>NW_026623329.1:1404097-1440763 GCF_030028575.1 Malurus melanocephalus | reverse complement strand
CAGGATGATGCGATTTTTTTAGAGTTTTGCAACATAAATGATGAGAATGCTTCAAAATATGTTTAAATGAAAATTTCTGTGACTGAAAGSACCAGAACAAAGTTTGGAAGAATAATAACATAAATCATAGAATCATGAAATGGTTTGGGTGGGAAGGGACCTTAAAGATCATYCAGTTCCAACCCCTTTCATGGGTAGAGACAACGTGGACTTGAACACTTCCAGGGATGGGGCAGCCACWGCTTCTCTGGGCAACCTGTGCCAGTGCCTCACCACCCTCACAGTAMAGAATTTTTCCCTAATACCTAATTTAAACCTTCTGGACACCCTGCTTTGGCTGCAGCCAGGGTGCTTTGGTATTTATTTGGCCAATCCCAGTGCCTGAAATAAAAAATTAAACCTCTGTCCTTACAGCTGCTCGTGGCCTTAGAAAATATCACCTGTACTGGAAAAGGAAGGAGTGTTGATATCCAAGKACAGGAGGAATGAGAAACAAAATTAATAGAGAAACACTTCCTTTAYATTATTCCATATTTATACAGTTATTAGGAATGTTTAAGGAAATATATCTTTACCCATATATGTAGTTCTCAGGCTGTTGTGATAAAAGGTTGAAAAATTATGTACAGTGCATTTACACTTTACTTGGAAAGAGCTCTTTTTTCCTTTAGACATTTTGCAATAGCTCAGATTTTCCCTTTCTACCCCATCCTTATAGTTATTGTGAAAGAGCACACAGATTAAATTTTTTTTCAAGGTCATTTTCATATTTTGCATTAATGTTTGCATATAAAAGAAACATCCAACCTCTGCTTCTGAAACCAGGGGGACAAAGGCAGGGAGATTTGAAGAGACTTGACAGAAAACCAGCCCTCTGATTTTAAAGGGGGAGAAAAAGTCAATAATTAAAAGTGCAGTTCTCATAAGCACAGCAGGRATGGTACATAATGCCACAAAAGTACAAATTTATAAAAACCTGAATGACATTTGCAAAAATGCTGCCTTCAGGGGAGTTCTGATTTCTTAAGGCCCATTGTAGATTTTTATGAAATAGATTTCCTTATAATTTAGGTTGATGCACCTGAAAATGAAGGTGGCTGCTGCTGGTAACAGCAAGTTAAGCTCTGCTTTCACTGCCCTGAAGATACACTTGGAGTAAGTTCTGATTTCAGCACTTAATCCAGTTTCWAAGTGAGTAAATTGGAGTAAATATTTTACAGTAAAACTGTAATTTAAACCTCCAAAAATCCAATATAAACACAACAATAAAAATATATTTTTAAAAAGGAGTAAACAAAAACAAATGAACAAAGTAGTCCTGTTACTTGCATTTAACCCAGAGAGAAACTGGGAAAAATGAGACTGAAATTTCCCTTTCTTCAGCTCTAAACACAGCGACAGAAACCATCTGTAGCTTGGTTTGGTCACTAGATCTGGACACACCACAGCAAATACCCTTTCAGATAAGAAGAAGGAAATTTTCTCAAAGTTGKATTTTCTGCACCATTCTTTGTTAGGAGGTGAGCTCAGCTGGAAACAGACTTTGTGTTTGAGATATGATTGTAAATGCCAAGAAGCAGAAACAGCTATAAATATGGAATTTCCGTGAGGAAAGAAAGGAGCTACAGGATAAAAGAGAAAGGAGCAATTGTTTTAATCCTATTAAGAGCCTGATTAATGCAATTAAAGAAACAAATTTCAATTAGGCCATGTTTCAAGCTGCTTTACTCAAAGGCACTTCTCCCTGAGGTACCACCCTTTAGCATACTAGATATGACTTCAAGGTTGGCACTGGCAGTACAATCCTTCTGTCCCATTTATCCAGCAGGAATTAATTTTTTTTCATAGTTTTAATAATTTGGGCCTAAAGGATTTAGACGGGGAGAACAGGGATGGAGGTAGGATATATCTACAAATTTAGATTTATTCATTCCTGGTAAAACACACGCCCTCAGTGTTCTTTCATTAGGAGGCTGAAAAGCAAACAGAGGAATGATTTTTATGTGTTCTTGTTTGAGGAAGAGGAAGGAAGATTTTTTAGGGCTGAAAATCCAGCCTTGATGAACTCAACTCATGCTGGGTAATTATGGCTGTGGCTAGGAATGGTGTTAGGGGATGAAGGAGAAATAAGCACCTGATTTTAAGATACAGGTTCTTGTTTTGCTCACTGAAACTCTCAGGAAGGTGAGGGGAAAATTCAGATTATTTTGTTTGTGAAGCTCACTGCCAAATCTTGGACTATGGAAAAAATAAGAAATAATTCAGTCTGGCTTAATCCCGTGTTCATGAAGACCCCAGAACCACCCCACATCCACAGAAAACACTTTTCCATTCCTAATTAAGTTTCATACTCTGGACATAATTTGGTAAAGGATATCCTTAATTTTTCTTGGTGTAGGGAGAACTGGAATCTCCTGAATTGCATTTTTCTGTAAAATTAAAAATGGGATTTCAAACATAAAACGTTGGCTTTTACATTATCACTCCTGAGCCCTCCCTGAATAGGGGGTAAATATCTGTAAAACTTTATTAACAAAAAAAAATAGGAAATGTTGATTGTGAATGAGAAAAGTTTAAGTGATGAAGCATTCAGGTACTTCCTCCTTCCCCAGTGTTTCAAAAAGACACATTTTGCCATTGACTCATCCTGTTTATTCCTCAGTTTGAGGCAGATTGAAAGTAAAAGCACGAGGGGGAGGCAGCTTTTCACCCTGAAAAGCAATTTTCTGTTTGGCTGAGGAAAAAAAAAAAAAAAAAAAAAAAAAAGAATGGAAAACAAACAAACAGGAGTGAATTTCAATGGAAGATTGGCTTGTTGTCAAGAGCAGCATCTGCAGAACAAGAATTACAAGGGCTACCTCACACTCAGCGCTCCTGGGTACCCCATGCTCACCAGCTGAGGTCACAAAGACATCTTCACCACAGGGCATGGATGTGCACATCTGAATCTCACTGGATTTTCATGCATTTGTCCAAAAAAAAAAAAAAAAAAAAAAAACAAACCAAGAATTCCACAAAGGAAATGAATATTTGGCTTATTTTAGGCAACCTAAAAAACATTGACAGCTGAGCAATGAAAAATTCTTCTCAAATAAAGGAACAGTTGTAGCAAGGTTTGTTTTGCTCTCCTTCCCTGTCGTGGAGAAGGCAGACACGGCTAAGCCTTAATGTACAAAATTAATGTAAAGGCAAGAAAGACACCACAATTCAACCTTTTCATGGTGCAGTGATTTCAGATTCGGGGAAGGTTTTCTACYACACTGCTTAAATCTGTCTGTGTTTGTGTATCAACAGCCAATCCTGTTGGTTTGTGTGGTGGGAAATGTCCCAATCCATGGTGCTGTTTGCTCTGCATCTGCTGCCCTCATTCCAGACTGGACTTKCTGCTTCCTTCTGCTTTTTTGAGCATCAACCTATCACAAATTCACTTGTTTTGCACGAATTTGGGGAGGACCATCCACACTTATGAAAAGGTTGGTAAACAAGATCAGCCACAGGTGGAAGGCTTGGGAAAAGACTGGGAGAAAATGTGACCTAGAGAGACAGGTTAATTAATACATAGCAAAAAAAGTCCATAAAAAGAGATGTTTGTTTTAGTAATTAGTGAAGTCAAACCAAGTGTGTCAGATGAACATCGTGGCAGGGAATATTTAATGCTTCATGAAAAAAAAMCACTCTCAAAAAGCCATTCAGGCAATTGATCAGTCTGACAGAGGAATGAAGAATAATTCTCACAGGAGCATAGAAAATTCTCATCTTTCTCTCTGAAACATGGRAAAGAACCACCAAATCAACTGAAATGAAAGAAGAAGAATACAAACTAATATACTCGGGTGCTGAACCATTCCTAGCTGGAYGTGACACTGGGCTTTCCCAGATGTTGGGGTGGGTGATAGGTTTTGCAGTGCAATCCTCCCCAACCAGCTGCAGAACAGAGCATACACACAAATGCTGATGTCTTAGGATTTTTAGTTTCTATATTTTCATGTGTTTGTATTCTCGTACTTCTCTAATACAGCACTGAAACTACTCTTCTCCCATCTTAAAACAAAACAATTCCTCTCTGAGCCTTAATCCAAGGACAATTCACTGTCTCAGAGCCCCAAAATATGGAAACAACAGCGAGTTGAGGGGGACCAAGTTTGGGGTGGTCGACATCATCACCTGAAGGTATCATTGGGAATTGAGGCCCAATATGTTAATAAGGCAAAACTTATAAAAGGTGAAGATCTCATGACTCAGGGTCCATTTTTGGGTGTAGCCCCAGGAGGAGGCTTTGCCCTTAATGTACCAGTAGGATGTATTAAAGTTGTCTGGTTTTTTATTCTCTTAATTTTGTCTGGGCTCTGTTTCAGGTGAGCCTTGTTTTAGGCATCAATTGAATCTAAAAATGAATGATTATGATCATGCTGATGGAAGGGGGATTGGAGCCAGACGATTCTAAGGACTCTTTCAACCTAAATCACCCTATGATTCTACAATTATCACAAGGAAAGTACCAGGAAGTTTCAAATTAAGTGTTTTCAGTGATTGAAAGTAAACTGAGAAAAATRCAATTAAAGTAAATCTTGGTTTTGGTTTAAAATTCTGTGTCTTCTTGACTGCCAATCACATCCAGCACAGAGCAACACAGAAGCAGGAGCTTCCCTCCACCTGTCACCTTTGGGGTGTAAGCATCCATTTACCCATTTACTTCTGCAGCCTCTGTTTTGCCAGAAGTCACTGCCAGCAGGGACACCTACACCGGGAAAAAAATAATGTATTGCACTGCCAGAGCAGAGCTGAATCGATCTGCAGCTTTCCCCAGGTTGACATCTGACAGGGCTTTCGAGTGCCAGCACATTTTGTTAGTCAGGTGTCAAGCCAGACCCGGCTCAGGGTGCAGCTTAACTGCACAAAAACGTGCTCAGTGTGTTGACAGATTTAATGAACCTGCAGGCAGCCACAGAGATTTAATCCTGGGGRAAARTAGGGTYAGAGGGGATCTCTGCACCYCCCTGAAATGAGGATRTAGCCAGGTGGGGSTTGGTCTCTTCTCCTGGGCAGCCAATGACAGGAAAAGGGGACATGGTTTTAAGCCGTGCCAGTGGAGGTTTAGGTTGGATTTTAGGAGAATTTCTTCACTGAAAGGGTGATCAGACACTGGAATGGGCTCCCAGRGAAGTGGTGGAATCACCATCCCTGRAGGTGTTTAAGGAAAGACTGAATGTGGCACTGAGTGGTGGTGTTTGGTGATAAGGTGGCATTTGGTCATAGGTTGGGATTGAGGATCAGAGAGGTCTTTCCCACCCTATTTAAATCTGTGATTCTGAGGCTGGGATGCTCTGGAGATTTGTGCTGAAGYTCTTCTAATACAAGTTTTTGTCTGGTGTGTTGTTACAGTAGATAATATAGCTTTTTCAGGCTACTCAGACTGTTTCCTGATGCTGCTCTATCCCTGAAAAATCCCTCCCCATCTTTCATCTTGCTACAGGCTTTTCTCCCTGGCAGTTAGTGACAGACAATGGAAAAGAGCCTCAAGTTGTGCCAGAGAAGGTTCAGTTTGGATATTACGAAAAAAGTCTTCACTGAAAGAGTGGTTAAGCACTCTTAAGTGCTTAAGTGTTAAAAAAAAATGAGCACAAGTGGCACTTTCTGACATGGTTTAGTGTGTAAGTGGTGATCAGTCTAAGGCTGGACTCAGTGATCTTGGAAGTCTTTTCCAACCTCAATGATTCTGTGATTTTGTGAAAAATAAGTTTTCCCTTCCACCTTCTGGAGATGAGTCCTTTTCTTCCTCCCCATCAGTAGATCTGAAATTATTTTATTTTGCCTTTGGGAATTATTATGAGGAAAGTCTGCTGTCTTCTCATCAGGTCTTTAAGGATTTCGACTGTGTTTACAAGATGGACCACAAAAACTCCAGCCATGAAGCAAAGCTTTGCTCCACAAGTTTGTGYCTGTTTCTCTCTGAAGAACCATCTGTGCATGGCTTCATGGGGGCCAACTTTTTATCCATTTGTGCAAACAAAGCAGGTACACTGGAATTTGACCATCTGCTCGAGAACCGCCATTCAACAGCCTCTTTCCATTGTTCAATCCTAATTAGCTTTGGATGTTAAAATGAACGGAAGACCAGAGTGAAGCAAGAAAACTTCTTTATACCAGATTCTTCCTGTCCTAATTCCACAATAATTCTCCAGATTCATGGCCATGACACCAAAAGCAGGCTACGACTTGGTGGCTCTTTTGCTGCATCCAGGAAAGTGCTCCAAGTATTCAGAAAGAAACTTAAATTAAAAAAAAATAAAAATAAAAAGTATACCATGGTCTGCTTGACTTTGTCTCTCACATCCTTCTGCTGCTTTGTATTGCTCAGTGCTCTCATTTCCTGCTGCACAGATCAATCTGCTGCCTGGTCTTGGGCATGCTGCTCTCATTTCCAAATCCTTGGACTTTCAGGTCTTACTTTATGGCTTTCTGCTGATCCTCTGCTATGTYTAAATCCTCTCTAAATGCAATACCCAGAATTCAATGTCCTCCCTGCCAACACAATTCGGCTTCATGCAAGCAGTACCTATATTCAGCATTCTTTTTCTCTCTAAAGTGAATTTCMAGGTAGGTACAGAAATACATCATCCTTCCTTTGTCCTCCAGCATAGTTATTCCTAAAAACTGTGAATTCCAGTTGCCATTTATAGAGGCTTTCAGACAATTAATGACCATCACCTTTGTGATCATGGTGGAAAAGATTTGTTTCCATGTGTTATCTRGGATTAGTCTCTATCAGAGCCCAAGGGTCCAAGCAGCGCTTCAGTCCCGTCTTCATTTTGACTTTATTATCTCTTTTAGCACCAAAAAAAAAACCTGTCTTATAAAATTAAGAATTCCTTTTGGCCATGGAAAAGTAGCATCAGTCGTAAAACAACTGTGCAATATCCTCACTGATTGCACTGCAGCTATTTAAAAATCTATGGGTCAAAAAATGTTTCTTCTGTTTGTAAATAGTCCCAGAAAAAATAGAAAAAAAACCCCAAGAAACAAACAAACAAACAAAAACCAAAAAAAAAAGTACAGATTCAAACAAGGAGCACATAAAGTTCATCTCTTACTGGGGCATCAGGAATAAAATTCAGGTTTCTTCTGATTCACAGCACAACCACTAGAGCTGGTGATCAGACACTGGAATGGGCTCTGAGGGAGGTGGTGGAATCACCATTCCTGGAAGTGTTTAAGGAAAGACTGGTGAACACTGGGCTCAGTTTTCTCCAAAATCATCCAAAGTGATAAATAAGTTTATTAAACCTTCAAAGAATTTGTATTTTGAGTTGTCAGGGAAATAAAGGAAAATCCAAGGCCAAAACAGAGAGAGTGAGTTGGGTTGGGTTCAACGTGGTGCATGGGCAGGGAGGGCACAGTAATGGCACAGCTCAGACAGGCATCAAGAGCATGAATTTCAGTGCATTTCCCCATGCTTCTCCCCTGGAGACACCTCACAGCCATGAAACCCAAGGATGCAGAGGGGTGTGGATCAGATCTGCCCTAAATCATGGTCATACAAAACCCCGGGACAAGGAGAAGGGAAGCAGTGTCTGTGCACAAACTTTGGCACAAAGCAGCCACTTCTACACTGATAACTCAAAAAGGGAYGAGGCAGAGGCACAAATGGTGGCTGTTCTCCACCCATGCATTATTTTGGGTGCAGCTTTGTCCTCTTCTCCCAAGGAATGACCCAGGTCYTGCTTAGCACATGGCAGTGGCCATTCCCAATGCTGTCATCTTTCTGCACAGGAGATGTTCCTGCTCGTTGCACAAGGTTGGATTTGGTGATGTTTAAAGGTCACTTTCAACTCTAACCACTCCATGTTTCTATTTCATAATTTAATCATGAGGACATAACCAGGCCTTGGAYTCACAGGACAGCCCCCGGCCTTATTTTATTCAGCAGGAGGGATATATTCCCTCCTGAATTTTACCATCACATTCGTTTCCCCTCTTCCTATAAATCCTCCTTATTTCCATCCCTGATGTTAATCAAACATAACCAGAACTCAGAAACCCAACAGCTTGTTAAAGTGAAATGTGGTGATTATCTGTTACCCTTAAAGGAGCGTGCAGTGCCAACCCAGCTCCCACAAATGTCAAATCAATGCCTGAGTGGCTCAGCTGCCTCATCCAAAGGACTACTGAGGACACACACCATGATTTTATTGACTCTGCTTCTGTGGAAATAATTTGGAGAACAAATCTGGGACACCTGGAAGCCATGTAGAAAATAYTTGGATAAAGTAAAGTGATTTATGGGTGGATTTAAACTGAAAGAGGGTAGATATAGATTAGATATTTGGAAAAAACTTCTTCCCTGTGAGGGTGGTAGCGCACTGGAAGAGGTTGTCCAGAGAAGTTGTGGATGTCCCATCCCTGGAAACATCCAAGCCAGGCTGGATGAGGCYTGGAGCAATCTGGGATTGTGGAAGATGTCCCTGCCATGGCACGGGGGTGGAACAAAATGATATTTAAGTTCCGTTTCCAAATAAAGCCATTCTGTGATTCTAGGATTTGTCCCCAACAGCCAGGCTAAGCAAAGCTGTCAGAAAGTGCTGAGTCTCATCACCTTTGTCAAACTAAATAAGCAATTTTAGTCCCTAAAGCAGTTTCCTAACAGGAACTTTTTTTTTTTTTTTTTTTTTGATAATTACTGAGGTAATGAATGACACAGCAGAGTTCTCAATCAGTGGGATCTGCGGTGTGGAGACACCAGAATCCTCATGGATTTTGAGAGGAGAAGGCAGGAGAGGAGGAGAGGATGAGAATGAAAATCAAAGAATGATTCACGACTGCAGCATTTTCTGATTAGATAATGATGGTTTGTGATACAATATGAACATGTCCTGTTTACATTGGACCTTGCAGCGTGATCTGACAGGCAWCAGTAAAAGCAATTATACAAACACCAATCCTGAAATATGTTTCACTAGATGCTGTTACAGATATCCAGTGCTAGAGACTCTAAAATCTCCCCAGAAAGTATTTCAATCTCCTTATCTTTAAACAGCTTTTCTTAATATCAACTCTGATTCTTTCTYGCTGCAGCTTAAGTCCATTACTCCTTGTTCTTCCCAACTGTAATAAACAAAAAAAAAGCAGTGATTATTCTTTTCTTCTTTGCAGCAGACTTTTATGCACAGAGACCATTATCTTCAACTCTATCTTTTCTTTTTTAGCTTAAGCAACTCTTTTTGTAATCTCTCTTCTGCAGCCTTGCTCGGCAGCTCTCGGATCACTCCTGCTGCTTTCCCATATCCCAATAACTGCCCTGTGCCTCAAAGTGAGTGCCCAGCACCAGACAGCAGATTAAATTGGCCTCTTCTAATGTGACAAAGACTCACATAAAAGCCACACCAGGATTAATTAATTTAATAGACAATTAAATTAATTAAAGCCGCATTAAAGTCAAATTAATTAGAGAATTATTTTTTGAGGAAACTAGAGCTTATGTTCTCAACCCAGGCATAACAAACTGCCCTGCAAAGGGCTCTCTCCAATTCAACGTGGCTCCCTCCCACCTAAATACAAACAACTGGATTTGGGATGTCCTGTGGGATCTGTGACAGACCCCATGGTCTGGGGGATCCTATGGCATCACTGATCCCATRTTATATCAAAATGCTTCCTGCATCTCTAGTGAGGATGTGGGGTACCTGGGCAACACAGCCAGTGGGGAATTCCTGATTTGGAGACACCCAAAGTTGGTTTAGATGGATTCCCCCTCATGCACCAGCTGAACTGTAATTCCATGAATTCCATGAATTCCACATTCATGTTCATCACTTGTGACAAAGAGAAGCAGCACTTAGATTTTCTTCTGCTTGAAATGTAAGGAAGCCATGCTAATAGCCACCAAAAATTAGGTTTAATTGTTTCTTCACTAGTTGCAGWTCTATTTAAATATTACATAAATGAGGAGAATCATGGCTTAGTATCAAGATCAAGATTGCAATCCCTCAAACTAAACCAAGATTAGAATCCTTACACTCTGCAATATTCAGCAAYAAACCCTTTTAAAGGCACAACTGGGAAGAGTCAGGGAAAGCTTGGAGACTGTGAGTAGAATTTAAGATTTCTCTGTTTAGAAAAGAATAAACTTACCTGCAKGCTCATGAATTCTCCCCAGTCCTATTAAATCAGCAAATGTGATCTGTATAGTGGATAAAGCTCTATTCTCCTTCCATTAATGTGCCTTTGACATCAGTGAAAGCCTGAAGTTACAGATTATTCTCTTTTCTTTAAACTCTTAAACCAAAAAAAAATATGTTTCAGGAAAAAGGTAATATCCACTGGGATAGGCTCTAAAGAGGAAAGATAAATACGAATAGAGATTATTTTACTTTTTATATGTTTCAGGTCTATGCAAGAAAAATGTCTTCTACAGCAAAAAGAACTCAAATAAGAATTGTTTCTTGTAAATGGACAGCACTGTTATCTGTAAAAAGGAAGAATGACACATTCTGGCTCACTAGGAAAAAAAGGAAAGCTATGAAGAATATAAACCTACTAAAACTGGTCAAAATGTATCAAATGCAGCACTTATTGTGACATAAAAAACACAATGAACTTTGGGCCCACCATGCAAATTGTTTTTCCTAGAGTCATCTCTAAAAAAAGTGATAATGACCTTCTCTTTTATGAACAAGAGCTGGTTCCTGTAGACATTTCCTAGTATTCTAAAATTGCTCCAAAGAAAATCTTAATCCTTTTATTCCCCAGTAGGGAATACAGGAATGACCGAATCTGGTCAAAAGTTTGAGCTGCCAATCCTGAATTCTTACGAGTATGGGATGTAGAACAAAATTAAGAGACATCAGAGATGGCCATGCAAGAACCAGCTTTTTCTCCTGTGACTCTTCTAAACAAGGACAACCCTCATGGGATAGAATTGAAGAAAGTATTTTTTCTGAAGACCAGGAAGTCAAGTGTTTCTTTATCTAAGGAAATCCTTTCTCCTCACAAAGAAAGACATGCAGTGACTCTTTCAAAGTGAAATGAAATCCCAAATTGTCCCACCCCGCACAGAGCTCCTTGCTTTTCATTCCACATTTCAAAATGTTTTCAAGAGCTTTGCGCGTTGCCGAAGTCAGATTTAGAAAGACTATAATTGACTCTCTTTTCTCCTCCTGAACGCAAGTYGAACGTAACAATTCCCATTCTCCACTTCTGATAGCTCCAGGCCATGACCTGGGAACTGTGCCACAAAGGYGTCCTACCAGGCCTGTGATTTCTTTCAGGAATATGGAAAAGACCTTTGATTAAAGTGCTTCCAGGCTTTGTCAAAATGGAAATGAAAGCAATTTCATTTTCTGTAACTTCTTTTCTCCTTACATATCGTTTTCCTTTTGTGATCAATACAGTTATTCAAGTGCAACTGGGGAACAAGCATTTACTGTCTCAGTTACTTCCTGACCACTGGAGATGCCCCAGGTTCTCTGTGACATTTAAACACTGCTGGCACAGGTGACAGGTGATTCGGGGAGGAACAACAGCCTTCCAGAGCAGAAGCCAGAAAGGCAGCAGGATTCCCTACTCAGCACAAAAGGATACTAAATATTAGTTTTTAGGAAAAGAAGTCAAACTCTCACTGTCTATTAAAGTGCTTTTTTGAAGGTACTTGTCCATCAGCATGACAGAAAGATGTTCACCTCCTGGGCATTGTTCATCCCAGACTGAGGTACAATATCCAAGAGAAGCAGGATGAGCAAAGTTCCAGAGGCATGGGAAAGGAATCTTGGCCTGTCTTCTTCCAGCTGCCTAAATTTGAAGTTCCAAGTCTGATGAGATAACTGACCTGTGGATCCCCACACTGTCCCTAAGGAAAGATGAAATGGTGCTCACCAAGAAAATCAAATTAAAAATCAAGACACAGAAATCAGTGTATAAATCCCCATGGTAGAATTCAATTATTAGTTTGACTGTGGATTTGAAAACCAAGGTGGCATMTTTAAAATCATCCAATGGTTTGGGTTGGAAGGGATCATCTCATCTCAAAGATCATCTAATTCTAAACCCCCCCAAACATGGGCAGAGGCACCTTCCCCTATCCCAGGTGGCTCCAAGCCCTGTCTAACCTGGCTTTGGACATTTCCAGGGATGGGGCAGTCACAGCTTCTCTGAGTGATGCCAGGGCCTTCATTCTCATAGTGAAGAATTTAATCCTTTTATGTAATCTAAACTGACCCTTTGTCAGTGCAAAGCCATTGCCTCTTCTCCTGCCACTCCAGGTCCTTGTTAAAATTCTTAAATTTTTAAAACTCTCCAGTTTCCCTGTCAGTTCCCTTCAGACCCTGGAAYGGGCTCTGAGGTCTCCCCAGAGCCTTCTCYTCTCCAGGTGAACATCCCCAGCTCCCCCAGCCTGGCTCCAGAGCAGAGGGGCTCATCCCCCTGAGCATTTTTGTGTCCTCTGGGTCACTGACACTTCAGTGGCTTCACACGAAACACTTGGGGAATGGTGACACTGCCTGGACAGTGTCCCTGCACCAGAGAGGAAAAYGGAGCAGGAAAACACTGCTGCCTGCATGTGCAGATTTTCAGCAGAGGTTTCCAGCGTCAACACTGACCAAGCTCGACCATTTTGCTGCTTGATGAGATGTGACAAGTTCACAGCCCAGCGCAGCAACACTTCAGGCTACACAGCTGGGACTCAAGGATTCTTAAATCCTGTTCTTSATTTCCATGGATCCCAGTTAGGTTTACATCTCCAGTGCTAATATTCCTAACTCCTTGGTATCCCTAGCCCATTAAGAGGTAAGTTTAATACAATTTCTCAAAGCTTTGACCTTTGAGCAGGGCAATTTATTATATGTGCTGCCACTGGGCACRGAGATGACTCCAAGTGTGGTTTTCCAGTCAGTAACCAAGGATTTCCATTYACTCCTCTGTTAAATGAGGCCATTAAGAGAAATGTAACTCACTAGTTTATGCTGCTGCTAGCAAGGGAAAATTGCTTTTTAATCTCTGACCCCTCAAAATGAAATTGTACCCTGGAAACAGATTCTGTTAAACAAATGAATTAGAAAAACAAAAGACAGTCTGTGATTCCCTTCTGCCRTCTCTGAATTGTCACAGATCAGACTTGTTCAGCTTTCAAATAAAAAAATTCTTTCTTTTGAAATACCAAATGCAGGTCATCGTAATCAATGCAACTCATACTCTTAAAATAAGAATATTACTGACTTGAAACAGTCCCAGGGCTGCATTCCACCAAGGTAAACAGTCAGTAAAAACTATGTCCTACCTACTCATCTGCTCATCAGAAAAATAGATTAATCAACAATGGCTCACCACTACAATTGCCCCAACACTTGGTTCATATCATACAGAATTAGAGAATGGTTTGAGTTGGAAAKGRCCTTAAAGATCATCCWATTCCAACCCCCTGCYATGRGCAGGGACACCTTCCACTATCCYMSRMKMCYYSWMSMMCYKKSMMWYSKRSACTTSMASRSWTSSRGSRRYSRSRSMKYCWCWGSKWMWCYKGKSMMMSKGYSYCRSSRSCYYMRCASSSKSAMAKKKSKWMMTKWYWTCCWRWYWWMMMMTMTWMWCYTWTYMKYTTKWARSWWTKMMSCCYTKWTCTWRYMMYYYKKKSCCYTKRAAAAAMYYCYYYYCMRRWTWKKTKKWWWYCMMYTYMRGKWMCYYMARWTYCMMMAWWARKTTSSCCYKGRRSCYTTTYSAWTYYKRAMWAWYMRRRKTYYYYYMRSCTTTCCTCATAGGAGAGGTGCTCCATCCTTCAAATCRTGTCCATGGTCTCCTCWGGAYTCCTTCCCTTCTCCACTCCACCCTTCAACTTCCTCCTTGAATGATTTGTCCTTAAATAAAAAATGAGCTCAAGGTTGATTATTTTTTTCTTTCCTCCCAAAAATTTCCTACTTGGTGTTTTATAACAAAGTAAATAAAAAGACTAAGCTACTATCTGGATCAAGCATCTCTCCCTTTTGGATGGTGCAAATAAAGAGATGGTCTGCTGTGATTAAAAATGGCCTGAAAGATTTTTGCCTTTACACACAGGAACACCCAACTGCACGACAACCAAAAGCTCTAAACAACCCATTTCTTAATAAATATTTSATCACACAGATCCATTATTTACAGCAAACAAAGAGAGGTTTAAATAAATGTTGCRGCTCAGACCTTGCTGAGGTTAAGTTGCTGCATTCACAGAGTTCATTTATCACAGGGACTGGCGCTGACTCGAACACCACTTCCCACGGAAAGCAGCTGTTTTGTAAATGGCTGCATTAAAATATAGTAAAAAAGCACATGCAGGCAGGAGCTGCTTCAAAATAAAGCGCTCTTAAATCTGAAAACTCGGCCTGCCCTTCATGGGGAGATAGTGAGCAAGGAAAGAAGGAGGTGTGAGTTTTATYCCAACCAACTGCTGCTGATCTGGGGCTGATCTGGTGAGGAGCAGCTGAGGGAGCTGGGGGGGGGGCTCAGCCTGGAGAAAATGAGGCTCAGGGGGGATGTTCTTGCCCTCTATGACTGCCTGAAAGGAAGGTGGAGCCAGGTTGGGGTCAGTCTCTTCTCCTAGGAAAAGGGACAGATTAAGGGGAAATGGCCTCAAGTTGTGCCAGGGGAGGTTTAGATTGGATATTAAAAAAAAAAAAAAAAATTCTTCACTGAAAGGGTCATTAACCACTGGAACAGGCTGCCCAGGCAATTGGTAGAGTGACCATACCTGGAGGCATTTAAAAACCATCAAGATGTGGAACTTGGGGACATGGCTTAGTGGTGGACCTGGCAGTGCTGGGTTAATGGTTGGACTGGATAATCTTAGCAGTTTTGGCCAACCTAAATGATTCTACAATTCAATTTAATCACAGTAAGCACTGCCCCAGACAGTTCTGCTGTCCTGAGAATGCTGCCAAGACAAAAAGAGGCTGAAAGAAGGGGCAGATCTGCAGCAGTAAGGAGTTCTTCAAGGCTCTGAAGCATTACAGACCATGCCAGGGCACACCTGACAGGAAATACAKGCAAACATCCAGATGTGGGATGTTTTGAGCAACCAGGGCAAGAGGATTAATGGGATCATTTTAAGGGAATGGACARTTTGAGGCAGCAGTGGTGCTGGCAKCCATGCTTCAGCAGGGGASGACTGGGAGATTGTAASTGRCAAGAAAAATTTAAAAAATATGGCTTAATGGGAGAGGGGAGGGATGGAGTTAAAACATGTGCTATGGAGGAGAAATTGCTTTGAAATTGAAGAAATTCAATCTGAGTGGGAAGTCCAGGCAGAGGTCCCTGAACTGAACTGGTGAAYGTGTCACTGTGGACTSAKAAACAGAAAGTASAGAGGGTCTGCAAATYRGTTTGAGACACTCAAGCAATTGGTRTGGGACTGCTTTCCTAACTGGAGTTTGTGGTACAGAACTATGAATACTCTGGATGGTGGCAAAGTTTCTTTCTTCTGCTGAGGAGGAGGATTAAGGCTCAGTAATTAAACACTCACTCGGTAATGGAGTCCTCACAGACCCCCGCGTTCCTACTGCAGCTTTTATTCAGCTTCCATTATTTTCACTGTGCCAGGAGAAAGAAGAACTCTGCAATCCCCCAAATGAAACTCCCAAGTGCTAATTTTCCAAAGGAGCTGCAAGCTCGGTCTGTTTTCTGCGTTGGCAGGCACAGCAACACACACCACGTTGATCGTTGTGCTGCATTTTAGAGGTTGTGGTAGATTTGTCTGTCACAAACCTGCCATACGAGCATGCAGCYTTTTCCAATCCTAGGAGACCACAGAATCACAGAAYTACAGAGTTATTTTAGCTGGGTAAAGACCTCTAAGCCCATCAAATTCAACCTTTTAGTGATGACCACCTTGTCACCCAAGTGCCACATTCAGTCATTTCTTGAGCATCTCTAGGGATGGTGACTCCACCACCTCCCTGGACAGCCCATTCCAATCTTTGACAATCCTTTCCATGCAGAGATTCTCCTTCAGCCCCTTCTCAACCAGACCCTTCCCCMYCTCCATTGCCTTTCTCTGGACATGCTCCAGCACCCCAATKTTTTTCTTGAGGTGAAGGGTCCAGATTAAGCAGCCACATTTGAATCAAGATAATCCAACCACGCTGTTCCACTGTGGCTTTGCAGTTGCTGGATGCCGGCTGCACATGTCAGGGTGCAATCCCATCCTATCACGGTTCTAGGTGGCTGTTAATTATAAAACTAAGTTTAAAATTATTCATTGGCAGCCAACACAAGGTCTTAGAGCATATCCATAGTGAAGAGGAAGAGATGATCTTCATTATCACAATATTTATAAGCAACAGGTGCTTTGAGGGGCTACCATGCCAAAAATTTTCAAAGACTCTGAGAAGGTGATTTTTGAAACTCAAATTTTCTTTTGTTGTTRAGACACCAATGAGTTATTTGTGTGAAAGGTGAAGACAACCCATTATCAGTGATCCTCAGGCGATAAGATCTCTGCAAATGCCACAGATTTATGAGGCTTTTTTTTTCTTAGAGCTCCAGCCTTCAAAGTGCCCTGCTGTGAAAAAGCCAGACCCAGGAATTGCTTCTTTACTGGAAAAATACTCTTTGTTCCTCGACTACACAAGCGGGTCACTGCACTGCTGTTTGCCTTCCCAATGCCAGCGAATCCAAATTAGCTTGACTTCCACAGAGGACACGGGGAAGGAAAGMAACCAGCATTAATCAGAGCAACACGAGCAGCTCTTCCAAAACAAATTAGCTTCAGCAGTCAGCACACAGAGTCCTTCAGTCAGAGAGACCAAGCTGAACTCAAGCCAAACTTTGCATAAAAAAAAAGAGTGACTGGTTTAACGCACACCCGTGGAGCYTGTGTTGGTTTCTTTTTCTCCACCTTAACCCATCTGCAGAAAGCTCTGAGCAAAGTGAGCAAAGTGCACATCTCCACGCAGCCATCCCTTTAATGTGATGTCCAGACCATCTAAATTAATCCCAAAGGCCTGTTGGGTGTCTAGATAATCCCTTTTTTTCTTTTTTCCCCAATTAAGAGACAGGATGGTATTAATTTTCCATTGAAATATTTGTGGTATAATTGATATAATCTGAATTTAATGGACAAAGGAAAGAATAGGCATGTCCAGAGAGTTAGCCACCAGACCTACCAGAGCAGACATGTCCTGTGGGACAAGACCACATGTGCTGAAAGCAATTCCCCCTCCTGGGTCATGCAAAAGGCAGTTTAGACACTTTAAAACATCCATATTTTGTCCAATAAATCCCTCTCTTCCAGAGAGCAATTTGACCTGTGCTAAAATTGGTGTTTTGAGATGGGTGGGATGATTCATTTTCTCTGGGGACAGGRACAAGGAAATTTCAAGAGGCAAATYTGGRCCATTKGTATTAATGGCAAGAGTCATCAYTTGTGCTCGAGGCCCCRGAGAAATGAGACCCTCACTGCAAAGAAAGGCACTGCAGCAAGACCAGTGCAGGAGAYAACTTCTACTGACTTCTCCCTCCTGGATTTGTTCACCTCTAAGTCATTTTTCAAACTCAAATTTTCTACTGAAAGCAGGATAAAAAAGTAAAATTCTCATGTTTCTGTGACCAAGAGAGAGTTTTCATATGGAAAAATCACCTCTATTCCTCTCCTTCTTGTATCAATATTCAGCTCTTACTGCTTTCATTGCATTTTGACCCTGTGTGTTCCCACAGATAATGCAGAGGGCCAGCTTAACTGCTACTTGTAGGAAAAATAAGTTTAAGCACAAACAATTATTTTGTAATTATAATTTAAAAGAAAGAAAAAAATGCTAATATATACATACATATAAAAATATTTATTTCAAAGCTCTGACAGCTCCCATGAAATCTTTCAGGGTTTAGATGGGGCACATGAGAATTCACTCAAAGTAACGAAACACTGCTGTTAGCACACACATCTCAAGAGGAAGGAGCACCTCACCAAACTTAAAATGCAGACAAAGGAGCTCAGCGTGAAGATATTTAGATTTATTTAAACATTTCTACCATTTCAGGGAATCTAAAAGTCTTATTTTGTAATAGCTGAGGAAAAACTATTTACTGGTGCTTTGTTATGTTAATGCACAGGTTGGGACTGGTTCTCCAAGTCCTATTGTTGGAATCACTGCATGGGATTACATGTCAACATTGTGTTAAATAACCAGCCACTTAATCATTATTCCTGACAGAAATGCCTCCATTAAGTTCTACAGAAGGTCTTAAACTTGAATATTTCAYCAGTGTTGACATTTCTGATTTCCCAATTTATGTGTACGTTTGTTGATAGACCAATAAAAACATTACACAGATTAATAAAAATACTGCACGTGCACACACACACATTTATATACATATAAACAGTAATAAATAACAAATGTTTGTGAGCCAGGCTGCATTTACTGTATAGTCACACTATAACGTAAGTTATGAGCAAATATACTCATGAATTAGCACTTTAACCAAAGGAGGAAAAGTGCTCAGCAAGATTTCAGAAACAGCCTGTGCCTTTGATCCCCAAGCAGCCCAGATGAGCACTGACAGAATTTAGAATGGGTAAAGCTCTGGCAGGTCCCTTAAAAGAGGTTCACCCAGGGGACCATCAGGCTGATCACACTCCAAAACCCACCCCAGATATTTCCAAAGCAAACCCATCCAGATATTTCCAGGCCAACCACACAGAAGGATGACCTGTTCTTACACTGAATCATCTATATGTATTCAAGGGGCACCAACACCCCTCCCTGCAGTAGCACTGGGGGCAGTGGAGCCAGGACCCTTCCTGTCACCTCATGGGGACAGTGTCCCTTTGGATGCAAGAAGAGCAGATTTAGTGGCACATGACACATGGGGAATCACATGTGATTTGGTCAGCAGTAGAGGAGACTAAAATGTCTCCTCATTTTTCTGGTGACTTCCCAGGGATCCTCATGAAAGAGGTGAGAGAGAAAGAAATGTGTTTACATGTGTTTCTCCCATAGGGTACAGGATAGTTCCCTGTGCTCCACAGATGATCTGGGTTGCACATTTTCTTTAGCAGACAAAGTTTTCTRAGTGATATTTGTCTGCATGGCTCATTTCAAGCCCAAGACAGATTGTTTTCTCAAATACACCAATCAGTTCATATTTATGCCCTTAGCAGGGGTTGCCTCACTAAAGCTGGCTGTATCTGTGTCTTGATGAACATATTTGAGGAAAAAAAGGGCCTCCTGTCTGAGCAGGCTATTTCAGCAGCTCCTGCTGGCTGGAGAAATCAGATGCTTCAGACTGTGCTGCATTCATTTTCTGCCTGACTCCTCTTTGACCTTCTTAGCCAAAGTCATCATTAACTCATTTGCAGCTTTGCAATCAGCTCTACGGTCAGGTCAAGTATTAAAGTTTCATTTTAGACTTCATGTGGTACGTAACAAGTTATTTCCAAAGCGAATGCAGGATTACATGCAGGGTGGCACACATTATCTTAAATATATATACATTAAAAACCAAAATGTAGCTGAAGATCGCACTTATTTTCTGCAATATCAAAGTTCTGTGAAACTCATTCTTATTACCCCAAATTGGGGCAATGTGTTTCAGGGGAAAATGAACTGCAGATAATTTTAAAATCACATCATCCCATTATATCAGAGTAAAATGACTGTGAGTTTTACTCCTTTGGTCTGGAGGTTTGCCCCAGAGCTTCTGAATTCATTTTGTCCAAAGACCAGCTAACCATGTCCTCTCATGGACCTCAGATACATTTTGTCAAAACTCCAAATACCTGAAAATCACCAATTTATGCTCAAGGAAACAAAGAAAACTAGCAGGTTTTGTTCTGTCAATCACAATGCAAGTGGTAACAATTTTTTTTTTTGTTCATTCCCCCACCCCCCTTCATCCCTAGAAAATGCTAATTATACCATCTAAGAATTCTTTCTGGGAAAGCTGTTTTCAAAAAGATTAATGTTTATTTGTGTGTGCGTGCRTGCGTGTGTTTTATTCTTGCTTCAATGAAAAAAAAAAACAAACCAATTCACAAAAAAATTCCTCAAATTGCCTTTGAAAAGCGCTGAACACCACCATCAGAGCCATTATTCACCAACCACATCATGCTGTTTGACAACTGAGTTGTTTTCCTGAAGTACTGTTGCCTGATTATGAGGAAACACACAAAATACAAGCACATATACTCTTAAATGATGTGCTTTTTATGGTGTCTTTCCAAGAACAGCAGCAGCTAATTGCTGGCTTTCCTACTGGGAAATGTCTGTTTAATATGCAGATCTCTTAATGACTCCTCTAAAGCAAATTGTCTGTTCTACCCTAATTTAATCATGGATATATATATATTTTTATATATAAAAAACTTTAGTTCTTCATTAGAATATGCTTTACCATCTTTCCAGGTAGCACAAATCCACGTGCCCAGTKCTTCACAGCTGCCAGATGTTTTGTTTGTTGTAAATAGCATTTCTGAAAGCCTTTTCAGGGTTTTTTCAGTCCCACTTACCTGGTGCTGACTTGCTTTTGCCAGCTGCTCGTTGGCTGATTCCACGTTAGAGGAAGAGGCCTCGATGTTGGCTTCAATGCTATCTGCAAATTAAGATAACAGAAGATAATTATAGGGTAAAAAACAAAAACAAAGGTTTTGTACCAACAGCAATTCAGCAATTTACTCATGGGCATACAGAGATGAGCAGCTTCTTGTTTGTAACTTGTAGTTCTGCAGGGATGTAGGACCAACACCAATTCTGAGGAATATCCAACCCATCAGGCAGAGGCAGGATGACTGACAGCCCTCCACGTGGGCTTTGACAGGATGGAGGTTACCTCTCATCCCATTCCCACTRAAATCAATGGGAAGAGTGACAGGGAATTCAAAGGAAAGCAGCTCAAGACTGATAAATTTACTGGATTAGGGTTAAATTATAGGAGGAACACGGCGCCTGAAATTATCTCATTATTAGTGCTCAGGGATAAAATTCATCTGGGTCCATGTGGGTTATTGACCATCCCCAGGTGTCTGTTCTTGATCAAACMATCCCAGACAACATCACAGACAGCAAATCCAGGCTGTGCAATTCATCCCACTTGCCAGGAGTTGATCAGATTTAAGAAACCACAACCCAAGCTCCTGGACCACATTTCAGAGCTGCAGTGGAGGTCTGTAAAATGGCTCAGATTGAGACAAATTGCCAGAATCTAAAATGAAGGGTGAAGAATTTCACMCTAGATTGCTATGTCTGGCACTGGGGGAAGCCTGGAGGAACCACAAGGAAGCAAAATGAGACTGGAAAAGAAAATTATCAGCTACACATCACAACTGGCCGGTGCCCACTTCCATCAAAAACAAATATTAACTCTGATCCTAACTGTGCTSAGCAAGCAAGGCATCTCTGGTATGAAATCTGCAAGAAAAGGTTTGAGTTTCCAGCAGAAATCCTGGAACTCTTGACCATCTTGTCCCCCAAGAGATGTGCAGCCCATAACTTCTGGCCACAGTGGAAGAGGATGTGCTCTTAGCCTGTTTTTGGGTGGTTTTGAGCACAAAATACACCACAGAGTGCATGAACATGATCAGGAGAGCTCAGTCTCAGGTAGGAATTGGAGAATAAGGCTCCAGGGATTTCTCTAATCCTTAATAAAACCAATGGAAATTGTTCAATTAATACTATCAGGAGTTGGATTAAGACATGCCACAAGAGATTCAGTAATTTATTCTTTGGTTCTAAAGGAAAGAACAGGAATTAACCTGGACATCTTTGGGGTGGACAAAGAAATGAGTGTTTGCAGACGATTTGTGGAAACCTAAATTTCATTCAGGTTTTGCCACTTTTAATTGAAACAGTGTCAAAGCCTGTTAAGATAATWATGCACTTATAATAATAATAATAATAACTCTAAATAAATTTTTAAAAGCAAAGAAAAGTACAAAAAAACCCTACAGAAACAAAAACAAAAAAGAGCAAAACCCCAAGTGCCTAATGACGGTAACAGAACTTGCTCATGTATAATGTTTTTTGGGATCTTAGTGCAGACATCCTTCACTGCTCAACATCTCTTAAAGGTTGATTGGCCTCAAAAATGAATCATTTAGGCAGAGAGGAGCTACAGAGGAGAAATTTATTAAATAGATCCTTCTAAAACAAGAGTAATCTGTGTGTGCTTCTCCTGGGGAAGRAGGAAATCATAGAAGCAGCTTAATTTGGTTCCCTTAAAAGGCCCTCCAGAGGAACGCAACGCTTTCCGCTGCCTGCAGGGAAGCCTGAGGAGATTTGCCTTTGTTAGATAAAATTAAACACTGGGCACACCCCCTAAGTGCTTCATGGAATGGGAGAACCATACCTTTGGCACTGTTTTTTTTTTTTTTGCAAACAGCTTCTACATTTTTTCCAAGCACAGGCTTTCTCAAGGAAGGAGGATTTGTGCTCCATGTCCTGTATCACGGATGGGATGTTACAGAGGGATGGTTGAGCCCTATTTCTGCTCCCTTTTTGTCCCAKTGGGGGAACATCAGCCTTGGAATAAGTAAACCTCCCGTTTAAATTCTATTTTTGAAGCCATTTGCAATATTGAGGCGTGGGGGAAAAGCTAAAACAAACAAAAAAACACCAAACCAGCTCTAAAACTCTGTAATAATGAGACATAAATATGTAAAGCAATTTAACCAGACATTTCTGCTGATTAACACAGGGAAGCAAGGAGAGGAAAGAGAATTTGGCTCAAATCACAAAGAAGAATGCAATAAGTCAATGATGTTAATAAGTCAATGATGAATATGTCAATGACAGATGTTTCAGTGAGTCTTTGCTTTGTCTAGAGGTGGTCACAGCTTCATCTCAGCCACTTTCAGGCTCCTGGTCAAGGCAACTCACTTGGGGATGGAGAGACAAGGGTGGCAGGATCCTCAGTGGGATGAAAAACCTGCTGGAAGGATCTGCCTTTTCCTTTCCCTTTGGTTTTGGGATKMAGGGACAGCGACTTTGTTCCCAAAYAGATGAGAGAATCCATCCCTGGGTCTGGAATTTCTCAGAGAAATCCAATCCCATGACAATTGTCTGCCCTCAGACTGTGGCAACACATTTATTGTACAACTAGAAAATAAAAATCCTAAGGGGATTGACATTTTGGTAAACTAAGGGACAGAGCTGCATCAAAGCAGATGGTGGTTGCAACCAAAGACATCAGGAAATTGGGAAAATATTTATAATTTTTCATCTAAAATACATCTTCAGCAGAACTAGTGAAGGTGACAGAGCTAAYGAGGTTTTAGATTCAATTTAATATGATTTTATGACACATTTATCACACAGAGATGGAAATAATGATGGCCCCAAGAGGCCTCTTTCAGCTCCAGCTATTTATCTGTGTCCTGAGGTCAAGCCCTTCCAATGACCAACAGGAATCTTATATGGAAAATTACTGGTGGGGATTTTTGCTCGAATCTTTCAAGGAATCACTCACGTGACCCGAATCTTTACAACAGCAACAATGGATTGGTTTCACAAGGTAGAATTTTAGCTAAACCACTTGAAAGACAGGAAAGTGAGCTYGTGAATGAGAATTTTTAAATGCTCCCCCTTGGCAGTAACCAAAACGAGCCCCTTCAGGTTTTCATTGTATGCTTTTATTTTTAGCACTTTAATAAGCTTAACCCTCTTTTATCGCTACAACTTCTGGCTAAAAATAATCAATATAACGTACTGAGAGGCACAATAAAGAGAAGAAGAGGAAAAAAGGGAGTATTTTGGTAATGCATAAAGGTTTCTTTCCTAATTAAAAGCCAAGTTTGGAGGGAAAATTGCTTTCAGCGTGAAAATGAATTTTGCCCATTCGAATTGCCATGTACTCAGAAAGTTTTAAGTGAGTGTCATTGCACGAACAAAAGACCCTCAGGGTTAGTGCAGACAGAACTGTGGATGTTAAAGGGAAGGAAAGCTATGACAATTCTTCCAGAGCAAAGTTTGAAATGGCTCAGGGTTAGTCATTTGCAAACTTCAATGTAAACATCGAGTTATAAATTCTGCACACGAGAGGATTTATAAAATAATCGTGCTCATATGTTAAACTCAGGCTAAATGGGTCACACTGGCTTAGATTGGTGCAAGAAAATACAATTTTCAGCTCTGTGAGTCATCAGGAGCTGTGGTTATTGCTTCCAAAAAAAGGCAGATAGAACTCACCTTCCTATCTGATTTTAGCAGGGCTCTAATTCTTCCACACAACAACACATAAGAGCCCTCAGAGGGAAGGACTGAGGCTGACTGAACAACCAGGCTTCACCATTTCCCAGGCAGGCCTGGAAAGAGCATTTAAAATACCCTAAAATGTCATAACCAGCTCTTCCTGTTGGTTTCCTTCAGCCAATAGCCCAAACCCCTTGGTCTGAATAAATAAAAGTGGCTACGGGGCAGCGGCCGAACACCAGCATAAATTTCCTGCGCTTTTTCTCCTGAATGATTTATGCTGTCCTTGAAAAGCATCTGGGAAATGTCAAGTATCTGCTACATATGGATGTGCTGAAAAAGGGTGCTGCCCTGCCCGAGGTTTGCCATGCCTGCCAGGGTATTCTCCCAAGGATTTAAAATTCAAACATTGTCCTGGGTGTATCTGTCGGAAAACGACGCGTCCTGTCAGAGAATAAGGCTCCTCCTATCATCTGCTCCATGCTAAATGGCAGAGTGCAGAAATCTTACAACTTTAGCATTTGCAAAGCAATTTACTGCTCTTTCTTACAGAGACAAGTGGCCCCAGGTTCCTGATATTTGCCCCMGGAGAGGAGTCAGCATGGGAAGAGTGTCCTGAAGGCACATGTTCTGGACTTAGTGACTATTGTCACTTATTGTATGATCTCAGTTACCCATCCAGGGTGTCTGTTATTCCCATATGATGCTCTCAGCTGGCCTGGGATAATCAATCCAATTCTCTGCTTTTAAACTCCCAAAATTTGCACATGTGAAGATATTATATTATGGCAACAGAACCCTTTTTTTTTTTTTTTTTTTTTTTTTTTTTTTTTTTTTTTTTTTTTTAAAAAAAAAAGGTATTTCAACAAGCGTCTTTCTTCTGAAGAAATTTATGGGTGTGTCAGATTTTTTTACTCCCCAAATAATCTTTGAAAGAAATTTACAGAGCAAAACAGCTCTGTTCAAATAGCTTTGAACGAGAAAATCCACATAGATGTCTGTAGCAGACCCTTTCTTTTCATAGAATCAGAGAATCATGGGATGGTTTGGGTTGGAACGGGTCTTAAAGATCATCCAGTTCCAACCCCCTACCATGAACAGGGACACCTTCCACTAGATCAGGTTGCTCTAAGCCCTGTCCAACCTGGTCTTGAACTCTTCCAGGAATGGAGAGTCCATAACTTCACTGGGTAACCTTTTCCTTGTGATTTTAAACTCAACAAAATTGTGTTGAGTCACAAATTGTGTCTTACAGACGCAAATGTCTGTAAGACATTCAAGTTAATTAAAAAAAAAAAAAAGTTTCTTTAAATTTACAAATAAAAAAAAAAGTAAAGATCAGAATCACACTTTTCCCCCAAATCCAGCTTAAGAATTKAAAGAGTTTGATAAAACCCTTAATGTCATTTGCATGCAGAATTTTTCAGAAGTCYACTTCTGTCTATAATTAACACAAAACCCACTTTCCATCACACACTGAGTTATCAAGCCCTACAGCTGATGAAAGTAGTTTCAATCTGAGTTTGTCACAGGAATAAATAAGKTAGGTAGGGGTGTGGATTCATAGAAATAAATATGTTTTATTTCTGCTGGCTGTCTTGGGAAGATCATATATTTTCCCTACCAAGTAAGGTCACTGATATTTACAACTTGCTTGACCTCTTTTGCTTTACATGGCTYTTTTGATTTACTTAAACTGCTCCAGCCATGTTTCCCAAACAGTCTGGCAGAGAATTGCACCTCCCAGCAGAAATAAACCACCCACCTGGGCAGCTTCTGCCTTTCTGACATTTACTGCTCAATYGCAGCATTATTAGCAACTACAGCCATGGCAGTTCTAACTTCCCAAAAAATGCTTTGGATAAATCGATGTGAGAAGAATCCTACGGGTGGCAATAAACCTCGTAGAAGGCAGAGCCTTGCTTCTTGTACAAAATTAGCTGGCTCATTAACTGTAATTATRCCAGCCCAATCACATTATGAGGGTCAAACACAGAAACAAACACAGCAGACAAATCTTTAGGCGTTAGTAAATTCGCAAGTGTGGAGTCACCCATTATTCTTCTCCTTGTAAACCAGCATGTGCTGTCTCACCAGCACTAAATGTAAAACTCCTCCTGCAAGGGATGACACGAAAAATCACACAGAGAGCAGAAGGAGGAGAAAAAAAAAGCTCAGGCAATTTTTGTGTTGCTTGTTATCTCAAGTAAAATAAACTGATCACAGATCACAGCAGCTCACACCTGGCTCCAGCAATTCTGTCACAGCAAAGGTCCCCAGGCTGTGCCTCAGATCACCCTGAGCACCTTCCAGGCTGTCCAGCCCTGTCCAGGGAGCTGCCCACTGGGGGCCACCACTGCTGCAGTCCAGGTAAACTGGGAAAGGAGAGTGGTGTAAAACACACCMCAGAATCACAGGATGGCTTGGCTTAGCAGGGAGATTAAGGATCATCTCATTCCAACCCCCTGCTAGGGGCAGGGACACCTTCCACCATCCCAGGATGATCAGAGACCCATCCAAGCTGGCCTGGAGCACTTCCAGAGATGGGGCAGCCACAGCTTCTCTGCAAAATCTGTGCCAGTGACTCAGTGACCACCACCTTCAGTTTGTTGCCTACAAGGCAATTGAGGATAATAATACTAAAAATTTCAGCAGTTGTGGTGGTTTTCAATAAAGATTGTTAGAACTTAGCAGAAACACAACTGATGACAGGATATATACTGAAGGTGAACAAAGAAAAGGGAAGTTTCATGGAAGTGGAATAGATCAAGCCTGATCCAGAAATACCTGAGTGCACCCTCCCTGCATGGGCTGTGTGGGGTGCAGGCCTTGAACAGCAGAGATCTGTTTGCCTCCGTGAACAAAAAAATTCTGGGTAATAGTTTCAATTAGATACAAGAAAGCCAATTCACAGAAAACTAAAGCCATGAGGAAAAGACAGAAAAAATGAAGAAAACAAAACCAAACCCTAGCTATACCCATTACTCTACATTATATACAAATAAAAATTAATTCCAATTATTTAAATTCTTATAAAATACAAAAATTCTTTACAATAAAAAACTGTGTGTGCAAAAAAAAAAAACCCTAAACAAAATCTGTATCTCAATCACTAACAGGACTGTGCTCTGTGCTGACACACAGCTCTGGGTCTTACAGAGCGGATGAAAGGAACACAGCCAAGAAAAGATCTCCCAATCCATCAAGAACCAATAAGAACACAAATGCACACATTCCCATAACARCCTCCTCTGAAATCACTCAGGAATTTTTACCAAATGAGAGACTTTGCAGGCCACACTCAGCTGATTGGAGATATAAAAGCTGTTACATTCAGGTGTTTGGGGACTGTTCCTAAGATGTGTTTATTTCCTGCAGATGTCCCATCCGAGACACGTAACTCAGGAGGGTTTAGTTAAGGATCCTGTTGAATGATTTCCCAGCTCGGTTTGCAGTCTGACAGCAGAGTCCTGGCTGTGCCACCCAGGYAGTCAGACTGGAGGAGGACGTGCTGATGGGTCCTCCTGACAGTGTTTACATGTCAAACCAGCCTTTGGGTCAGAAAGGCGACAAAGTGGACCTGATTTCACATGAAACAAACAAAAAACAATTCCTAAAAAACCATCCCCAAAAGTGAAAAACACCCCTCGTGTTTCAAAGCTTCCAAAATAAGCAACCCATTTGCATTCATGAAAATATCTTTTCCTTTGAAGGAAGTTTGCTGCCATTGTTCCTGTCACCAGTAAGTGACAATGTGGCACATCACTGAATGTCAGCATCGCTCAAGGATGAATAYATTGGCCCATCAAGAAGGAAAGCAGCAGCTGCCATATTTTTACTGCTTTTTCCAGGTCTCTGGGCTCCAGCCTGACAGATACCAGGCAGAGATGTTTGTTACGTGAAGGAGCATCGACTTTAGATCACATTAAGGATTTTTCTCACCCAGTTATTTGCAGATATAAAAAGTCCAGACTTCAAGAGTGAAGTGAAGTGAAAGCTTAGTGGCACCAAGATCTAAGTCTGGAGGCATATTGGTCGAAAAAGAAAGTCTGAGGAATTCTCAAGCTTGTCATAGGAGGACATTGATCTGTTCTGAGGAAGCCACCAAGTTAATTAGAGGGATGGAGCACCTCTCCTAAGAGGAAAGGCTGAGGCAATTGGGATTGCTCAGACTGGAAAAGAGAAGGGTTTATGGTCACCTGATTGTGGCTTTCAAGTACCTGAAAGGAGCCTGCAAGAAAGATGGAGAGAGACAATTTACAAGAGCCTGGAGTGACAGGACAATGGGGAATGGCTTCAAACCAAAACAGAGGAGGTTYAGTAGGAAGAAATTCCTTATTGTGAGGGTGGTGAGGCCCTGGCACAGGTTTCCCRGGGAAGCTGTGGCTGCCCCATCCCTGGAAGTRTCCAAGGCCAGGTTGGATGGGGCTTGGARMAACCTGGGATAGTGGAAGGTGTCCCTTTGCATGGCAGAGGGGGTGGGAACTGGATGATCTTGAAGGTCCCTTCCAACCCAAACTTTCCTGTGATTCTATGGCTCTTTCAGCCAGTGAGTTTTGCTGTGTGAAGATAGATTTGMGTACATTTGGTCTGCACAAAGAGGTAGAGAACTGGTAAATTACTTCTGTGTGTTTCTGCTCTTGCAATGTTAAAATAGGGGGCCACTATGTGAACTTGGAATCTTTTCCCATTTTAGGGAGTTGGGAAGGYTACAGACACCCAAAGCTTGGTTCAAAAACTGCTCAAAAGAGTCAGAAATGTGACACTTTAAAAAGTGTAAAGTGTTTTCAGGACAATCTTGGTCTTTCCTTGTGGCTTTGAGAAAGGAGATGGAGCTGCAAACAGCAATGGAAGTGGTGAAAGTTGAATTAGAGTAGTTGAGATAAAGCGTGTAGTTTTTGAGTGTTATTCTGAAATACATACACAGGTGGGATGTTAAAACAACTCTTCTAAAACACAGAACAGTGTTTCCTTTCCCCATGGGCAAAAAAAAAAAAAAAAAAAAAAAAAAAAAAAAAAAGAAAAAAAGCACTGACTCCTATTCAGGTCAACTTTATTCTTGGTTACAAGACAAGCAAAAGCCCACAAAAGTGGACAAATATGCACTTGCTTTCATTAGATTCCAATAAAAATATTGGCAGCTGTGTTGTTGATACTTTTTCAGAGGAACTGAGGATTTGAAGATTCTCTTCTCCCTAACACCAGTGACAAAGCTATTTTCATGGAAGTTTGCCTACACATCACAGTATGACCAATCAAAGTACAGGTTTGCAAAAGTAAAATAGAGATGCTCAGTATGGAATACTAGGAAAGTTTCAGACTGTCAGAGAACTTATGGTTCAGTTGGGTGGTCATCTATGAGTATGGAAAGGAGTTACAATCACCTCAAACRTAATTTATTTCTCACAGTGCCAAGACTTTAATCCTTGGATGCTTTGGCTGCAGAATTCTTCTGCTCCCATGACAGTGAAGTTTAGTGCAGATGAACCTCTTCTGGCCATCTGGAGATCTTGTCATTTGTACATCAGCTCCCCAAAGTTGTCCTCAATCCATGCCAGAACCTCCTGGAATATTCATGCCCTGCTGTGTTGCCTTTCCAACAGATATTGGAGTGGTTGAAATCCCCTGTGAGGACCAGAGCCTGCAAAGATGAGGCTGTTCCTCTCTGTACAGGGTCTCACCCACTTTGTCTATCCTGTCTTTAATCCTGACCCATAACCTTTCCATCAGATTCTCATCCATCCCCAGGATCCCATGAACCCCAGCTGCTCCCTCACATAAAAGGCAACTCTTCCTCCTTGTTTTTCCTGCCCAGCCCTTCCTAAAAGAGCCTMGCTTCCTACAAGGCAACACTTCATCAAGTCATGATCCCAACAAAACTGAAGCTCTCCAACTTCACATAGATCTCCAATTCCTCAGGTTTATCCCCTATACTTTGTGCATTTAGCACCTCAGAATGTTCAGCTCCTGCAGAGGATTTCGGATATTTGTCCATGATGATGATGCCTGATAGGCACTTCCCTGCTCACTTCCAGGTCTGAAGGTGACCCTGCCTACACCCCATTTTTTTGATGACTTTGGGAACCCTTCCTGTCACATAACCCTCTGTCTTTTTCTCAGCAATCCTGTCCTCTGCTCCCATGGGATTGCTGGTCACWCTCTCCCTCCCCCATCATTAAGATCTTCCTTATGTGGTAGATTCCATTTCTCCCAAGCACCTGCAAATCCACAATCAGGGTCCCACAGAACCCAAAACCACGTCACCAACACCAATTCTACAGCCAGCTATCAATTTCTCCTTTTAATGTCCTTCTCCTTGCACTCCTTCCCCTCACCAGCAGCCTCTGTGATGAACTGGGATGCTTTTGCCAAGAGCTCCTGCAGGATTGTGTTGGAAAGGCTCTGCAGATCCCCAGCTAACCCAGGCCATTGGCTTGTTTTGGCTTCAAAGGCTTGGGCTCACTGATATGGCAATGCATAATTAAATATTTGTATCAAAGAGATGTCATGACCAGGAGCTTGAGCACAGAGTTTGTTTGCAGAAGACATAAAATAACAGAGATATCCTCTCCCAAGTCTGCATTCTATTTCATCCCTGAATGACAGAAATTGCTCTCTCCCCTAGAGAGTGTCACCAAGGTCTTCATTAAGGAGCTAGCCCACATACCAGAAAAACTCCTTTTAGGTTTTTTTTAAGAAGCACAGGTGACTCTGCCTGTGCCATGCACAGACCAGACAAACTCTCCCCACAGTTCTCTTCAGCTCAGGTGAACCAGAGAGGGGTTTTTCCTGGTTTAATTTTGCTGAGGGGCTCATCCCATATTCCCTGGTGTTTTTCCCGTGTTTCCTAAACAAGCACACACAGAGCTTTCATCCCTTGCGTGTAAGAAGAATGGGCTAAAAAAAAAAAATAAAACAAGCGCCAAGAGAGCTGTCTCTTGTCATCATGGGATTTTCACTGTGGGAGTTTCAACATCCTTTTTCTCCTGATTCTTTATCTCACTTACTTTTGTGTGATATGAATGTCAGAAGATAAACAGGGGCCTTTCAGCAATTGGTTGGAAAGACACTTCGATTGCCTGTCAGGATTAAAAGACAGTCCTAAAAATCTGTAAAAAAAATCTGCTGCAGTGAAAGTGGAAGAACAACAACAAAAAAAACCCACAAAAACCTTATGCTGGCTCAAAGACAAAATGTCCTACTTAGTCTAACAGATTCTCACAGGGAAGTTAATACTGGGATGGCTTCTATGCATGGGTAAYATCTTAAAATAATAAATATTGCCTTAAGAAAAAGAGTTGTGAGGATCTTGAAGCTAGCTGATGTATGTTGTCATGTCCCTCAAGGCATTAGCATCTGATGTGCTTTTAGAGATGAATCAGGCTCCAAAGTTATCCATGTACAAAAATAAGCTTTCAAACCAGCATTAAGAGAAAAGAAAAAAAAAAAAAAGAAAAAGTACTAAAAATCTGATTTTAAATATGGTCTTGATTTTTTTCCTGTTCTTGTGAACCTCTGAACCTTGTGCTCTTCAGAGGGGTGCAACTCATTCATTTCAGTGTGCAAGGAAGTATCTCATGTGAATGGAAATTTGTAAAGGTGTGAACTTGGCAAAGGAATCCAGAGTGATTAATAAACAGCAGAGAAGAGTTTCCTCTTTTATGATCTACATATGGTTGTCTCAGAACTTGATCCTGCTCCCAGGAGCACCAGTGAGAACTCCAGCTGAGCAYTGAGGTGAGAAATATCCCCACAAATCTTGCTGCTCTGGAGTTTAGGTCTCTCAAACAGCCTTTAGGACTATTAGCTTTCAAATTTGGAATTGGGAAGTTGTCGCGGAAGCAAGCACAGTGTCATTGTACATACACAAAATAAGAGAGAGAAAAAAAGTCTAATTTTTCTTAATTTCATCAGGAGAGAGCAGTGACAAAGACAAAAGTCAGAGGGAGCTGATCTGATGTGTCTTATCTCTCTGKTCACAAAAAGTGGTGGCTCTCAGKGATGGGCTGCTCCTAAAGACAGGACTAGGAGTTATCTCTATTCCCAATTTTCTCTACCACTTTCCCGGTCATTGGTAGCTGGAGAACAAGAGGAGGTCAGACAGAAACTTCAGACTGTGGTTTACGAGCACATCATGATGTCAGGCTTCTGGAAATTTAATTAGACACACCTTGCAATGTGGAATGAAAATTCTATTGGAAAAAGCAAACTGCTTGATTTTCTCTAATTTCATCAATAATCATAATAATAATTGCCATTACTATTATCTTTAAATTACAGTTCCAGGTAGAAAGGAAGAATYGGATCCTTTTCCAGTTAATGCTATATGTTCTTCATCTTCCTTTTTGYAGTCAAAAAGGAATGGATTCATCTCCCTGTAAATTCCATTTTATGCTAAATATACCAGCAAACTATCCTTCACATGAGACCTTTACTGCACAGGGCAACTTGTCAGATCAAAACATCTCTGGATGGAGAAAATGCTCAAAACACGGGGGAAATAATCACAGCATTGACAAAGAGCTGCTCACGAGGGACAAGATCCCACTGGAATGGTGGAAGAGGGTAATAAAACCCAAAATTTCGGTGTGACACCTACCTATTGCATCTCCTTGCTCGTGCACCATGGAGGCCAGGTCCTTGATGATCTGGTTCACATCCAACATGTCACTCTGAAAAAACAGAAAATATAACATTAACGAGGAATTGAAAATATCAAATCATAAGAGGCACGTTCCACAGCCCAGCTTGGCAAAGAAAAACCCAAACCCAGAAATCTTCATCTGTGCAGAAGCAGAAGGGAAAGTTGTAATGCTTCTATAGTAAATAAAAAATTCCCTYGGTGCTGTGGTTTGCTGGATCTAAGTCAGCCAGCTGACTCAAGCTTTGTGAGAGGAACAAGTGGAATGATCAGATTTTATGGTTGCTTTTCAGAATTGTGGGGGGCTGAGGAAAAACAACAATAAAAACAACAGTGGCAAACCCTTCTCGTTCTAAAAAAGTTATTGTTGGTGCAGGCCATTCATCCCAGACTGTTTTCTCCCACACAGAAAAAAAAGGCCATCTCTCAGCACAGCATCCATCTGATGCTATTCATAAACCGATGGAGATATAATCAAAAACTCCCTGAATTTGAAATTGTAGGGCAATAAGGAAAGAACTGTTTGATGAACAGATTCATTTCTATGTTTTCAAGTAGGAAAAAAAAAAAGTAACTGCATTCAGCTCTGAAATTTTCTCTGTGAAAACACAGCAAATTACCCATGAGTTTGTTTCCTTCATTTCTRAACACTTACCACATAAAAGAGCAAATGTGAGCATATGTTGACTTCACATGACACTGTGTCTTGTAAAAAGAATTAATTTAGCAATAATAGACATAACAATATAGAAACTGCTAAATGCACTACCAGTAAGGCAACATTACCAGAGCAGAAAAAATAAAAGACACTCAAACAGGATGGTTTTGTTTTTTTTTTTTTCCAACTGTGCAAACCAGAGAATCACAGAAACATTGAAATGGGCAGGAACCTCTGGAGATTATTTAAGGCAACAGTCCTTCTCAGAGCAGAGAGTTACAGTGGGGTACTAAGGGCCAGGTCCACTTGGTTTTGTCTGAATCCAAGGATGGAGGTTCCACAGAGTGGCAAACTAATCCATGCAACCCTGAGTGTTGGATCTTGTCTGGATTTCAGGCACCCACCAAATCATCCACTTACCAATTTTTTTCTTTTCAAGTGCTTTCACAGAGGCATTACAACCATTTCTGACTGGCCCAGGCTTGGCCAGAGGCACATCCCTCTTGGAGCCACCTGGAATTGGCTTTGCTGGACATGGGGAAGATCCCAGCAATTCTCACAGAACCTGGCCACACAAACCCAGCACATCTCTGTAGTGGGGAGCCCAGCACTGGGTGCTTTTTAAAGCATTGAGAATATTTCCTAAGAATCTGCTTCTCCTGATGTTAGTGGCACAGTAATTAATTTATCTGCTTGGCTCCTGTTGCTAATCCAGTCCCTCTGGCTGGAGATGGTGAAAGCAGCTCCATGGGAAGGATCTGAAGGTCCTGGTGGACAATGAGCTGTCTATGACCAGAAATTTGTCCTTGTGGCCAAGAATGCCAATGGGCTGCTGGGCTGCATTGGGAAGAGCATGGCCAGCAGGTCAAGGGAGGTGATCCTGCCCCTCTGCTCAGCCCTGGTGAGGCACATCTGGAGTGCTGTGTCCATTCTGGGCTCCTCAGGACAGGAGGGACATGGGGCTCCTGGAGCTGGGCCAGTGGAGGGTTTTGAGGATGATTTGGGACTGGAACATCTCCTGTACAAGGAAAGGTTGAGGGAGCTGGGGCTGTCCAGCCTCGAGAAGAGAAAACTGAGAGGGGACCTCACCCTGTGTGTCCCTGTGTGCAGGGAGAGCTCAGAGCAGGGTCCAGGCTCTGCTCCTGTTGCCCAGGCAATGGGACAAGAGGAACAGGCAGGAATTGATGCCCAGGAAGCTCCATCTGAACATGAGAAAGAACTTCTTCCCTGTGCAGTGATCGAGCACTGAACAGATTGTCCAGAGAGGGTGTGGAGTCTCCCTCACTGGAGATATTCCAGAACCATCTGGACACAATCCTGTGCCCTGTGCTCTRGGATGGCCCTGCTGGAGCAGGGAGGTTGGACAAGATGACCCCACTGTGGTCCCTTCTACCCTGACCCACTCTGTGATTCTGYRTTCATYCCAAAAGATCCAATTTCTTCCACCTCACTTTTTAAAGAACTCAGTTTCCCTACTGGCAAAATCAGAAAATGGTGCAAAATGAATCCATGTCTTCCTACCGAGGTTTGCTATGAGAATATAACTGGCATAACACTTAAACAAGTAATGCAATAGAATTTCATCAATTTAAAATGAGGTCTGGGAGTCCCGCTGTGAGTGCTAGAATACACCAAATTGTTGAATAACTGAAAATGTAGGAACAGTGAAAGAYTGAAAAAGCTGTGAGAAATCATAATAAAGCAAAAAACGCTCCCCCAACCAAAGACTGAGTAAGGCACCACAAAATGCACTTCATTCCTTCACTTGTCAAGCATAATGAAGCTTTAATTACGGATGGTATTATCCCTAACTTGTAAATACTGCAGCATATTTTGCAAAACAATGAAGTTGAAGTAACTTGAGATTGCACTTGAGCACTGTGGTAGTAAATCATTGCTGGTAAATGAGGAGGAATTAGCAATGATTTTTTGGGGTGGGGAAGTTTTCTGAGCTTTTTGGTAAAAATACTTCAAAGGAAAAAGCTAAAGTTAAGCAAAATGYGAAGAATTGAGAATTAACTTTAATGTGTTGTTCTGCTCTCATTTAACTGCTTTGCAAAAGATGATTAAGGAAAATAGAAACAAAACAACAAAAAATACTAAAAAAGCCCAGAATGCTGATTTGTCTCTCTTAACTAAATTGTCACTGACATAATTTTTGTCTTCTGTTCCTTGCAACATAAACACAACCCTTTCTGCACTTCAGTCTGCTTTATTTTGCTATGCTTCCTTTCCAGCACTTTAAGTGAAGGTGGCTTAAAACTCACAAATACATTTTTGCACATACATTTGGTTAGAGAGGGTTTATTGCAATATATRGAATTATATACATTCCCCACCCTCCCCAACTATTTCCATTGGAATAAAAAAGGTGATGCATTGACTTCTTTTAGGGTCCTTCTCAGATAATTAAGCCGTGAGGAGTTTGGCTGTGGTGATCCCCAGATATCCTGTGAGGCAGGGAAGAATGAAAAAGGAAATTCAGGGAAGAATGAGGAAGGAAATTCGGTGCTGGTTCAGCTTTGCCATTTGTATTCAGGTACTTGGGAAAAACCATCTGCAGCTGCAGAGTATAGATCCTCTCCATAATGTTGCAATAACACTTAAAATTACTGTTTAGCAAATACGCATCGGTGAGAGCCAGCGCTGAGTTGTGAGGAAAGAAACACTGCAACTCCTGCACTTCAGGAAAAACAAACAGGGTGAGTTATAAAGCACAGAGTKCTAAAACAATCTGACCTGAAGCAAGAAATCTGTTGAATAATTTAACCTGGCAATGTGAAGTTTCAAAGTCCTTGATATATGTAAGCAAAACAAAGAAATAGAAGAAAGAAAAATACTCAGAAATAAAGACCTTCCATAATGGAATTTACCTTGGAGCTACTCTCCTGCTCCTCCTTGCCAGGTTTGCTCYATCCCCAAATATCTTTGATCTTGCCAGGAATCAGAGCTTGTTAGGAAAATCAGATTGCCTTCGGTTTCCCACGTTTGCAGGCACTTTTCAGAATTCACAGTGAAACCCAGCTCCTCATAAATCTCTGACTCCACAGAACCCAGGAGTGCAGCAGCCACCACCATTCCCAAAATTCTGTCACCCTGCCAGCTAACGAGGCTGAGGGTCCCTGGGTTTTAATTAACACCTTTGCTGTCTAGCAATAATTCATTCACTGTATTCTGCAGCAAGAGGGAGACAGGTTTAAACTATCCCATGTAATTCCTCTTTTTTT
>NW_026623329.1:1394667-1403627 GCF_030028575.1 Malurus melanocephalus | reverse complement strand
TTTTTTTTTTTTTTTTTTCCACTTTACTAAGACCATAATTGCAACATGTTTGAAATTAATTTGTGAGGCGTCTGGGTTATAAACCCCAGATATTGTCACCAATGTGGGAACACCAAATCCCAACAGCCCATTTCCCCATGGAATTAACATTGCTGAAGTATTTCCAAGASAGCAAATAAGCAAAATTCCTCTCTCTTCCACTCTCAGGCACTGTGAGAAGATTTATTCACATTGAAAACCTCCAACATAACCCTGACCTTAACAATATCCTAAGGACACTGCTGTAGTCCAGCCTTGGGAATGTGTTAAATAAAACAGAGAGGGGAATATCCTCTCGTCAGAAGGACACAGAACAAATCTGTGTAGTCAATAATTCCTSTCTCACACAGAGACAGAGCCCAACCTCCTCTATCAGTGTCAGCTCAGGTCCTSAAGGGAAGAGTCACACTTATTTCTAGGAATGTTTGCCTTAGGTTTGTATAGAAATKGGATCAGAAGTATCAGTGGTCTATCCTGCTTAGCACAGGTGCTTTTGTGTTTACTCACAAACCAGCCATCCATTYCTTTAAAGCACTATAAATTAGCATTTAAATTAATTGCTGCCTCAGTATTCAGGAGCTGCTGAATTTTACAAGTGAGGTCACATTCTGACCCATCATCTAGTCTGCAGCAAGCAGCCAGGAGAGCTATAAAATAAACCTCAAGGAGATCCTGAAAGATGTCCTATAATGCCCATGTGTGTATTTCTGCACATGGAAGCACTCCACAACACAATAAAGCAAAACAAAACCCTCGTGCTTGTTATCCTTGGGGGAAAAAATAGAGAAACAAGAAAAAAACGCCAAAACCAACAGCCCTTTGTTGTGTCTGTCGTGTTTTACCAAAGAGATTCTGAGCTGTTCCTTGTGTGTTGTCCCATCTGCAGCACCCRTGGGGCATTTCCTACTCTGTGGTCCACCAAGTTTGGACATGGAAAGACAAATCAAAGCATGGTGTTTGTCTGTCCCWATTCCTTTCTGAGGGATGGGGGAAGGAGGGGAAAGGGAAAAAAATAATATRAAACGTGAGCAAGCCTCTGATGCAAGATGGGCAGAAACTAAATCTTGCTGCAACAGCCTTTCAACAAATATTTTTCTCTTGTCTACGGCTGGGGGGAAAAAAATGACATTCAATAAATCAACCTGATTCAGCCTAAGCAACAACAGACCAGCAGAAAATTGTTTTGAGGGCAGAAGCTATCCAGAACAGCAATTACAGACTGAGTTAGATCTCCTCTGGGACTGAGCAACAGCCAGAGTGTGGAGTTTCTCTCTCTCTCTCTTGCCTGTGTGCGTTTCCTTTCTCTTTTGCTGTCTGAGAGGTCTGTGCCAGCTCAGGGAGTGTRGAACTGTGCTGTATAATTAAAGCAGTCATGCTGAGCTCAGGGATGCCAGTCCAGCCCCTACCTGGGGACACCAGCTCAGGAAACACCACAGGAAGGGGGTTCCTGTACACCAAAATCAGTAGGGTAAGGAAAAATGAAACCAAATCTTAAAACACCCCAACCTTCCATTGTTCCTGGACTGAACTTCAGTCCCATGTTCTCTCCCTCCTCCACCACACAAGAGGATAAGGAATGGGATCTGTGCTCATGTTCATGAGATATTTCATCCTCCTCATGCTCTTCCCCAGCTCCATTGTGGGGTGTCTCTCATGGCTGTCCCCCCCCAAATTCCTCTAACCTGGATCCCTCTCATGGATCCCTTTCTCATGGGTCTCCCACAGGGTCACAAACCCCACCAGTTGCATCATCAGGCAATCAGAAACATAAAATCACAGAATGGTTTGGATCAAAGAGACATTAAAGATCATCCAGTTCCAACTTCCTGCCATGAACAGGTGCATCTTCCCCTATCCCAGGTTTCCCCAAACCCCATCTAACCTGGCCTTGGATATTTCCACAGATGGAGCAGCCACAGTTTCCCTGGGCATCTTGTGCCAGGACCTCACTACCCTCACAGGGGAGAATTTCTTGCAATATTTAATCTAAACATGCCTTCTGCTAGTTTAAAGTCATTCCCCCTTGTCAGGGTTGTCTAAGGGAAATATAATAATCCAAACATAGGAAGAGACAGCTGGTTTTGAAAACCCTTTGGATCTAGAAACAAGACTTCTGTTAATGGAGAAGTTCATCACTTGTTCTGTTCCTAAGCAGATATMCTCACTTCATATTTGGGAAATACGATAAAGCATCAAAGCATCTTGCCACCAACTTCAATCCTGATTTTTAAGTCAATTAACACTCCAGATTTCATTTAAATGCGCCAATTTGTAAAGGTGCATGAATTCCTGTATGTATGTGGGTATTTATACAGTCACATAAACACGTGTATTCTCATGTACCACAAACACTCCCACCTGTGTAAACAGCACTGAATATAGAGACACTAATAATTTTAAGATTAACTTGCCCTGAACATACACCAGGTGTTAAATGAACATTTGAGATTTAGCAGATTGCAGAGATATAAACACAGCCTATTTCTGTCTACAGGATCAGAAAACAGACCTTAAATCTCAGGYTTCTTTTTCCTGGCTAAACACTCTGGTGTAAAACAAGCTGATATGATCTGATAACAGGCAAGTAAACAAAACAAAAAAAAAATTAAAAGGTCACAGAATGGTTTGGGTTGAAGAGACCTTGAGGATCATCTCATTCCATCCCCCTGCCATGGACAGGGATACCTTCCCCTATCCCAGGTTACTCAGAGCACCTTGAACATTCCACAGTTGGAAGCAGTGCTCCAGGTGGGGCTTCACAAGAGTGGACATGAGGGACMGAGGGGTATGGAGAACACAGGAATTATTCCACAAAGTCGAGGAGCAGAACAAATGGAGATGTGTTTCAAAAACCATCCATGATAGAGGAGATCATGTGCTCTTACACATATTTTGCAGTGCTCAGCCCTTCCTTCATCCCCATCACTTTCCTCTTCCACAAGACACTCATAAAGTCCATAAAGAGTGAAAGAGGAAGTGAAGAGGGAAGGGATTTCATTACTCCCCAGCGTGAACATCAGCTCTGCTTCCTAAAACAGAACATGCTGCAATTTTATTTCTCTTTACTGAATCTTTGATGTTTTTGTACCTGGCTAGCACAGCTGGAGGAAGTCTCTGGGATGTCACARTGCAYATTTGGARTCAATAACCCTGARCAACCTCATCCATKGCAGGAAGGGTWGGAACTGGGTGATCTTGAAGGTCCCARCCCAAACCAATCTAYGATTCAATGATTTATTTTCTCAAGTTTACCAAAGAAAGTATCTGCACCCACCCTACAAATCCAAACTTTTGCTCTACTACAGAGAAGTTTCTATCTATTTTACCACTAAAGATTAATATCCCTGCTTTTCTAAAAAAAACCCTTGGGCTGGATATGAAAGAGACTCACAGATCAGAAATATTGCTTCGGTTTTCTGACACGCTGGAAAGGTTTTTGCAGGATTTTTTTTTGCCTACTCACCTGTCCCAGCTCCCTGGAGTTGAATTAARGAGTCCATTCTGAGTTAATTCACATATGTATATAGGCTAATCAAATGGCACAGAAGTAATTGCATGGAAGACCCAAAGTGAACAGAGATAATGAAATGTCTGACATTGTGGCCTTTGTAGACCAGGAATGAAAATATTCAGTGAAGATGAAGATTCTCCCAACAGAGGATCTYCATTTGTGTTTAGAATATGGGTTGTAGCCTAGGGCTTGTGAAATTTGCTGGCCTGACACCCTGAAAGCAAAAATTAAACACAACACAAAAGGTGAATATAAAGAGGAGATTGTCCACCCACAATAATCCACAGCTTTGTCCAAAAAAAGACTTTTATGAGCAACAGATCCCTTTTCTTTCTGCAAGAGCTGGGCAATAACCGCAGTGATTTGAAGCAATTGTCACAGAGTGTTTCATGTGGTAGGTACCTGTCCAACAGGAACTGTTTGTCTGCATTGCACATTTATTTTGCTCTCTAACAGCTCCAATGAGCCATTGGTCTCTACAGCAGCAAACTGCAGGAAGTGAGATATACGAGCTCTTACAGTAACCCATGAAAAAAAAAAGTTATTATTTTTTTATATGCAGTAGGAATGCTTGTTGGGGACAGTCAGTCTTTTTAAAATAAGAAAATCRAATGCATTTAATATTTACAGCTGTGGTTTTTTTGCAGCTGCTCAGAAGGAGATCTCCTGAGTGCCGAGCCACCAAATAGATGGAAATCCATAAGCAAACTCCAAACTCAGTTTGTTCCATGCTGACTTCTCCTTGAGCATCTCYTGCTTCCTGCCCCAGGCTGCAGTGTATAAACTAATAGCAGCAGTGAGGGAAGCAGTTGTAATCTATCACCCTGACTGATACCAGCCCCAGGAAAGGCAGTTTATTGCAGGTGGTATGTTATCTTCAAAAATAGAAACCGTGYGAAGATTATGACAAAAACTTCAACACTTTCTACACTTCGTTTGCAGCACTATTAATTCACCACTCTGGATTTATTTCCATGAGGGTCATGTATCCAGGAAAAAAAAAATACAATGGAGAAATTCATTTTCTTTTTAGGAGTGTTCTGGGAAGCCGAGCAATTAGAGCAATCTTAAGCTGTCATGTATTATCAATTGCTCCTCAATTATTTTACTTAAATAAAATACTGATTGCAGAGTCTGATCTGCAGCTATCAACAGAGYGATTCATTTAGGTGCACTATTTATTCTTGACAAATTAAAAAAGAACATCTAACTTCAACTGAAAGGAAAAAGACAAAGGGACAAGGGAATATATGCAGCATCTTGTTACAATTCACTGCTCTGCTGCCAATTCTCTCTTTAGAAATGGCTGAAACTGCTGTGCCCTGTACAGAGTTTGGAGACAATTCAGCCCTTATTACAAATGGAGTTCATGGGTTTGGTGCAGAGAGGAAGCTGCAATCTCTTACAGAGGTCACTGAAGGCTGGAATCATAAAATCATAGAAGGGTTTGGGCTGGAAGAGACCTTAAAGATTCTCCAGTTCCAACCTCCTGCTGTGGGCAGGGGACCTTCCCCTGGATCAGGTTAATCAAAGCCCTGTCCAGCCTGACTTTGAGCACCTCCATGGATGGAACATTCACAGCTTCTYTGGACAACCTGTTCCTGTGCCTCACCACTCCTACAGGAAGGAATTTCCTCCAAAAATGTAAACTAAACCCACCCTTCCTCATCCTGTCACTCCATCCCTTGTCCAAAGTCCCTCTCCAGCTCTCTTGGAGCCTCTTCAGGCCCTGGAAAGTGCTCTGAGCTCTCCCTGGAGCTTTCTCTTCCCCAGGTTGAACATCTCCAGATCTCCCAGCCTGGCTCCAGAGCAGAGGAGCACCAGCCCTTTGATCAGCTCAGTGGCCTGCTCTGGGCTTGTTTCAAGATGTTTTTCTTGTGTTGGGGGTCCCACAGCTCCAGGTGGGATCTCACAAGAGGAGTAACCTTGTCCTCTTTCTTCAGGACACTGAAGGGGCCCAGCCAAAAGATGGGAATGGCTGTCCAGGGGCTCCAGAGAGCACCAGCTCCACGAGTACCTCCACATCCAAGGTCTGCCCAAGGTTCTCAGCCTCCTCAATGGTACAGTCTGGGAAAAGGAAGATAAATATTCCATACAAGTGAAAAAAAAACATTTTTTGCCCTACTTTTCCCTATGTATTTCAAAGCCAAATGCGATGGTTTTTGTAGGTTGTTCCAGATTTTGGCCCTGTGGGCTGCAGACTGTGCTGGGGACACTTCTCTTACACATTTTCAGTCAATAATGCAGGTAACCTAAAAGGCACAAATGCTGAGTAAAGGTATCTGAGGGCCAATTAATTACAAGTGCAGCTAAAAATGCTCCCAAGAGAAAGGTTGATGGGTGTCACCTCCTTCCAAACACCCTCACGTGGTTTTATTCTCCATTCTACACACGTTAGTCCGTCTATTTTAAAAATATCCATTACATCCAAAATGATTAATCTCATTGTTCAAGGATTTTTTTCCTTAATGTTTAATTTATTTCTCTCTGTCTTTAGTTACTACTTGGTAATTTGTTACTACCTTCAGCCTTAATATTTTAAATTATTTTACCCTTTTTTCAATGCTATTACACATCMAGTATTTCTACACAGTCATCATGGCTCGACTAATCATTGCTGCACTTTCTGAGCCTGCAATTGGTAAATTCCTGTAATCTCTCTTCATAAATTACACTTAATACTTCTTCCTCATTTATTTCCTTCTGGATCACCTCCAAATTTCTAATAGAAAAAGCAGGCCAAAATGCTCTCATTTCTCACACACCTTCCTATCCTATAAAAGGTGCCAACGTCTGAGGCAGACACTAAAGGCTGTGTGACAGTTCACTTTATTTTCCAAGTGTCTGTGCTCACTATCCAGTTGAAAATTTCCAGTTTCTGGTTAAAACTACCTAACATTCCCAGTGGCACAGCTTCTGGGGATGGCTCACTCACCAGTCATGTCAGGAATTTATCTTTACACATTTCAGGAATGTCTTGGCCTGTTTCTTCTTTGCTGTGTTGTATTTCTAGCAGACTTCYAGTTAAATTGAATTCACCCATGGGAACAAAGGCCAACCATCGTGATGCTTCTCCCAGACACTTCTGGAACATTTTATCCATCTCTTCATCCTGGSTGGGTGGTCCATAACAAACTCCCRCCAGAATTTCTGCTTTGCTGCCCTTCCCCATGATTCTGACCCATAAACACTCARCCCTATTGACACAAGGGTTGCCCCACTGCCTCTCCTCCCTTCCCAGTCCCTTCTGAAGAGTTCACAGCCATCCATTCCAGCACTCTGCTTGTGTGAGTCATCCCAWCCTGTTTCCAATCACAGTTTTCCAGTGGCACAATTGCTTCCAGATCCTCCTGTTTGCTGCTCTTCTGTGGGCATTGGAGCTCTTACATTTGAAACAGAAACAGCACAATACAAGCTGCTGTCTGCCACCCCAAACCCAGAAATCTTGTGTTTGTTCTCTGATCAAAATTGTGGACCATAATTAAAATTAGTTCTGAACAGATTAAAAAAAAGTTCAGAACAACAGGCAGCTCACTCTCTGATCAGAAGAGGTATCATTCAAACAATTATTCATTTTACTTGGGCAGTTTTGCTTGCATGTCATTGGCAGATGGGGAAATGCAAACACAGAACAAAGTTTGGGTCATTTTTTGATCTCTACAGAAAAGAGAAATTATTTATAGTGCAGGGTTAGTGAATTCTATTTTGATGTCTATTATTCCTACATTTACTGCTCAGCAATTTCCCCTGGGAACCCTTTAGGGTCAATGGGGATCCAGCACTGGGATTGGGGAGCTCAGATTAAGAGTTAGGGATTTCCAAACTGTCTGTGACACACAAATACTAAATTGAAATTTTTAGAGAAATCATGAGACAACCTTAGAGCTGTAAACTCCAAAAATTAACAGGGAATCAGGTGAATTTCCAGAAGAGAGGAAAGAGAGTGCATGGTCTGAACAGCGCAAAATCCAAAAATCTGGGAATTAGAGACCAGGYAGTTTAAGGCCAGCCCTGTGCAGCCTCAGTTGTGCAGATGATGGGACAAATAATCCAATGTAGGATTTGCTGTTGCACAAAACACAGCAGGAGAATGAGAAGCAAGAAATTTGYATTTATCAAAAGTTACCTGGCACATTTCTAGCACAGGGCAACACTTGAGGAGGGGGAAAAGAAGCACATGACAAATACACAAGAAGAACAAACAAAGTGTAGATGAAAATACTGTAAAATTGGCTCAGAAGTGACAGTTCATTTGTCCATCAGTAATTCTCTTTGGTAATGGACTGGAAGGATGCACAGAAAGGACTTCAGCATCATGAAGTTCAACAAGGACAAATATAAGGCCCTGCTCCTGGACTGGGACAATCCCCAGAATCTGAACATCTGGGAGATGGAATGGGAGCAGTCYTGCAGAGAAGGAGGTGGAAATACCTGGTGGATGAAAAATTGGGCATGAGCTGGCCATGTGCACCTGAAACCCAGAAAGCCACCCATGCCCTGGGCTGAATCAAAACAGAGTGGGTAGAAAGTGAGGGAGGGCATTTTGTGACACCCTGGTTTTCCTGGACTAACCAAGATTTTTCATGAATGGTTTAGGTGATGGAGTACAAAAGATAGTTAATGAAAATTAAGTTGAAGTGAAGTTCAGAAATATTTTGAGCCTGTCAAGTTCACAGTGATCTTGTTAAAATGCAGAAGCACTATAAGAGAAAAGGGTGAAGTCAGATAATGAAAATACAAAGTTCTACAGTTAGACATGAGGAATAGGAGGCAGCTTGCCAGGCAGAAGTCCTCAAAAAGTAAACAGACAGAAAAGGAAAGGTGTTGAGGGGTTCTGGGGACAAAGTCAGCACTTGTGGGATGAAGCATTGTGTCCAATTTTGAGCAATAAATCTCAGGGGGACMAGTGGGAGACAGTTCAGAAAAAAAGCCTTGGGAGTGATGAAAGGTGTTAGAAACCCTGTCTGACAGGAAAAACAGGAATTAGTGTGGTTTTCAATGCAGAAAAAAGCAGGGTGGGTGGGGTTGGAGGGGCAGGGGGGACGCAACAGATGTGATAATGCTTTTCTGACAAGTGGAACTATTGCAAATAGGAAGGGATAACCTGTTCTCCATACTCCCCATCCCTGTGACAGAAATTCATGGACTGAAACTGCAACAGGAGACATCTAAATAAGAAGTTAATGATTCGGGTTGTTGATCCCGTCTTAGAMGCTGAGAAAAGGATTTGATGATGTTTAAAGATTGCTCTTCACTCCACTTGTCTAATATTCAATGCAATCAATACAAACCCTTGAAATCAGAGAGAGAGAGKGACTATTTCAGGCTGCAGCCACAAACTTCCCATCAGCTCCAGTCGCTAAACTGATTAAATCATGCACCTCTCCCTCAGCCTTTCCAAGTTCACACA
>NW_026623329.1:1388027-1394647 GCF_030028575.1 Malurus melanocephalus | reverse complement strand
GAAACTCAGTAAGATTTAACCAACTTATCGATAGCCACAAAGACACTTTCTGCTGTTAGATAGCAACAGATAATGATCAGACAGCAGCGTGTCCCCTTCAGCAAGGAGCAATGGCAGCTGCAGCAGGGAATCCTGACAGCAGTGTGCCATCTATCAGCTGAGTGTGACAACAAAGCACAGCCAGCCCCTGTCCCAAGGGCTGCCTTTAGAAACCATCAAGCACAGCTCCAGTGACAGAGCAGATATTCCTGCACTCACAAACCCACCAGGCACTCAGCAGGGAAGTGAGTTATCCTTCCTGCCTTCCCACCTGTGCCGCCCCCTCCCCAGGGAAATGCTAATCTGGAGGAATTTGGATCCAGCTCTCCCRTTTATTAGGAAGTTTGAAGCATTTATGTTCAATCATGCTCAGCTCGTGCTCCCAGAGTTCAGATTAGCTTTCAATGGACTGTTTTAATTTTGTTTTAATTTGCAAATGAGGCAGGTGAGCGTCTAGACTGGAAGGGGGGATGGCTYAGCTCATTCCCAGACTCACACTGGTGTCTCTGGATCAAAGGATGAAGCCCTGGGAAAGMTGGATGGATCTGGGGTGTGGGGGGAGAATTGGAGGAATTGATGAGTTGCTTTCAGACTGAACGCACCCTGAAAACGCTGCTGTTTACTGTCAACACTGCAGATAATTCATTGCTTTTTCCATTCAAGGAATTTCAGATTGCCAAAAAAAAAAAAAAAAATTCCAGCATGGAGGACTTTAGGCACTACACATATCATACCTCATGTTATAATATGTCATAGGGTTTGATACAGAATCACAGAATCATTCAGGCTGGAAAAGACTTTCAAGACCATCAAATTCAACCTTTGACCAAATACCACCATGCTCACTAGACCAAATCATCAAATGCCAYYTCTACTCATTTTTTGGACACTTGCAGGGMTGGTGACTCCATTAMTCACTGGAGAGCTTATTCCAATGTCTGATCACTCTTTTATTGAAGAMATTTTTCCTARTATCCAACCTGAACCTCCYCTGGCACAACTTGAGGYCACATATATATTTGAATTTTCATTAATGCTAAGTAATATCTAAAAACTTTCACCAGGCCTTAATGAACAACACTGAAAAGTCACTGAAGTAGTTCAAACACTTCTAAAGGTAAGAGGAAACAGCATTGTTTTCTGGTTTTTGGATAGTGACAGTAAGTTCTCACTGTTTGATGACTCTTTGGCATAAATTATAGGTTTTCCTCCATGTCCAGTCCTTTCCAACCAAAACTGCAGCATTTCTTTAATTGATAATAYGAGGAATTTAGAACAGAAGCAAAATAAAGTTTTCGTTTCCATAACCAAAACCAAAATATAGACTYATAAAATACYYTGATTTGGAAGGGACMCATCAGGATCACCATGTCCAACTCCTGGCCCTGTGCAGGACAGCCYCAAGAGCTGACCTTGTRCCTGAGAACATTGTCCAAAGGCTCCTTGACCCTTTAAATTTGGGCCACCTTCATGAGCAGCTGCTGTCTAGACAACCCCAGCTCAGTGGGAAACTGAACTAAAATCCCTTTGCACMCAGATTTTGCCTGTGAAAGACCCCAAAACATGCCCCTTGAGTGGCTCCTGCCTTTGCAAAATGTGAAATATCAGGAACCAGCACCCCCTTCCTCAGCATCATCACACACTGCCACATTTTGATTTATTGGGCTCTCAAAATGGTTTAYTACAGGAGAGTGTTTCTGCCCTTATTTTCACCCTTACACATTCACTGAACCCTCACCTCTGTCTGAAGCCTCTCTGAGTTTAGTTTTGTATCTTTTCACTGTGTTCTTTTTATTTTTATTTTTTTTTAACAGAAAATAGATTGCCATAAATTTTGCCCTTTCAAGTGTTTAGTGACAGAGTGGAGTTGCCCTCAGCCACATCTGTTTATCCTGGTAAGCACATTTATAAAGTGATTTCCCATCCTCGTTATTCTGTCAATGGCATTTCACACTGCAGCTACTTTAATGCAGCATTTTATCACTTGTCCTGAGGGCTGCTGACAGCTGCCAATTTCAAGGCTTCATTCCAATCYTAATTTTCTTCTTTTCCTTTTCTTTGCCCTCATTCCCTTTCCCTGTTTCCTCCTTTATTTCCAGAAGAAAGGGGAGTTAGATGAGTGCAATGGACGAGGAGGATTTCCTCTCCCCTTTAACACAGAGACATTATAATCCCATAATAATCCCATAACGTGAAGTGTGTTAGTGAAGAAGTTAAAATTCAGCAGAGTGCAGSTGCATTTCAGTCGACTATTGGACTTTTCATCTTTTTCTGACAAATTCTCCATTAATGTTCCTGGGTTAAAATTTCCCTGCTCCCTTGCTATGCAGAAATTGGACTGTTCATCTCCCAGGGAAGGTATTTCACATTCTTGCTTGCCGTGATCCTCCTGCCACCCAGAATCACCTAAATCAAACCAGAACGGGCTAAAATCCARCTCAAAGCACAGGAGGACAGAAATTTTACCCAAGGAATACTTTTTAGATCCCTTTGAGGCAGTTCCCTTCTTGCCACAGCACTTGTATTTCATAAAACCATGGAATCTTTTAGGGTAGAAAAGACCTCTCAGACCATTGAGTCCAACCATTATCCCAGAACTGCCAAAGCCAGAACGAAGCCATGTCCCCAAGTGCCACATCCACACGTTTTTTAAGTAATTCCAGGAATTGTGACTCAACCACTTCCCTGTTCCAGTGCTTGACAACCCCTCTGTGAAGGATTTTTTTTTTCCTAATCCCTGATCTAAACCTCCCCTGGCATACTTTGAGGGCATTTCCTCTTGTTCATTTGTTACTTTGGAGAAGAGCCTGACCCCACATGGGTCCATTCACAACCATCCAAGGAAATTTTTCAGTGTCTCAGGCTGAGTTTGCTCATGCCTTGATGGAAATTCCTAGTTTGCTCAGTGTTCCAGCAGAGACTTATACAGCTCCAGAGGAGCCTTTGTAGAACTTGGGGATTATTAAAACTCAGCCCCCCTGGGGAGGTGGGACCAGAAAACACATCTTTGGCATTCTGCTTGGGAAAGATTTTCCCTCTTTGACACTCTGCTTGACCTGGTTCAAAGGGTTCTTGCATCTTCCTTCAACACCCAAAGAAAAATTTCATCTTGTCATGGGCCAACTATTCCCTCACTCACATTTTCACTTAGTTTAACGAAATACTAAAAATAATTTTCTTCCTCTGGTCTGCAATTAACATGAGAATCAGTTACTGGGATTTTTTTCCAATAGAATTGATTTTTTCCCCATTTTGTTGCTGGAATGTACAGTCACGTTGGTGAAAGGGCAGCATGCCAGAATATTACTTAGATAACCCTGGCATGCTTAAATGGAAGGCTTTTCATTTGTTCAATTAAAAGTACACATCAAAATCAGGACACTGTTTTTCTTTTATTTCATTATCCAGACTGATGGCTCATAAATGCATTTGCTCATGGGATCTTCAATCTRTGATTGTCAAGAGAATTGAATCATAGATTCATGGAATGGTTTGGGYTRGAARTCACCCTAAAAACCATCTAGTTATAGTACACTCTTAACAGAAAGCACAAAACAAAAAGGTTAAGATTGGTCTCTGAAAAACAAATATTTGTCATTTCCTTGAATATTTCCAGGGGTGCCTCATCTCTGGAAGAGTTCAAGGCCAGGTTGGACATGACTCTGAGTAACTGGTCTAGTGGGTGATATCCTTGCTGAGGGCAAAGGAGTTGGAGTTAAATGATCTTGAAGGTCCCTTTCAACCCAAACYTTTYCTAYGATTCTATGATTTTTATGATTCTATAGTTGCAAGATCAAATTACAAAAAAATCAGGTGACAAAAATTGTCTCAACTAAGACACAAAGTGAGGAATTGCTCTAAGAGATGGGGATGACAGAAGCTGAGGTGCAGCACTGCCACTCAAAAGAAATTTTTAAAAATCCACAAAATAGTGTTTTGTCCAAATAGTCTGGTGAAGAAGCAGCTCACTGGTATCATTGATTATAGATGTTTGAGCTTTAGAGATACACAACAGGAGATGTTATAGAGCAAATTAAGAGAAAGAAGCTGATGGTGGGTCARCTCATGCTAGAGCAGATGTCTAAAATCATTGGATGAACTATATTCTAAAAGTGTGTTTTCACAGATTATTTTGAGACCTTAAAGTCAGGCAGKGCCATCTACACCATGGAAAACTCCAGTTATGGAAGAAGGAATTTGCTCTGGGTGGCAAGAAATCCTGATGACCTGCAGGATCCCCCAGACTTGCCAACAGGAACATTTAATCCCTGTTTAGGCACAAGTCCTATTGAAGACTGCCAGTTACAAACAACTGAGCTTTACAAAAAGTCTTGGCTGTTTAAATGATGAATGGAGTAATAAAACCTTACACATCGTGGTGAAATGGCTMAAACAGAACAAAACAACAAAGCACATGCGAGGCTCTGGTAGCCTGGTCCTTGTAAGGAAAATCACAGCTCACTTTGCAATTCTTTAAACAAGTCGATAACTCAGTGGAAATGAAAAAGAAACTGCAAACCAGTTGCTTTAATTCTTTTTCAGATTATAGAGGTCTGTGATGTCGCCACTCCTCAGGTGACTACAGAAGGTAACTACCGTGGAGAGAGGCACAAAGCAATGTCAAAAGCAAAAGCAGGTCAAGAGAAAGAAGAAAGAAAAAAAAATAATAAAAACCAACCAAAAAGCCAACCCAAAATCAAAAGTAGGTCAGTTTTCATCCTGACAAAAGGTTAACAACCAGCTTCCTCTAGGCATTTTGCTGGATGCCATGTTGTTCAATATATTCATAAGTGATGCAGGAAGGTGAATCAGTGGTGGAGAGAGGCAAAAAAAAAAAAAAAAGAGAAATCCTAAAAATGAACAAAAAAAATCTCAATCTGTCATCATGATAATCCTACAAATTCCATGTTAACATGAAAGCTCTATTCGGGAGCAGAAGAGTGCAACTTTTGGTGATCTACCTTGGGGCAGAAGTTGGATACAGAACTATCAACAAACCCAGGACCACCTGAACTGTCTCATCTGGAGGCGACAGAGGCAGAGTAAGCACAGCTACTCAAGGACACAGGGGTTGCAGACAGAGCCAAAATCCTCAGGCAAACCTTGAGACTGGGAGGATGGAAAAAGCTGCCAGGAAAAATGCAGCATGGAGCTGAGTCAGTCAGTGGCTGTCTGGGGAGGAGCTGGGTGTCTCCAGAACTTAGGCAGGACCTGGCTAAACATCATCAAGCCTCAGAATACCCTGAGAGGTGCCCAAATCCAACAACAGTGAATTTGGGCAGCTGAGCTTGGACCTTGTGGGATGTTCCAGGTGGATGTTGAGGGCAGATTACATCCAGAGCAATGCCCAGTGTGCAGTGCAATGAGAGGACATTGTCCAGAATGGAAGGAATAATGAATACCATAGACTCAGTACCACAAAAGATGTAAAAGACCATGCCTGGGGGCAATTCCAGGGCARAACCAGGCTGTAATTCTGCAGTCAGGCTGGTCAAGGCTGGACAGGGCTGTTGAAAAGCACTTTCAATAATATGACAGTGAATGAAGCTCAGCACTGATGAACGCAAGGGCGAGAGGAGGAAATGGAAACGGCTCCTGCAGCTCCCATGACTCCACATTTGGCACAAAAGTCCAGCAAAGACTCAAAAAACCCAAGGAAAACCACAGCTTGAAGCATTGTTGCCTTCCTGAGCAGCAAACAAGGCATGAGGACTGACAGTGAACTGCAATAAATAACACAGGATTGGCAGTCTGGCACCGTTTCCCAGCTCCAGCCTCACTAGGGGGAGAGGATTAATTTATCCCTCTGCTAATGCACCCCAACCAGYGAGTGCCAGCGCCTCAGTGGCCCACAGGAACAACATGACCGAGGCAGGTGGCACTTGAGTGGCACTCCTGAGCCCAGATTTCAGAGGAAGGGGACCTGCCTCACCTCTTTTGAAGGTCACCAAGCATCAGAGAGCCTTCAGCACAAAGCCATCTGCTCAGCCACCCACTCGACTCAACCCACCCACGGAGAAATCCCACCTGGGAAACATAGTGCTGCTTCCTCACAGCTCCTCCAAAGCTATTGTGTTGATGGCACACAACAATAGGTGCTCCAACTCCACAGGAATTGGGAGAAAAAAGAATAGCAAGAGGTGTTTATATAATAGTCTTTAACCCAAACCCCACTGCTCCCACACAGAGTGTTGCAAAATTAATCAACAGCATCATCAGGGGGAGTGCAGGGATGGAGAAAAAGGAAAGAGAGCTCARACTGAGCTGGATTTGAAGGCCAAAYTGTTCTCCRTGGTATAACAATGGGTTTGGAGGGGATGCACTGGTGCCCTGGGGACATTAGAGCTGTAAAAACTCCTGATGTGGCACTGTCCCTAATTAGGAGAGGACAGTGCTACTGTGATACTTGAGATATTCATCTTGGCCCTCAGCCTGGTCCAGACCTTCTCTGTGATGCACAAATTCCAGCCCTAAAATCCTTCTGGACTGTCCTCTGCCAAGGACAGCTGCAAGGATGGTGATCCCATGAGGTACTCTCAGTCCTAGGAACACACAGCAGGAAGGAATCCTAAAAAAAAAAA
>NW_026623329.1:1378002-1388003 GCF_030028575.1 Malurus melanocephalus | reverse complement strand
AAAAAAAAAAACACAAAACAAAACAAAAAAAACAAACAAACAAACAAAAAAAAACAACAAAAAATCCATCTAACTGCTGGAAATGTCTAGGGCAAAGACTGGGACAACATGGAAGAACCACTGCACCCTGAGATTTAGGGGATAACATGATGCCTTGAGGGAGAGACAAGGACAGAAAAACATTGAAAGATGTYCTGGTGTGGTAGGATTTGTTTGAGTGTGGCTGTAAAATACCTTGTGCTCCTGCAAGAACACCCAGGGGAGAGGAAAGCTGTGCATGACAGAAATGCTGTCCATGCTTTTCTTTGGAGGAGTTTGAAAGTCATTCAAAATGAGACAGCGTGGAAGTCAGGGGATCTATAATAATTTCCCATAGCTGGGATCTACCCTGTGAGCAAATTAACCCACTCACCAAATTCCTGAAGTTCATTTAGGGAAGACCACCTATATTTAAAACCTACTCTTTTATGAGACACTCTCCTTGGGTCCCTCCTGTGAGGTGACTCAGAAAGAGCAGTAATCTTCCTCCTGCTGTCCAAATAAAAGGAAGGAAGTTCCTCTAAATCTTAACAGGCGAGCTGTAAAAATTTGTGACATTCAGCAGCACCTGGAGTTGAACGGGAAGACGCAGGACTAAAAGACGCAGAGTCCTTAATCCTCAGATGGGGAGACAGGTGACTKGTGGAGGAATGCACAGCCAGTTCCCTGTTTGCATTTAAAGCCCTTTATTCCCTGGCTCAGCAATTCCTCTGCGGCATTTATTTTTAATGCTTTTATTTTCGCAATTTGACTTTCTAATGGCAACACCTGAAGTCACCTTCCCTAACCCTTCACAGTGATATAAATTAGGAAGAACAACAGGGGGAAATGTCTGAGGGAACACAGCTTAGCCCTGTCAGGCTTCAGGAAGAGGTGGCTCCCTCCTAAACAATCAGCACCAACATGTAAAAGGTGCAGGATCTCCTTTTGTTTCCTCCAGAAGCACTCAGGATGGAAGGATCTAATCCCAAAAGCTCTTGCATCCCAATGCTGAGGCTTTTATTTACAAGCATGAGCTGAAATCAGAGAGGCAGAGGAGCTATGGGGTTTGCTCTTAATTTCCTTCCCCCCACCCCTCCCATCTCCACTTTAAATTTTTGGGGTGCATTTAATAAGGAAAAAGAGGATGGGGAGAAATACCTTGTGTGACGACTGAAATGGTTCAGATGGCTCATTTTTAAGGGCTGTTTTAAAGCATCAAGCCAAATACAGGGGCTGACATTCACAAACTGACTTTTGGGGCCCAGCTGCTGCCAGCACCCAATAATCAAGTCAGGATGAAGTTTGCAGCAGGATGTTTATAGGGACTGTCAAAATGAGACTAAATATGAAATTATGCTGAATCATTGCTGTTTGAGACATCTTTCACTGCCTCTTTACTGGTCCCTTTCAATATCACTCCCCAGTGCCCCCACATGCTTAAAACATCAAAAATAAAGAGTCATTTCTGCTCTCACATGGGTTTTGTTAAGACACAAATGCCTGAAAACCATGGTGGGAGACTCTCCAGCATTTGTGTATGTTTTGGACAGTGGGGAGAGCACTTTTTTGCAGTTTTGGGTTACTTTTTGCAGTCCCCTGTTGCTGCAGTGATTGGGTACAGAAACTTTCCTGTCAGAGGCTGAACCACCAAATTCATCCCATCCCTGTTAAACTTAAATTTTTTCTGAAGGCACCTAGGTCCATCAGAAGCCTGGTGGCTACAGATGACAGAACAGCTGAAAAAGACTCCATTCTGAAGGGAATAAGAGGGTCAATGTGCAGAGCAGACTCACTTCTTAGGGCAATCTGCTGCATCCCTGGGGTCTGGGTTGTAAAGAGAAAACTTCCTATCCTGCTACAACCCCCAGATTATTACCCTTTCTTTTTTTTTTTCCTGCTAGCTAGCTGTGAAGTTGCAATGAAAAGGACAATCAAGAGTATTCAAGGGCTTGGGATGACTGATTAAGGGATCAGGAGCACAAACAGTGTTGTCCTCCACCCTTCCAGGAGGCTTCAGTGAGGTGGGGCTTGGTCTCTTCTCCCAAGTACAAACAATGGAAAAGAGGAAATGGCTTGAAGTCACACCAGGAGAGGTTTAGGTTGGCTATTAGAAAACAATTTTTTCCCCAAAAAAGTTGTCAGGTCCTGGCACAGGACAGTGGTGTAATCATCACCCTTGGGGGATTTAAAAGCTGTGYACATGTGGCACTTGGGGACAGGGCTTAGTGGTGGGTTTGGCAGTGTCAGATCAATGTTCGATTTGATGATCTGAAAGGTCTTTTCCAATCTAAACAATTCTATGGAATTGTTCTATTCTAATTCCTCAAACCCCCTAAATTTATGGCCGATTCCTAAAACTGGTCAGGCAAAAAGCTGCAACCTTCAAACACWAGTCTTGCAGGTAAAGTCAAGTTTTTTTCATTTTACATGAGGAAATGGCATCTTCTCCAAAGAGAGTGTAAGAGCTCTCAGCRCAGTATGAGATTCAAAGCTGCTCCTCCTCAACAATAACAGATATCCAGGCTCTCACCACTTCCAGGAGAGAAAAGGGTCTTCCAAGAAGCATGAGAGGAGCAAAATAAGCACAGGCTCCTTTTGCAGCCAGCAATAAAGCAGCGTTCATAAAATCAGCACATGCTAATTCAATTCTCCAGCAGCTGGCTCTGAGCACTGCACCCCTTGTGCACATCTTCTCTCAGGCCCACAAAACCCCAAGACTGCTGATTTTTTAATGCCTCAACACCACATTGTCTGACACAACTGACATTCACCTGCAGGTTTTCCCCCAGGGGTGTTTAATGTGCACAGATACGGAGCAGCTCCTTCCCCCCTGCACTCACTCCAAAACCTCATCTTCATATCTGAAGATTTTTTTCAGAGGGCAAGAAGTTCTCTGTCTCTGACAGAGCAATCTGTGCTTTCAGAGACACAGGCTGCTGTTCTGCATCTCCTGATAAAGTCATGATATTGTGGGCAAAACTTCAGATCCCAGCAAGCCCTGCCCTGCAGGGAAGATCTGCCTTCAGCTATAAATGATTATCATTTTCCCCGAGTTTCATCTGAGCTGAGTAGGTGACAGAGTGTTTCCTGAACAGGAGCACGTTCCTTCTGCCTGGCAATTCAAATGCAGGAGGGAAAAATAAAAAGCTAAATATGCCAGATCCTGTATTTGGATCTCTCATCCCGGCACAGTCTGAAGAGAATTGGGTACGGAAGTATGGAACAAACAGCATTTTAATCCTGGCACCCATCCYGACTCTTTCCCAGGTCTTGAGCAARGCATTTACATTTCTATGGAGCTCCACTGGCAGAGAAACAATCCATAATGTCTCAGTTTCTCCAGCTGTGAAAAGGGAATAGGAACACGGTGAGAAACCTGTGGCAGCTTTTATCCCTCGTGGGAGAACTGACAAGGAAAGATGAGACTCAGAAAAACTTGTTCCACAAATCACCGGCTCCAAAGGCAGAGTTAAAAATAAGCAGAAGTTTATTGCTGTAGGTACAGCAGAGAATCATGGAATGGTTTTGGTTGTAAAAAACTTCAAAGCTCATCCAATTCCAACCCTCTGCCATGGGCAGGGACATCTTCCACTGTCCCAGGTTGCTCCAAGCCCTGTCCAACCTGGCCTTGGACACTTCCAGAGATGGGGAATCCACAGCTTCTCTGGGCAACCTGTGCCAGGGCCTCCCCACCCTCAAAGGGAAGATTTCTTTCCTAAAATCTAATCTAAACCTGCTCTCTTTCAGTTTAAAGCCATGGAACAGTTTAAAACCTGGAAAGAAGGAAGTCATAAACATTTACAGGAGCACTCAGAGTGATCCAGAGAAGTCCTTTTAGTCCTGACAACTTTCTACAAGATGTTAAGGGTAAAAATGCAAAAAACTGTCTGGACATGTTTTGACCTTTGATCTAAAATCCTTCCAGCACCCATCCCTCAACAGCAATAACTTTGCCTCAAATTAAAAGATATTTCAACTTTTTTCTTTATATCAATGAGACCCCACATTTTTTAAAAATGCCAGTTTCTATGCCAACATGAGCAAACCACAGATGTGTTTCACTTGCTGCTGGACCGGATAGATCTGAAATCTTCTGAAATGTGACTCTGGTTGTATATTTCTGCATCTGGTTGTATATTTATGGCTGTATATTTTCTGCATCAAAATCACAGAATCACAAAATGGTTTGGGTTGGAAGGGACCTTAAAGTTCATCCAGTTGAAACCCCTGGCCATGGACAGGGACACCTTTCACCATCCCAGGTTGCTCCAAACCTGATCCAGCCTGGCCTTGGACACTTCCAGGAAWGGGGCAGCCAAAATTTCTCTGGGCAACCCCATCAATGGGACACAGATCTACTGGACACAAAGTCACCTCAGGGAAATTCTCTTCCAGGGAGATGCAGGACACCCATCTTTCTGATGGATAAAATATGCTAGTTATTTCCTGAAATAAATGACAAATGTGGTATGAACAGGGGAGCAAAGAGTGAATTCCTGCCTGTGGTGACAATGGATGGAATGAGACTGACTCGGGAGCTCACGTAGACAGGGAAATAGAGATATCTTGGCTTTAGACTGAAGCAAGATTAACACATGAACTTTTGGTAGCCCTCAGTGGTGCAGTCAGAGGAGATGGAGAGATAATGGGATCATGAGATCACAGGATAATTCAGGTTTGAAAAAGCCACAGGAGGGCTCAAGTCCAGCCTCTCGCTCACAGCAGGACCAACTCGGAGGTCAGACCAGGTTGTTCAGGGGTCTAGCTAAAATCTTCACTGAYGGAAATACATTAAAATACTAAAATYTGAATTTCTCCATAATTCCTAGGTGAGTTTGAATAGACTTTCTGCCTCATGTGAGCTGTCTGAGAGCCTCAATACAGGGGAAGAGGTGACTTCAATGCAGAGAGGGAAATGACAACCAGAGGAGACACTCTGGGCAGACAAATGGTGAACAGGGTGGTGAGGAAAGACAGTTTGGGAACATCCTCTTTCATAAAGGAGCAATTAAAAGTATTAAAGAACACCTGAATTAAACAAGCCTGCATAGTGCACAGGGCATAAACTAATACTGCCTTTGTCATCAGCCTCTAAAATTTGACATTCATTGTTAACAATGTTAAGAATGTGRTTTTCAGTCTAATTTCTGCCAGGATGTGGGAGAATATTCCTGTCAAGGGTAATTTATAAAGGACCAGGCACCTTTTGGTAAATGGGAGGGAATGGGAACTGGTCTTGCTGTGAAATGTGGATTTCATTTTGCTTCTCAGCCATCTCTTCCCTTGTTACATCCCCTTGTCTGTGGGGTCTTTTCACTATCCTTGTTTCATTTCCCTCTCTGCTGASCTCTGATCAGGGAGGGCTGACTCACTCTCCACTGTGTTCTTGAGATTCTTCAGGGCTTTGCCAACAGGAACTTTTATATTTCCATGACTTAAGACTCAGCTGTTGGTATTCCCCTCTTCCTGATGGGGGGAAATGTTGATTTCCCCACCCAAAATAATTAAAGAAGAAAGCACAACATTCCATCTAGGAAGGTAAGAAGCCAAACCAGCTGGAAGAGCTCTTTTGAGCACTGCTAGAGGATCTCAGCTGCTTGATGGGATATTGATCTCCACTGTTATTAATTARCATAATAGAGTTCATAGATTGAACTGCTCCAAGCTAAGTGATAGGTGAGAGGGGTAATTCCCCTTTGGGGCACACGCCAAAATAGCTGTGTGGATGAGGCAAATGATGTTTGTACCCTCTGTGCTGGCAGAAATTGGGGCAAGATATTGCTTTTGCTGGGACAGTCATCATCTGGGGCCAAAAAGTTGTGCAAAACTGCAGTAAATGGAGGAGGAAAGCAGCACGTTCTTTCCACAAAATAAATATTCACACTTAAGCAAGAGGATTTGCAGAAGCTAAACAGTATTTCACCACCAGCACTGAAGAGCTCTCTCTTCTCAGCTCTCTGCCTTACCAATGTGCACRGGCAGGTCATACATGAGACATTAACTCATTTTCTGTGGAGATAAACGTGCAGAAACTCCCCAAAATTTGGATTGTTAGCAAATTATGTGTGTCTCAGCACAATTTTCTCCTTCTGCAGAGGAAATACTTCACTTTTAGTCAGTTCTAAAGTCCATCCCTATTCAGCAAAGCTGTTAAGACACACATAAGGGATTTGCTGAATCCAGGCTTTCATTACTGCTTTCTTCATACAAGCTCACTGAAGAAACAGTGCACGAAGGAAAGGGTTTAGGGCAAGGCTCTCTGACACTAGCAGTCTTTGGATAAGGCACTGGGAATGCAAGTGAGAAAAGGAAAATTATCTCCAGCACACAGTGGAAACCTCTCCAATTTATTTAAAAACACTTCGCAACGCACAGTTTAGTCATAAGGTTACACCTGAGACATAAGAAATTGCCCTGGGCTAAAAAAGATTTGTGATATATTCCTGAAACCTCTCCGTCTTGCAAAGGGATATCCAAGGCTGTACACATACCCCTGATGAAACATAGATTGCAATAATATACAAGCTCTTAACCATTTCCACGAGAAGAGGAAGAAAACACAGTTGTAGCCAGGCAAGAAGAAAAAGTTTGGACTTTTGCATGCAGTCATAGCAAAAGTGATGTGTGAGCAGAAAAGAGATGATGAGAGAATTTTCACAATGTGTTACCCAGAGGTATTTCATCTCTTGCCTCTCTGTCTGTATGTTTTGGGATTACAGGACAGATGGATGTGCATCGATTTATTTATAACAGCAGAACTTAATAAAGAGTGGGAAAATGGAAASAGAAGGAAATAAAGCAAGTGATTCTTATGATTGCTGTTTTCGTGATAGAACCCAAGGGAATGGCCTGAAGCTGTGTCARGGGAAGTTTAGGTTGGATATCAGGAAAAARTTCTTCCCTCAGGGGGTGGWTGGGCAGTGGAACARCWCCCCAGGGAAGTGATCACAGCACCAAGTCTGACAGAGCKCAAAGAAGCATTTGGAAAAAGCTCTCAGACCCATGGTGGGATTATTGGAGTGTCCTGTGCARGGYCAGGAGTTGGATTTGATGATCCTTGTGGCTCCCTTCCAGCTCAGGATATTTTGTGATCTTCATGGAGCCTTTGAAACTTCAATTACTGAAACTTTTCAGCACTGCCTGGCAAACAGTGGCAGTTTGAAAGGGACACACTGAAGATGTGCAGATTGAGTGTGAGTGATTTTGACATGAAGGTAAATTCCTCACAGCAATGCAGGAGTGCTGGAGGCCACAAGGGCACAGAGAGGGAGGCACAGAAAATCAATATTCAGTGGAAACGGCCACTGCAGGATTCCACTGGGACAGGCTGCTCTTTGTTCTCCACGMTTGCTAAGGCTTCTCCACATTTTCAAAGAGGCCAGCTGCTCTTTTTCACACACACCTCATTTCGCCCTCAGGCTTGCACACAAGTTTCCCACAAAATTCACCCCTAATTCACCTTGCTCCTCTTCTTCCCTAAATGTCAGTGAGGATGAAAGGAAATTTTTGTGATCAATTCGTAAATCAATAGGGCTGCAGATGGAGATGGGAGATGCTTGTTCTTCAGCACTAAAGCTGCAGGTACAGACTTCACTGCATCCACATKGTGAAGCCCTTTTACCTTATGGACAGGGTGTTTGCATCAAAACTGCTTCTAGAAAACCTGTTACCCATCAAACTATGTCAGCAACTGGGTAAGAACTGGCTTATCTGGGTCAGGATATGCTTTAACAATTAAAAATTTAATGAGCAACTTCTAGTGTCTTTGGTACATTTAATTTGCTAGTGCAGAGAAGATTATCTAGAAATATTTCATCAGCACTTGTAAGTTCTGAATTGGATCCGTGGGGCTTTTTACACTTTTGTTCAGCTCCAGTACAACACCAAAATCCTATACACAGTCTGCTGCTGCRGGAGCAAAGAACTAACAAATGGGAAATAATTGAGAAGAGAGCACAGAAAGTGACTGAAAAGCCAGGGAGACCAACTTGTGAAGAGGATAACTGCTAGCATTTGAGAAGTTTAAAAGCCAAAGGGGAAGAAGAATTATTTGCAGGGTCCAGCAGAGTTCCACTAGGTGTAAAAAGCCGAGAATGAGAAAGGGATCTTTAGCAAGAACAGAGGGAAGCGTTTCATCAACACCGAAGCCTGCTGGACCGTGAAATAGTCTCCCGAAATAAACGGTGGCAGTCCTGCAGCTCAGGTCATTTTAAATTAGACTGGGCAGGATACTGGGGCGGGTTCTTTAGGAAACAACTCAATACCAGTGCCAGGGATGGCCATGTCAACCTGGCAGGCAGCTCTGCAGCTCAGGATAATTAGGCTCCCCAACGCTGTCAGGAGAGGAGCTTGACACTCACATGGCGCCTGATCGCTCCCGGACGGTGCTTGTCATGATGTTGGGTTATTTATACTTTGCTCTGAGTCAAAAAGCCTCTGTGAAGRGACAGGCAGAGCCCTCATAAGTCAAAGCCCTGGACTGCTGAAGCTGATGAAAGGTGTAAAATAGTTCGCGCTAAACTCTCTAAACCGCAACCGTTGGTGAGAGATTTTACGGAAAATATCCCTCAGCAAGAAATGATACGTAGTAATGAGGGAACAAGGAACATGTTTGAACTAGCAAAAATGCTCTGCCAGACTCTGTGGGGCTTCCTTTTGYTTTATTTTTATTGTGTTTCATTTTCTGTCTGCCTACAAAGGCTTGAGTGACAGGCGTGGAGGCTGGCATCTATCACTTCTCTTCCAAACAGAGAGGGAACAAACATCAACATTTCTCAACAACGACCAAGAGGGAACAACCTCTCCTAAAAATAAAAGCAGTTTCGTCACACCTGTTGCCACAACCTATTCATCTCTCCTCCTTTTTTTTGCCAAGGGAAGCAACTAAAATACAGCTCTGTTGATGTGCTTTGCTTTCTTTGGGATATCAKGGAATCACRGAGGGGTTTGGGTTGAAAGGGACATTAAAGATCAWTTTGTTCCATCCCCCACACCATGAGAGTTCTGCTCTCCAAGGAAGGAAAATGCCCATCCTGTGGGATGGGAAACTGCAATGAGAGAGGAAAAGGGGTGTGGAGGAGGTGGGATGACCTGAAGGCAATTCCAAAAAAATGATGGTGTGGCCTGGGAGGGTTTTTTTCTCATCTTCATTGCTCATCCCCTCTGGAGAAGCTGCATGGGGAGGATCAGGGGAGACTTTCAGAATCAATGTATTATTTAGAAACTTTTTTTTTAAATAAGTCTTTCCAGTAACCAGCTGAAACCCTGTGAAGTTTCCCATTCAGCCCTTACCCATTTCTTTTCAAACTTTTACCATCTCCCATTTTTCAGATGACCASAGGTGCAAATGAAAGGCAGGGGATGGTAAATTACATATATTTGCTGTGACAGAGCTTGTGCCAGCACTGAGCACTGACAATGCACATTACAGTTCAGCTCATGTATTTCTGATGGCACATTTTACAGTGCTATATATAAAGTTGTTATGGCATCTATTATTCACTGCCAATACAGTTCAAGTTAAAATAGGTTTTATATAACAGTTCAAAGCAATATTTTAAGAAATAACACTTGTGTCAAGGCTGCCGTGTCCTACCAGATTTTGACATTTCCAAGAAATAAAGATCTTTATCCAAAATGTAAGGTTTTGGCGAGACGTCTCCTTTGCAGACGTCTCTGGTTTTAATCTGCAAGCAGTAGCAAAAGGGAACACATTTAAATAAAATGAACAGCCAGGTGAACTTTTGACTTGGCTGTTATCTGTCTAGGTGGAAACTGTGAACAGCTGCAAAGTGCCTCGAGGGATGTTCCTGACAGAGAACAATGTCCCATTAACCTGAACCTCTGAAGAGATTCTAGAGATGTGGAAAACACACAAGTGGGGAAAAGTCATTGGAACATTAAGATAATGTCTATTATGGGCACAATTTTAGATCTGTTTTTCAGGGCACAAGGCAGGAGGAGAATTTATTTCCTTATTT
>NW_026623329.1:1375678-1377742 GCF_030028575.1 Malurus melanocephalus | reverse complement strand
ACCACGAGCTTCTCCAAAGCTGTGTGTAATTACAAGATGTGATGTTCTTTCAGTGTCTCCTGTGGTCCTCAAGATCTGCATGTTTCTGGTGCTGGATGTGCAGCAACATGAAAATCCCAACGAGACCAATCTGCTCGCACAAGAACAAGTTTTGCACAGCTCTATTCTTCATTCTGGTCCCCAAAGAACAAAGGACAACAAATGCTATACATCAATTTGGCAATAAAATTTCATTTATTAGTTATGTTTGACAGTTAAGAATAATGTGTCATTTTAACCTTCTTGGCTACTCACTGGCTATGGAAATATTTTGAAAAAAGGTTTTTATGGTGACTGTGAGCTCAGGGAAWCCTCTGTGTACCCACAATTTCTACTGAAAACAGGGATGTTTTAATGTGCAAGATGAGACCTTCCACAAAAAAAATATGTTCATGTGGGTCAACAAACAGAAAAACAAAACACAGTGAAAATTATTTAAAAGCACCATCTGCTTATYCAAATGCAGCTGGGGAGAGAAACAATGCTGTCCAAAAAACCCTCATTTTCATTATATTTCTTTCAAAAGAGATGTTAAACGAAATACCATTGGTCCTAAATGTTTTCCTCCTGAGGAGAAATGTTTGAGCTACATTTGAAATAATGATTGTGGAAGCAGTTCTCCTCAGAGGATGATCTTGGAGAGCAAAGCAAAATGGATACAGGAGATGGGGAGAAAACAGATAAAAAGAAAGTGCCCACATTCTCAGGAAGCAAAAGCCTAAACAACATTAACTGCTTGAGTTGACTAAATCATTAATTTCATGAACTAAATTATTCAGAGTCAAATTCATGTTAGGCACAAAGATATCYAGGATCRAATCAAGAGATYCAAACCCTGCACAATACATGAATGKAGATTTCTTCTTTTTTAAAGTTATTTAGGACTGTGATTGGGTTCACTTAACCCTCCTCAATTACCCMACCCTGGCCATGTGGTCCTGTGCAACTTGGTGGGACATCAGATTGTGGCACAGAAATGGGATTTAGCCAGTAAAATAAAGATCTCTCCAAAGACTACTGTACCTCTTGATTTCCCAAAGCTGATGTGCTTGAGGCTTAGGGGTTGTAATTTCCCACTGCCTGACAGGCAAAGTCTAAATGTGGTTGGTTTTGTTTTGTTTTTCTTTTTTTTTTTTTTTTTTTGGGTAGGCAGGGGCAATGTAAAGACAAAGTAAAATGTCACTGACTATTACAAACAAAAAGATCACAAAATCGCAGAATCACAGAATGGATGAGGCACCACAGTGGGGTTGTCTGTCCAACATCCCTGCTCAAGCAGGGCCAGCTCAGAGAACATGGCACAAGATTCTACTCAGACTGTTCTTAAATATCTCCAGCGAGATCATGGTGTTGTCCATAACTTCATYTCAGAAATACATTTCCTACCATCCTTCTTGAACATCAAAGAGCAGGAACAGCCCAAAACACGCATGTTTTTTCAACAAAGTTCCCTACATTTTGTTCTGGTGGATGCAGTGAGATCCCTCAAGTGCAAGATGACAATTCACAACCAGAGATATTCAGTGTGAGAATATTCTTTGACATTTTCCCCCCTAGAAATGGACACAAGTCCACAAAGTTCATTCATCTGTGCTCAGTGAACCACAACAGGAATTAAACAAACACTGACCTCGACCTGCTCCTCGAAAACTGTCAAYATTTCTGACTTGGACAGCTGAGTCTTGTGTTGCCATCGCTGTTTGCAAACAGAGGTCCCAACCTCAAAGCACCAGCCCCCAGCAGGAACTTTTTGTCCCCTTTTTGCACTGTTAACTCAAACACAATCCCTGCTGTACCACAACCAAAATCTATCCTGATAAAATTAGCCCAATCCAATTAAAGGACAAAGTAGAGCCCTTAATTAAATGTTCTGATTATTCTGAAGCCCTCTCTCTTTTTTTTTTTTTTTTTGGTTCATCTTGAGTTTAGGTCTGTAAAAGCATACGAATTAGAAAGAATTAACATGTTCTTGTTTTACCCATTTATCGCTTAAATGTAAGTAACAAGAGTTCCCCAAAAGCATAA
>NW_026623329.1:1363105-1375508 GCF_030028575.1 Malurus melanocephalus | reverse complement strand
CCTCTTTTAACTACATCGAGAATGTCCAAATGCTTTGATACAGGAAAATATTGAATAATTTGAAAAGGTTAACAAGTTATTTCCTTTTATCTTCCTATTATTCTCTTTAATGGCAAAGCTGAGTATTTTCTRCCTGTGACAAATTCCAGTTTCAATTCTGCGTGCACTGAGGAAGTCGCTTTGCTGCAGAAYGCAGCTCAATTAAGCCACCTCTCTACAGACTCTGCTGAGGAAGACTCACTGAACAGAACCCAACCATTACCCCATGAACATGAATTAATTCTTGTCATTTTCATTACAGATCATATGCATTTCTACCTTTTTCTTCTGTCACTGATTTCCGTGTTTAGAAACACTTGATAATCTCCCCCGTTTTCAGTGATGCTGCACTAGCAGCAATGTAAATCAGGGTTTCCTTCATGTCAAGCAAGGCACAAAGCAAGGAATCTTCACTTCCAGCTCACAAAACCGTGGTGGGAGGAGGTTACTGACCTCAATCTGCTGAATGGCCTCTTCCCGCTGGCGGATGGCCTCCAGATCCTCCTCCGTGATTTCCGAGAGCAAGGCTTGGTCCTGGCCCTGGTTCTGCCACACGCCATCGCCTCCGTTGAAGATCTTCTCATCATCAGGCAGGTCAGAGAAGGGGGTCTTAGGGCTCTGCTGAGGTGGGAGAATGGAAAGAAAGCAAAGGAAGTGTAAATGTTTCCCAGTGTTACACAGCTTTAGTGTGGGGAAAGGAAATATTGATAGAAGAGATGGCGTAAATGGTGGTGAAAAGGTGAAGAGGAGAAAAATAAATTACATGAGAGGAAACATTTCAAGTGTCAAAGGAAGTTTTAAGACCTGAAGTCAGACCTCCTGAGATGCTTTTGGGCTCCAACAATCAGCTTCAATTCTCCACAGTTCTGACAGAACAAAACACTGGTGTGAAGCTCTAAAATAACACATTCACCTTGTTTAATTTCCCTGCAAATTCTTCCAAAATTAGACACTTTCTCAGGCATATAGAAATCCTATTTGTCTTGAAGATTTTATGATCCAAATTGCAAAATCCAAAACACAAAGGTTCCAATCTTCTCCATTTATGAGATAAACAGCACAGCCCACAAAAGGGGAAATCATTGCAGTGATGAAATTTGAAGAGTGATCGGCCTGAGCAACTCATGGTGTTTGCTCTGTGGAGCTCACCTGGTTTTGCTGACACATCAGATCACAGCCACTGAACCACAGAATGGTTTGAGCAGAAAGGACACTAAAAATCATCTCATTCCTATCCCCCTGCCATGGGCAGGGACACCTTCCACTATCCCAGATTCCTCCAAGCCCCATCCAACCTGGCCTTAAACACTCCCAGGGGGGAKGCAGTCACAGTTTCTCTGGGCACCCTGAGCCAGGGCCTCATCACCCTCTGAGTAAAGAAATTTTTCCTAATAACTAATCTAAATATTTCCACTTTCAGTTCAAAATCATCCCCCCATGCCCTATCTGCCTCTTTAACAAGTTTCTCACCCTCTTTTTTAAAAGCTCATAACTTGTTTTAYAAGCCCCAACATTCCATTTTCTGCTACTTTTGGGAGCTGCACTTACATTCAGATTTTAAAACCTTGTTCAAGAACCAGTTGGATCTCCACTAAAAGTAGAGTCAGAACTTTACCAAGGTCTTCTACAGCCTTAAGGTTCTGTGCCTGTGTCAGGTTCAGTCCTGACTGGATTTGGAGAATGAAATGATTCAGGGTTTATTTGAAGGCTGAGTTCAGGTTCTAAGCTAAGTGGTGCTGTTGAAGGCTCCAACCTTAAAACTGCAGGAGGACTCCCCTTCAAACAATGTTCATGATCCTCTAACTTGCTCTTGAGCTGAGCTCTGACTCCTTAATGAAAGTTCCAATTAAAAAGCAAACCAAGAATTTTGATGCTCTGAAATCTGATGCTCTTGAAAGAAGAAATGACAGTGGCCATGACAGATCATTGACCAGAATGTCCCCATAGCTTCTAAACCAAAACAAAACAAAAAGAAAACTGCCACAAGTAGTCAGGGACAYGTTCAGTTCTTTGAATCTGGATTTATCTGAAGCACAAACAATGGGAGTTTTGTCTGAAAAATTAAAGCCTTTGCTGCCTGTCTGTGGCTATATCTTCAAAAATTTTAATTTCCCCAGATTCCTACAGGGTGAACAGGTAGTGAAACCATGGACAGTTTGCTGGAATGGCATAGGATGGAACAACTGGAGGGACCAGGAGGACTTGAGTCTGTTTATTTAACTCTCTAACCCTTCTTTATCTCATCAAAAAGTATGTAATTCCTATATTCAGAAACCATAGAATTTTTGCATTTATCCAAACTTAGTATTCTGAAATTAATTCATTATTATTATTGTTATCATCATACTAGCTGGACACAAGGAAAATAACAAAATGTGGTAAAGGAGGTGGGGTGATGGAAGAAKGAGAAGGAAATAAGGAAAATCAGCAGTGAACAGTCAAGTATCTTTCCAAATATGAACAGAAGTTGAAAATCTTTGACATTAATGTCACACTTTGTTTCACCTTCTGCTTTTCGGGGATCTGTTATCTACTGAGAAAGGGTGTGTTACAGGAAGAAAATCATCATTTAAAATTAGCCTAAAGATTCATTTACGCTTTAAAATACATATTTTATTAGGATTAAGATACTCCGGGGGTGTTTTATTCACTAATTATTATGTGCCTTGGACACTAACTCCCCTGGTAGAGTGTTTCAGTGCCAAAAGAGTGTATTAATGGACTGAGGGGAAAAAAAAAAAAAAAAAATACCACCTTTGGGGTATTTTAAAGCTTTATTTGGTGGCACAAGTGTCCTCTCATCTTCACCAGTGGGGTAAGATGAGCAGAGCCAATAAGCTCATTGCCAATTGCACTGGAAGATCCCAAGAATCTTCCCTATGGAGACACAGGAAAAGTATTCTGATGAAATTTGTGTGCTCTGGTCACTGCAAGGACACTGCACCAAGGACCTCAATGTCCATGAATGGACACTCAAAGCCCTGCTTGTCCCCTGCAGGTTTGAATTTCAGTGGAAGATGATAAATTTGCAAGTGTTCAAATGTTTCCCGTTCTGTTGTGGGAGCACAGGAGAGCCAACAATGCAGCAACCATCTCTTCAAATTAGATTAGTCCATGGAATAACACAGTTGTACCACAAACATGCTTTGTCTTGGCCTGTGTCAACTTTATTTGTMATCCTCACTAGCTGGGCCTGGTGTCTGTAAATAACACAACCCCCTCAAAATTGCTCAGATAATGCATTGCCAGGTTGCTGCTCAGTCATCTTTAAAAAAAAAAAAAAAAAAAAAAAAAAAAAAAAAAAAAAAAAAAAAAAAAAAAAAAAAAAAAACAAAAAAAAAAAAAAAAACAAAACAAAACAACAAACCCAAACAGCTATTCATGTGTTTAAATAGGTAAAGGTCTAGACACAGATTTTCTCTAAACAAAGTAGTGACCTAAGTTAATTTCAGAGCTGCTGAAGGCAATTACATGCCCTTGTGTGCTTAACATCTTCCGAAAAAATCCGACTGCGGCCGCCGAATGAGTAAATCAGTAAAACAACAGGATGCAGGGGGGGGCTGATATTTCCTTCCAGACATAAAAATGGCTCCATAATAATATTAAATACAGTCACCATGACCTGCTATCAGGGTCTGTGTGCTGTGCTAAAAAATAAAAGTGATTTTGTGCTGTTGATGGCTCAGAGCCCCTCATTTCTGTGATAAAGTGAACAAATCTTAAWTTTGAAACTGTGAAGGAATCTAATCACTTCTAATACCTTTGATTGAAAGCTGCACATAGCTTGGCTTATCAGTGGTCTTCATTCCCTTTTGAGTTATGTTCATTGCCATGTCTGACAAAACATTTTATTTATAGCAAGAAAAGATCAGATGGAGGGCACTCACTGAGCCTCCACAGATAAGTTCCCTTTGACACYGCTCTGGAAGGGGCCATAACTCCCTGTACAGGCATTTCCACAATAAATTTGATTTAGTGCCAACTTTTATGCCCTGTGAATCTCTGTGTAATTTTCTGTCGGATTTCCTTTCATAAATTGTTAATTGGATGTGTTTGAAGTTGTTCTTTTGTTGAAATTTGCCTCTGGCAGATTTTTGTCAAGATGTATCTATAAACTGAACTCTGCCAATGGAAAAAAAAAAAAAAATGATAGCAGAGAAAAAGTTGAGTATATCTGATATGCTCAGTAGTTCTTTTAAAACGAAATCCTTAGGACTGAGGGTCACACCRTGCTGCTGTTCATCACATCTGAAAAATTATGCCCAGGCACAACATTTTTCCTGTTGGATAAAATCTTTTCACCAGGATAAAATCGTTGCTGCTTACAACTACATTTTTTTATCAGATTTATTCTACCAATGGGAGAGATGCTATATGCAGCTGCTGATAGGGAGGAAAAAAAATAAGAAAAAGAAGTTTTTATCTGGATGGTGACAGCTTCTGTCAGCGCCTGTACTTTATCAGYAGTGAAATCTTTGCCTCAGAAGTTATATGTCTAAGACCCCTCCAAAAATAACCCCCTCCCAACCCTGGTCCTGTCTCACTCCCCATTTGCCTATCAGAAGGGACAGAATATCACAAGTTTGACAACTTATGTCACACAAAATCACCAGGCAAGGGATTGAAATGTCCTCTCTYTCTGCTCCCATATGGTTTTTATTCCACAGAGAAGCAGAAATCTAATGGGAACTCCAGCTAACAGGACACCCACCAGCCCTCACAGCTCATCTTCAGAGAACTGGGAGTGTCCTGGTGCAGTGAGAGTGTCCTGGTAGCTCCCAGTCCTGCGGCTCGTTTTGACATCACTGACTTTAACATTGACATTTCTTACTGCTGGTTACAAGACTGTTCCCTTATGGCAAATTCAGGGCATGAAATGTTGCCTGGAGATGTATGAGAAATGGCTTTTAGTGCCAGGGAAATGTTTTGTGATTTCAAAGGAAAATTTCCTCTCAAATCCTCCCCAAAACCCGAAGTTATAGAGAACATTATACAACACAGACAAATACAGAGACACACACCCTCCCTCTAGCTCAGGTTASAATAAAAAAAGATAATAAAGGTGAGAAATCAGATGGGCCTCTCACAGTCTCACCAAAAAGAACTGTAAGAGTTGATGTAAATAACCAAGAGTTATTGAAGCTGGATTTACAGAACTTGTTCACCAGGTGAGTGACACCACAGGGACAGGAGAATTGAAGGGCTGAGGAAGACATTCACAAACTCCTACTTTCAACCTYGGCATGAAGACAAAGGAACTTGATTAAACCTGGAATGAAACAACATGAACACATTTCTATACTGTCTTCTTCCACTCCAAACTCCACCAGGAGTTGTGTCCTGGGGAGGAGAGTTTGATTTGTGTGTGTGGAAGTTTGGGAAGAGGATACAGACACAGTATCTTGGGATGGATGGGGCAGAGCTGTTGTCAGAGCAGTGAAGGGGAGCAAGAGGCTGGAGAGCAGCCCATGGAAAAGGACTTGGTGATCCTGGCTGACAGAAAGTTTAATTTGAGCCAGTAATCCCTCATCTGGACTGAAAAACTAATTCTGGAGAAGAAGAAAGAGCACAAGTTCATTTTTCCTGACCACTAGTCCATTCATTTACACTTTTCAAGCAGCTGGATCATGGCTGGGCTGTAAGACCCTGCAGACACCTTTGAAATGCACAGCACTGTTCACAAATTCCTTGTAAACCCCTCCCAGTTTAGACCAGCACAGAAAAAACCAAACTGACACCTCTGAGCTAATTTTGTGCCATAGACTGCAAGCACTTCCCAGGAAATCTTCTGCCACCACGAAAAGCGAGGATTTCCGAGCTCTTACATGACTCAGGGAGCAAACCAAGGAAGGTTTCTCTCTCTTCCCTAATCTCCAGCAGCCTCCTGCACCTCGAGCAGGGATAAGGGCAGCCCCAGCAGCAGCCACCACACCTCCCACAGCTCCTGCAAACTCTCMCATCTCCTCGGGTAACACTCTGGCTCCGGCTTTCAAACAAAACGCAAATGCAGAGATGTTTATCTCTTGCTTTACAGTACATACAGACACATAAACAGCCAGCCAAGGCTTTATGAGGATATCCTATTCTCAGTAGCACCCAGGCTCACAGATTCACGTTTTTATTGCGTGTAGAGTAATGAGGTTGGAGTGTCTGCATTAGAGATCAATAAAACACCGTGCAGCGAGGGCCACAGCACTGAGCACTGCTGGAGTTACCCTGCCTGACTCATTTTTTAATTGCAGGYTGGCACTGCAAAGCTGCCTGGGATAAAACTGACACAGAGCAGCCAGTTTGGCCTGGCTGTCCCCAAAATRCAGCCAGGTTAAGGCCATGGATAAATTGGATTAGATGATCTATCTCAAAGCATCCTTCCAAAACAACTAACCTCGCAGGCTCAATGAGATTTAGAGCTGTGCCATGCCAAGAAAAAGCCCAGAGCAATTACAGGTAGAAAGGCCTCAGGCAGGCATGGAACAAGCAGCCTGGGACTTCTGAATCTTTTAGAAGAGAGAAATAGTGATATTACAATTTTGCATTATCTTTCAGKCAGAAGATCGCAGCAGTGATTGGCAATCTAAGCTCTGTTGTCTTAGAGGAGCTTCCCAAAACAACTGGGAAAAAATGCAGCACAAAAAATCACAAATTAACCATTGCCTGCTCTTCCTTTTCACTCAGAAAGGGCCAAATTTAAAACTACCATAACAAGGACAACTTTAAAGTGAAATGTGCTGAATCCTTCCTGCATGCATCACTGACACGGGCAAATACAGAAATGGATTCAGCATTTTCTTCAACTTATGCAAATTTGATTACTCTGCACCAGTATAGCAGGAGAAGAACCAGGATGGGGAAATTAGCATAAAGGGAAGGGCTGAAGTGCATATTTATTTAAATTAAGTAGAATCCTTCATGTGTTTCTGTCCTCACTCTTGATCAAGGTGTTTACTTTTGAATGAAAGGAATGCAAAACTGAGCAAGGAAACCACCCTTTCTACCAGTTTCTTACTACAGAATATGTAAGAAATTACTAATTTTAGGGAAAATGTATCAACAGAAACMATTTTGATAGCTTGCTTTTCAGGATTTTTTAATTTACTCGTTTGGATCTCTGCAGTTATGAGGACTGAGAAAATCTTTTCAGTTTCCTGGAAGTGGAAGAGACTCAGCAACAGAGAACCTAGTTCATACCTCCTACTGTTTTCTTCTTCTTTAGCTTGCCTTCAAGACTTTATTACTTCACCAAATTCATTCTAAGCAATCCTGACCTCATCACCTGGGGCTGCTTGAGTTCAGAGCTGATCTTACTGTACCCAGGGTGGGAGAATTAAATGGCCTGTCTGTGGTGGATGAAGAAAAAGAAAATGAGCCAGAGGCCCGAGGTTTAGCTCTCTGATAACTGATGTGCTTTTAAGAAGCAGAGCACATTTTCTCCCCACAGTGAAGACCAAATTTAGGAGGAATGCCCTTCCTACCAGGCTTAGATGGTGGGGCTGACACTCACATTTTGCWCATGGAGATCATCAGCTTCTAGGTCAAACTTCAGTTGATCACGAGGGCTACTTTTTGCCACGTACTTTCGCCCTGACTGACTGAAGGAAGGACCAGATGATTTTGCTCCTATTTCCAGTCCTTCACCTTTTTTTTTTTTTTCTTCTTGATTTGGCATCCTTATCTACCTTGCAAATAGACGGTCCCACAGTGATGTGAATGAAACAAAACAGCACCAGTGAAGAGAAGGACACATTTCACATCCTTGTAATCCAATATTCTCTGCTTTTTAAACCCATTTCACTGAATGCGTTCAGATTGCGCCCATCCTTCCTTAAATCAGCTGACTGGGCTGCCACYRCCTTCAGGTGACGTCTCCATACACAATGGAGTGAGTGGATAAATAKTCCTTTAAGGTTGTCAGGAAGGAGAGCATTCGCTGGTGTTTTTACAGCATCACAGCACATTCCTAAAGCTGCTCCTGCCCTTCCCTGGCTGTCTGTGCCATGTTCTCAGCATTCTCTGTCTCTGCACATCTCTGCTGGCACCACACTTTGGCTGGGGGTGCTGTCTGAGAGCCGAGCTCTGCATTGTTCCTGGATCCTGGTGTGAGGCAGAGGCTCCCTCCCTGAGCAGCTGAAAAATTTGTGTGAGCAGCCCATGTTTGAAAGAGCTCACAGACACATCGAGACTGTCCAGAAAGGCTCGTGCTCTCTCTGCCTCCCAACATATGTGCTGCACAGCTGGTGAGCAAGTTCCTGCTAGAAAGGCAAGCAAGAGGGAGAATGAGCCGCTGGCTCACCCGTTAGTGCCCACGCAGTATTGAAAAAGAATTAAAATAGTAAGGAGCCTTTTCTTCCTGGGTTCACATGGAGTCAAGAACCAAATTCAGCTTSATTTCCTGCAGTGGAGACACCCCCTACCATGGGCACAGTGCCACTCTGGAGCAGTGGAAAAGCAAGAAGATGCTGGAAAACAAAAGTGTGTCTCTTTCTTTCAAAAAATAGACTGCTTTTGTATTTTATATTTTAATTTTGGACTGCTGATCCACTTTTATTTTTAGAAACATGGCTGACTTCCACAAAACTTCATTGGCATCAATTTTTTAATCTCTCTTTGTCTCTGGCCTTTGGCAGGGTTTCAGTGGACTGCTCAGTGTCCAAGCAAATGTTCAGAGCCTGGGATTGAGAATCACTCTCATTTAGTGACTCTTCATAAAGTCTCTGCCCATTTAACAGCCCCTGCCCTCTGCATYCAGGATGCTTCTGTCACTGCCCAAAAGCCTGATCCCAAATTAGGACAAAAAATTGGAGRAACTTTGTCACCAGCAATTTGGAACATTTTCACTGAGCCTTTTCGGGGTGGGTGGTGAGTTGATGAGAATGGGGATGGGAACAAAGACAGAGTTCCTGCCTCTCTGTGAGAGTGGGGCCCAACTTTGTGGGAGAGAAGGATGAAAGAGCAGAGCTTTGAGCAGAGGATGGGACAACACCTCGTCACCCCMCAACAACTTTGAATTTTGAATAACCATAGAACCAGAGTATGGTCTGGGATGAATGGGACCTTAAAGTTCATCTCATTCCACCCCCCCTGCCGTGGGAAAGGACACCTTCCACTATCCCAGGTTGTTCCAAGCCCCATCAGCCTGGCCTGGAACACTTCCAGGGATGGAGCAGCCACAGCTTCTCTGGGAAACCCGTGCCAGGGCCTCAACACCTTTATATTAAATAATTTCTGTCCAATACTTAATCTAAACCTCCCTTCTTTCAGCTTAAAGCCATTCCCCTTTGTTCTGTCATTCCACCCCTTGTCCAAAGTCACTCCCCAGGTCTCTTAGAATCCCTTCAGGCACTGGAAAGACTCTGAGGGCTCCCCAGATCCTTCTCTTCTCCAGACTGGACACCGCCAGCTCTCCCAACCTGTCTCCAGAGCAGAGGTGCTGCATCTTCCTGAACATTTTTGTGGCCTCCTCTGGTCCATGTCCTTCTCTGCTGGGGGCATACAGAATTGATTTCCTGTCATAATCTGCCTGTTTCCAACCAAATTTTTTCCCCTTTTCCTCCAAACATCAGATGTTACAGCTCACGGGACACAATCATCCAAGTGGCAATACTGGGATGAAATAAAGACGCTTGGAAATYAGAATTTCATTATAGTGTTGGGGTTTTTAAAGTGTTCAATTATGGCAAAGCACTGCACAGCAAAGTCCAGTTAGATAGGAACTGTTACAGTCAAAAGGTTCTGCAGCATTTGGTCCTAGAGAGATAAATTCGGTGAAACAGAGATCACATTTTCAACTAAACTGTTGAAATGGCTTCTGTCCCTCTAAGTGTTACCGCTAAACTCCCAAAACATCGGTGGGGACTTTCCCAGTGCCCACCTGTCCATGCAGAAGGGGGTGATGGTTCCTTCTCCTGCCAGTGATAATTCCCTCCTAACTCAGTCTAACATCTCCACCTGTAAACCGCTTTAAAATATAAATTTAGCTGAAGGGAATGAAATGCTTGCCCTGATTTCTGTGTGCTGTGACAGCAAGGACTGACATGGACAAGAGAACATTGTTCTACTGGAAATATTTAACAACAGTCAACTTTATTCAGAGAATGTAAGCTTCAATCTCCAGAAAAATGAAGGGTGACAACTTGAATTTCAAGTCAAATCAAGTCAGGATATTTACTAGATTAGAGAAAAACACCAAAACAGMAGAAAGAAAATTATATTCTTCCTCAAGAATAGTGATAGAGTTATTACAGATCTAGGCAATGTCTCAAGGAAGAGAAACTAATGCTATTAGGGAAATTTAGACACAGAGGTGAATTTTGCACCAAAGTGCCTGAGAAGTGAAATAATGAAAATAAGAAGTGTAAACATTGCTAAAGGGAACAAAATTGTGCTTCCGAGTTAGTTTGTCCAGGGAGAATGAAATAGGGAGAATTTGGCAGTTTGCTAATTTATCCTGCATGAGTTCTTTACAGGSCAGGATGAAGTGAATTTAACCTTCCAAACAGTGACAAGAAATAGGGAGTTTCAGGAAGGGAAGCGGTGCAGAGCAGCTTTATTATCCTCAGGTGCTCCGCGCTGTCGCTGTGATATACRCTCACAGAGATGTTAACCTTTCCTCATCTCAGTCCCACTCCACCCCATTAGCATACAAGCTTTCATGAGGATTGAAAAGCTACCTAAAATGTTTCCAAAATAAAGCATTCAGGGAAAGGATTAAGATAAAAAAAAATGCCGAGAGGTTTTCAGCTCAGCGCCTCCGGAACGTGACATGTAACAAAATCGTTCATAATCTGCCCATTTTCCAGTTAATATCAGGACAATGTCTTAACTATGTCAGAGGCAGGAGAGGCCACAGATAAACATTCAGATAATATCTACCACAGATTTTTATTGCACCATCACTATTATTTATTTTACTTCTGTTTTAACTGTGCTATTGACTTTGCAAACTGATGGGGTTTTAACCATCCACACAAGTATCTTTTATTAGTTTCAGCACTTAACCTACATGTTTCTTTCCTTACATCAGGCTATTYTGGCTTCTATCATTCAACTCTGTGAATAATTCACCTGGTCTTCATTTGTATTTTCACCTTGAAAATATTTATAGACTGCAATCATGTCCCTATTGATACTTTCTTCAAGACTATTTAATTTAGCTCCCTCATTTTCTCATCTGATGTTTATAGACTATATACCTCATGTTATTTTACTTGCCCTGTTCGTGCTCTTTTTYATTCTTTTATTCTCTCTGTATATACCAATGCCCTTTCCAAGCCATAAACTCCAATATTTCATTGCTTGTGCCATAAAAATATATTTCTGTTGGAAATTTGCACCCAAACATAGGAGAAATTTTGTCACATGTTRAAGTCCACTCTGAAAACTGCTGCATGGGGCTATGATTGGTCAGGTTGCATCTTGATAATTTTCCTMTTTGACCTAGTCCCAAAGGACCCAAATCTGATCATTTTCCACTCCTACAGTAATAAAGAAATAATGATTTCTTTCTGAAAGATTCTGAAAGGCTAGCACACACTCACTGAATTAAAATAATATTTCACTTCCTTTACGAGATTTCTGTCTGCAAAACCACATTGGAACAAGGATTCTCTTTGTGGAAAGGGGACAGTTTTTTGCTGCTCCTCTAAAAGTTTGTGTGTGTGAAAATGTGTTTTTTGTCACATAAACCCAGATTTTTACTGCACAAGAAGCTCCCCACTAACACAGATGGGTGCAGACACTGCCACTGAACCCATGAAATCTGTGGGGACAAAGGGATTGCAGTGAACTACAGGAAGGGKGTTCGCAGGGAATTTATTTCCTTCTGCTCCCTGTCCACTCAAAACAGCAAAGAGGGTTTCTCCAGCAGGTAATTCAACCTAATAATGTTCTGACTTCCTTTTTTTTTTTTTTGCCTTTTCTCTAAACTGCCAGTGGAGACAAAGAATTTTTTTTAGCCTACAGTGAAGCTGCCACTTTGTTCCATCAGATATCAAGAGTCATTCAGAGGAATAGGGATAAATCAGGCATTTGCTGGTTCAGGACTGGTGGTATTGACATGCAAGTGGGATCCCTCTTGACACCAATTTGAGATGTTTGCATAGTGGATATCTTTCTTTGAATTGATCAGGCAAATTGAGCAGCCTGAAATCCACCTCTCCAAGATTTACCCGCAGTGGAAGCACTGACCTCGGAGCTCCTGATTAAGACTCCCACCATAATCAATGGAAGCATGGTCAATAAAGTCAATGGAGATAAGCGCCCTATTCTCCAGATTAAAAAGATTGACAGCTACTTAACACAGATTGTGTGGTAGACTACAAAGGGAGCCTTGAATGTCGGGCTGAGAAATGGAGATTTACACTGCACG
>NW_026623329.1:1357589-1362922 GCF_030028575.1 Malurus melanocephalus | reverse complement strand
CCCATAGAAAACAATATAGCCTACTTTGCTCAGTGAGTACACTGAGATGTGTTTGTTTCTCCCAACTACCTGCAGAAAGAGTCCTGCTGCCTTCAGAGGCAGAAATCGACACTGTGGAGGAATTAACAGAGATTGCTTCAGCATGCATGGGTTGAATTCCCAGCAGATTTGTCAGGGAATGGATGAGGAYAGTGAGGCAAGACACATCTGGGGTGATGCCCTAGAACCTGCCTCCTGGATTGTCTCTTCATGGAGAAATCCCATTTCCCCCCAACAYGGCACATGGAACACCAGAAAATGTTTGCAACTATCTGGTAACAAAGAAGTGACAAAAACACCTCTGCTGTACAGAAGTGCAGTTTGTTTACCCCTCTGTCACAGAGGATGACCTTCTCTCTCACCACACAGAAGGCAGAATCATGTGAAATGTTCAACTTCTTTTGACAAATTTCCCTCAGCTGGTGAGGATGGGAGGCAACTCCCTCACAGAGCAGGTCTTCAATAGATTTAACACCATGAGAACATGGAATTATCTAAGCTGTATGTTCACACTGCATGAGATCACGAGGCATCAAAACTTTGATAGATGCCTCTGCTGTTTGCTCATCCTTAAGGAGCAATGACCYGAGCATTAGCATGTCTAGTAAATTGTTCTAATGTGTGGTGAAAGGGGACTAATGGATACAGTAATTGATTGTTTGATGGATAGCTGGGGAGCCCTTTGATTATGAGTTTTTGCTACGGTCCAAGACATTTTCATTCTCCAGTTAACCCAGAGCCTGATTGCTTGCATGAATTATCTCCTTCTCTGACTGCAWATATCATTCACTTAATAAATATTTCATTAGAAACAAACCAGCRGTGGGGAGAGAGGAGAAAGCAGATGCTCAGCGCTGTGGCTGTTGAAGATGTTAAAGAGTTTACAGAACACTGAGATTATCCATGAAATGTGCTTGGGTCAGACAAAATTTGCTTCTCCAGGATTTAGTGCTCAAAAAAATGTGAGAAGTGAGAGGAAGCCTGGAGGTCAATTTAAATCAATCAAGGAAAGCCCAGTATGGACCAAGAAGGATGCACCACAGTGATGAAGCCACTAAAGTGTAAAAGTTGGCTTCCTCACAAACCCCACCTTCCTCTCTCCCAACCTCCAGGCTGAGCTTTCATGCAATAAGGAGCAATTCTGACCAAGAAGAAATAGAATATSAGCAAGGAAACAGTTATAATTCTTGGGATTCAGTTGGTGAGGGCAGAATTTTGGCCCTAGTGAAGGTTACAGCAACATTTTGCTGCCTATTAATGCGGGGTTTTTTATCCTTTATCTTCCCGTGATGACTCTTCAAAAATTATTTCTCCTTTTATTTGGCTTTTGTTATTTAATTATTCAGTGACACCTGTACTGAACATCTTTGTCTCATTTCAGCTGGTTGCTTTCCAGCATGACTCTGTACTTTTGAGTTACCAAGGTCACTACCATTCTTTTCAAGGAGGCTGCCCTGTTCTCCTAAAAGGGRGTGCAGAAATCAGGCAGGAACAGACTTTTTTTTTTACCATTCAAACTCCCAATCCTGAATCAAGCCCTTTTCACATCTCTTCAAATTCTCAGATGCAAAGAGAGTGATATTTGGACTTCCAYGGGCTCCAGTGAGGTGAGGAACTTCACAAACTAAGCTTGAGTCACAAGTAGTTTGTTACAACATGGATAAATCACCACAAAAGCTAATCCTAATTCACCTCACACTCTTTAATACACTGAAAACTGAGGCGATTTTTAAATCCTCTTCCACTGAAAAATTGTTGATGAGCAAAATACATAATGTTCCCTATTACTCTCCACCTTGTGTATGTCCCCTGGGCATTGAGAGTCYCTTATCTTGTTTTCCTAGCTGCTCCCCCAGCACATTTATATTGTTACTCTCACAATGGATATCATTATGTCAATAAGCACCATTTAAATACTAATCCTGTGGTTGTGGGCAGAAATGTAACTGATCATATCGTCAGCTSTGAAAGGGGGACACAGCACCAGGAAATGGCTGCAGAGCTGTTTGCTCTCAAATGCTTTGTCAAGAATTCTGCAGAGGGGAATGACACGAACAGGATATGGGKGGAATGAGAAATGGTGACAAAGGAAGAGGGACAACCAAACAAATGAGAGCAGGGGCAGAGCAAGAGTGGAAGAAGAACACAGAAAGTGCTTGGAAAGGGGAAAGAGTGAAGAATGGTGATCTCAAGATTTTTGATTCAAGAAGTGAATCAAAAGGAAGCCAAAGGGAGATCCAGGTTATCTTCAAAATGCACAGAAATCTCAGTCAGGCATGACAGGGGCTGAGATAGAACCTTCTGAAGATCTTCCTGAAACCCTTACCAGTGCTGAAATATTTCAGCAGGAAGAGAGAGAGAAGGAAGGCAGAGAATCTTCCCAAAACCGSTGTAGCAATTATGGAAACCTACACATTCCTGTTGTTCCTCCTTCATTGCAATGAACAGCTCAACTATTATGGAGCAGAAAATCTCATTTTTAGGCAAAAATATCTCTCTTCTCTTGGAGAGATATTTGTCACTAATTTCTGAAGAATAACCAACATTCTGTCCACATTTTGGAAAAGATTTTTTTCTTGCCGCAGGGTACCTCTAACAATAAAGATAAAAAAAAAAAAAAAAAAAAAAAAAAAAAAAAAAAACAAAACAAAAAACAAAAAAAACCCAAAACAATTAGAAAATATTCTCTTTTACAGATTAATTCTGTATTTTTCTGAGATCAGACTGCACAGTGAGTTTGGGACATATATTTTCCACACCAAATTGTGGAAGGTGACTGAGTCCCCAACATCCCTGCATATTTTACCATAATCATGAGGCTGCACACCATGGGCAGCTCTCCCTGAACCACTGACTCTGCCTGCTGAGGGAGGTGACACTTTCCATCAGCAAAGGAGCATCGATCTGCCTCAGCATTTTAAAGTCCCTGATGAGTTTACATTGCCTTTCTGCAGGAGTCCTTCTGTCTGCATCCACTGCCTGTGCTTGTACCCCTGCTGCTGCTCAGCTCAAACACAGCTGTGCTAACACACCAAAGCCACACAGCTAATCCATACCCCTCTGATCTGTTTTCAGGTCTCATTTGGCAAACAGAACGTGGTGAGGCCAGTGAGATATAAAAAAGAGACAAGAGCTCAAGGTGTGTCCTGGGCCAACCTCCCAAGGATGCTAATATGGGCTTTAGTTTTGTGAGAATCACAGAATMACTGAGGTTGGAAAAACCTCCAAAGTCATTGAGTTCAATTTTTGAATAATCCTTCTCAACCAGASCAGAGCACCGAGTGCCATGTTCAGTCGCTTCTTGAAYATTTTCRGTGATGGTGAATCTGCCACCMCACWGGRCAGCTCCTTCCMATGCTTCACCACCCTTTCCATGAAAAAAWTGTTCCTGATGTCCAGCCTGAACCTCCCCTGGCACAGCTTGAGGCCATTTCCTCTCATCCCATCCCTGTTACCTGGGAAAAGAGACAAACCCCYACCTGTCAGGGAATTGTGAAATTCAAGGTGGTCTCCCTGAACCTCCTTTTCTCCAGTTTGAGCCCCCTCAGCTCCCCACAGAACTGACCCTCTAAACCCTTCCCCAGCACTGTTGACCTTCCCTGGACATCCTCCAGTCCTTCCATGTCTTTCTGGACATGGGAGGGCCCAGAACTGGACGCAACACTTGAGGTGTGGCCTCACCAGTGCTGAGTACAGAGGAATAATCCCTTCCCTGGTCAAAGAAAGAAACTACACTTGGCTGAGTTTTACAAAAGGTTGTGAGCATTGCACATATCCTTTCCCAATTTGGAAAGGAGCTATGCTAGCTCAGGATAACTTTGTCCTGCCAACCAAAACATGGCTCCTGGATTGTGAGGATGGACATATTCCTCTCCTCCAGTCTCACCCTGCCATGCAATGGCAGYGCCCAATCCAACACTCCTCAGGAGAACGTGACTTCCTCAGGAAGAAATTTGAACCCTTCCACCCTGAATTATTTTAAATATGCCTGGTAGGTCTCATGAGTAATGTACCTACACAAAGAGATCTCGGAAAACGTACAGATTGTGCAGGAACATAAATTTTGACTGAGCAAGTGATGAATAGAATGCAGAGCAACATCCTCAGATTTTGGGCAAAGAATATATAATCATTCAGTGGTGTTTGCGAAACATGTCAGGCTCTGTCAGGAAGAAGGGTTATAAATAAATGTGAGGGAGATACTTTAATAATGCTATTTCATATACACTCCATAATGAACTTTAATTATTTCTTTGGGTTTCTTTCTTCTTTCACAGTAGCAGATGAGTCAAGCCCAGATGTGTGATGAAACTGATCCTGGCATCACAGCATTTTCTTTAGAGGTGGCTGAAAGAGCTCTATGGATCAGCTGTCAAATCATTCCTCCTCCTGTGGGGTTTCCTTCATGCGTCTCACCCAGAGTTTAATTCCTCCACATATGGCATGAGTGATTCATAGCACAAGGAATTTTCTTGATGGGRAAGATTTTGCAGACAAGCAGTCTCCTCACATCACTTGTCCTGAAATGAAGCCAAAGTCATCTTTATCATAGGCAGTGGAGCAACCTGCCAAGAGGAACCAGTTGCCATGGTATGTAAGGCTATGACATCTCTAACTTTGCATTCTGAAACTATGAAAGCTAATTTGGAGCTTATCAGCAACCTTATCACCAAATATTTGCAGCAGGGAATGAGGAGATTGATTTGTTTCCTGCTGTGATGCTGGGAATTAGCAGAGGATATCAAAAGGAAAAGCTCTGAGGTGTTAAATGTAATGATGTGGATAAATATGAAATATCTCACCCATTCCTTGGCTTTTCAGCAGAAACTCAGGAAAAAGAACAGAGGAAGGTGTCACATCACTCCTTTTGCAAAATCACTTCCTGTCAATGTCTGCAATGACTACATGACTTTCTTGAAGAGGAAATCACATGTGATGAATCTCACTGAAATGCTTTCATTCTCCCTTCCATCTTTCCTGCTCTGTAAGCAAGGAAAATGACAACACAGCCCTACTGAATGAAACAGGACGTTCCCCAAATGCCCTCACCATGAAGACACCGTGGACTGATTCCTCTGCTCTCAGAGACAGAGGAATCTCTCCTCACTGAGGAGCCACACAAAAGTGTCTGATTCATTTTCCAGGTCTACTCCCAGTCCGATTCCCAATATTCCATGTCAAATAGTGGATAAACAAACACAGGAAACACATCAATACTGCAGTTTTTACTGCATGTACAAATCCTTACATCTAATAGCTACTTGACCTATTCCTCTTTATAAGCACATCCAGAC
>NW_026623329.1:1355433-1357483 GCF_030028575.1 Malurus melanocephalus | reverse complement strand
TTGCTGGTGGGACCTGAAGCCCACTGTGGAGCAGGGAGAGGAGGAAAGAGCAGCAGAGACAACTTGTGATGAACTGGCCCTATCTCCCATCYCTCTGTGATGCTGGTGGGGAGGAGGCAGAGAATTCAGGAGTGAAATCTTCCAGGAAGAAGGGCAGAGTATGGGAGAGATGTTTTAAGATTTGGTTTTATTTTTATTTATCATTATCCTGCTCTGATTTTATTGGTATTGGGTTCTTCCTCATTTTGCAAAATGTTTGAGATCTGAAGGGGCATCTACTAAAATTCAGCATTGAAAGGTTTCCCAGCTCATCTCCTATTTGGTATCAAGTCTTACATACAACAACCAGTTTGTAAACAGAAAAGCAGCTCCAAAAAAAAGCAGTTCCAAAAATAGCCCATAAAGCTCAATACTACACTTTTTAAAACCTTTGTTTTGGTGATCAAATAATAATTTTCAGAGTTTTCTGGCTCCTTGGAGCTTAGAAGGGGAAAAAGCAGCACTGGTGAGCTCTGAGACCAAGAAGGGCACAAGGGGAGAGTCAAGAAGGCAAAAGGGTGATCAAAGGGATTTTGTGTGAACTCAAGTCTACAAGGGGTCAGTGCCTGTAGGCTTGGGARCAACAAGCTGTGTGAGGAGGAGAAAAAAGGTTTTATAACGTTGGATATCATCAAGCTCAAAATGAAATGTATCTCAAAATAGGCAGGARTGGTGTAGGACAAGAACACAAATGACATCCCACATGCAAAGAATGCATCTTTGTAAAGTGAGTTCCTTTGTATGAGGGACAAAACATAAAAATAAAAGAAAAAAAGGCAGATACCAAAATATTTCAACAAAAGAAGAAAAAAAGGCAGATCCCAAAACATTTAAACAGAAAGTATGAATAAAAAGCCCTTCCCACCTTTACTTTTCTACAAAACTCTCCCTCATGCCTGGCTTTTTTCCAGTCTGGGACTGCCTGGCAGCTCTGACCAGGTAGGTGTCCAGCAGGTGAACATCATTTGCTATCATCAATACCTGTTCTCATGCAGATGAGATGAGGTTTCTTGTTCATTTAAATAATTTTGAACCTTTTAAAGTCAAAAATAGSAGATTTGCACTACCCCATGCTACACCAGAAATGTGTCACCATRTCACCCTCTGCCATTTATCAGATGGGTTTCCAGATCCTGGTGCACCTAAGTCAGATGCACTTAAGGGTAAGATCTGTGTTCACCTTTGGGTGCCAAAATTATGTGAACTGGGTAGAGAGAGGACCTGCAGAGCCCTAAGGACTCCACTAAAGAAGAGAACCAGATCAGTTGCGACTAAAAACTGMCAAACTCCCAGTAGATGTGACCTAAAGCTCAAATTCCTCCTCCCCAGGAACCTCAGAAATCATCTATGTACTCACAAAATCATTAATATTATTTAAACTTATTTAAACCCYRTTTAATATCYATGTTCTCTTTAGCATGGAGAGGGRACCWGGAGCAGATTTCCACAACTGAGCAGGGGACTCTGTCTCCAGCAGACACATAAAACATCCTGTTTCACCCCAGCTCTTTACAGAGTTTTTCTCATCTCAGTGATTCACCAGGGCTTCCCTGACACCGTTTTCATCTGAGCGCTGTAAAACCAGGCTCCTGTATCCTGTGCCAGCAGATGGCACTCCAAAATGTGCAGCATCCACAGCTTCCCTCACCCCATTCCCAGCAACTGCTGTAAAAGGTGGYTTGTTTGTGTGGGTTTTTTTTTATTTTATTTTTTTTTTTAATTTTTTTTTCCCTATGCCTGGCTCTTCAGTGGTGCTTTTAATCATGTTTAAACACAGGGGTCAGTGATGAGGCTCTGACCATCAAACTTCCCAGTGCTCAGCTTCCAGAAGAGGTCACTATGTCCTGCTGCACATAAAAGCCACGTTCCCATTCTCTTCCTTTAAATCACCCGACCAGTTACAGACTGTTGGGCACAGAAAGGGAGAAAACACCTTCCTCACCCACCAGAAATCAGTTGTGATTGCAAGCAAATGCTTTGATTTTTTAATTTTTATTTTCTGTGGGTTTTG
>NW_026623329.1:1352313-1355283 GCF_030028575.1 Malurus melanocephalus | reverse complement strand
ATTTCTTTTTAGGGCTATCATCTGTGTTTCTCAGCACGGCACGACTGAGCTTTTCATGTGAAAGTAACCCAATACAGAAGGGAGAAGGGAAAATCCTTCTTAAAGCAAGAAACGTTGCAGATCAAGAGATTCAATTGTGTCAAGTGTAATATTGAGTTAAGGTTCTAGGAACCATCTCAATGGTTTTATTACATTCAGGACTTTACAGACTCAGTGAAGGCAGAAAATAAAACACTGAAGCTTTTCATTTCATCCAAGTGAGGAGTGCAAACCAGATTTCAGAAAAAGAATCCAGGGCTTGCACAGATTGGGAGCAGGATATCCAGCTTTGGGAATAAACATTTATGGTTTCACCCAGTTTTCCCATACCAGGGAAGACCTCAGGAATCTCCTGTCTGTGCTGTGAGTTTGGCTTTGGGAAGTTGCACAAACAAGGGCAGAAGATCAACTTTCATTTCCTGTGAGGAGGAAATTTCCTTGGTCCATTCCCAGGTTCCTTCCAGTGCTGAAGTTGGGAAGAGGTGAGATTGAGGCCTTAACTGCTTTAGGGAGCAGGGAAAAGTCCCCTTGCACCAAACTCAATTAATCCAAGGCTCACTGGGGTGACCCAATGCTGATCCCAGGGCATCACACAGTGACAGAGCTTTAAATAAAGCAGATTAATGCAGGGCACACTGCAAAGCTTTCCTGTTTTTTACTGCAGGGGACACAGCAAGGTGCAGTCCTGTCACCTGGCTGCTCAAGTGACAAACTGCCCATTTGAGCACCCACAAGAGGAGATCTGTGATGGCTGCATGGCTTCCTCCAGGATTCATTAGGAGTTCACAGGGATGAGCAGGGACAAGGGTGATGCTCAGCAGGTACCAAACACAAACATGGACTTGCTCTTGATAGTGTCAGTGATCAGCAACACTCATGGCTCACTTTTTTCATTCACAGAAATCACAGAACAACTCAAAACAGAGAGGAGCCATGAGCACCATYGAGTCCAAATCCTTTCTATTCTTAYCTAAAAAAGCATATCCTGGCAATTTTCATCAGGGATTGCCCATGGTGTAGGCTCTGAACCACCACCTCACTTCAGATTTGGGACAATTGGCTGAAAAAAATCTCTTAAACTTAAGGGAATTATTTCCTTCAGAGGCACCGTMTCAAATCAACAAGTTTGTGAGACTGCAGTGGAGAACCTCCATCTGTGTTTAGGTGAACACATTTATTTTATTTATCACCCAGACTGTCGCTATCAGCTCAAAAATAACTGCTTGAAATGTTATCTGCACCACATGCCTTATCCTACAGAACCTGTTGTATTTTATAATGACATTATAATATAAATTACCTCTCTGATACATATCTAGCTTTATGAGTTAACTCCCAAGGAATTTCAGCATCCTGAATTATCATTAAAAGTGAAGATGAAACTCTACAACAAACCAATACATCAGTGGAAGTTTAATGTTGCAAAAAAACAACACAAATTCTGGATTGCCATTTTCAGCTGGGCATCAGAACTAAGGAACAGAAGGAAGAATCAGAATTATRTSTGAGGCRSTATTTCCTCSTGTTTKCAATAAATCAGAAATAATYGTGAATRATTGAMAGAGCCTGAGCAACCTGGTCTAGKGGAAGGTTTCCCTGTCCATGGCCAGGGRGTTGRATTGAGATGGTTTTTAGGGTCCCTTCCAACTGAAATCATTCCATGAGTCTATGATTTCATGGTGAAAAGTATAGAGGAGGCAACAGCACTGCCTTCTACACAGGAGTGAAAGGGGTTAAAAGACTTCCAGTTTATGGTAGAAGTAACACTGGTTATTTAAACCCTGAAAAYAAACAAGGTGTGCCTTAGAAAGGTCAATAAATATTATTTTTGTCTTCACTCTGGTGCAGCAATGGTTAACCTATTCCCAAACACATTTTTTTCCATGGGAAAATACCATTGCTGTCCCCATTTAATCATGTGATAAATGCAGCCATCAAAGTGGGTTTAGAAGAATACAATTTCCTTCTTTTCAATAATTCATCTCCGCAGGGGGGTTCAAACGTATTAAATAACGCTGCATTCACTTTGGAGCAAGGTGACACAGTCAGTAAGGTTTCACATTCATTACTYCAGTTGCTGCACATGATCTTTGCCAGGGCAAAAGTCAATTTAGACTCTTGCAGTGCAGCTTAGRGAAGGTGGGGAGGGGGATGGGGTCACATGAGCAGCCCCCTCACACCAGAAACCACTTCTACTGGGCAGAAACGCTCACTAGATAAAAAAAAAAAAAAAAAAAAAAAAAAATATATATATATATATATATATATATATATATATGTATATATATACAAGGGAATCAAACCCATAGAGTGAACAAAATTAAAGCTTTTTTTTTGTTTGTTTTTTAAATAATTATAGTGCTGCCATTGTGGCCACACAGATCCTGCAGACTCAGCCTACATTTCATCAGCTCTTGGCCTGTGTTTGCTCTTCTCTTCAGCTGCTGTCACACAGATCTGAGAGTGCTGCCAGAGGTGACCCTCACTGCCCAGAAAAGCTGTGTGCAAGGACAAAGCTCTCTGAGCAAGGTGAGTGTCCATCCAACTGCCATAGTTATATTTAATTTTATTTTTTATTTGTATTTATTWATTTATTTTGATKTCAATGTAGATATATACAGATWTATGCATATATTTACAGATAAACAAATCTGTGCCAGCAGTGCTGACTGRAACCATGAACTGCCCACACTCACTGGCTAAAAAGCAACACTCAGCAGGAAGGAGGATTCAGAACTCCTCGAGACCATCTCTGGATCTCATAYAACAGGTGGAAAACAATTTTCCATCTATAGGGGTGTGGCAACCCCCTCCACGAATGAACCTGATGTGGCATAAAGATGTGCATTTGCAGTATTCTTTAAATTTAGCAGCTGGGAGTATTTAAAGGGGTCTAGGAGAAGGCTAAAGAGGGATTTTTGCAAGGGCATG
>NW_026623329.1:1348590-1351478 GCF_030028575.1 Malurus melanocephalus | reverse complement strand
AAAGAGAAAGAGAAAGAGAAAGAGAAAGAGAAAGAGAAAGAGAAAGAGAAAGAGAAAGAGAAAGAGAAAGAGAAAGAGAAAGAGAAAGAGAAAGAAAGAGAAAGAGAAACACACCAGGGAACAAGCAAATTGGAAAAAAAAAACCTTAACTAACCAAAAACCCATCTAGAGAACACTCAATTCTTTGCCTGTTTCTGATAGAGACAACTGAAGTTTCCATTTCCATCAGTACCTATGGGCAAAGTTGGACTTCCTGGGCAGTCCACACATTCCATAGTGGACTGCCCAGGAAGATCCAYAATGCTCAAGTTGGTTGGGCAATCTAGGAAATGGCAATTTTCCCCTCAAATCTGATCATACATGCTCCATTTTTATATTGGTTTGGTCTTTTCTTACTTCTGTTGTAGAATAAGGAGATTGGAACGGTAGTAGAGGCTCAAACCTCCAGCTTTTCCAAATTCCCTCAGTTAAAGATGTAGGGGCATTTTGGGGTGTTTCTTACGTGTTTTTACATGCATCACTGAAGGCCAGAGCTCTGTCAGTGTCCCATAAAACCTGCCACCAGCAGAATCAGCAGTAATCTGTGTGTTTTCCCAAGGGCTGTGGTGCAGGATTCTTCACTTTAACTTTTACAGTTGAAAAATGCTGCGTCCCTGACAAAAAGGAAGTTTAATGGGTTCTTAGAGAAGTTCTGTGCCTATAAGCCCACTGGAATTTTTTTTTTTTTTTTTTTTTTTTTTTTTTTTTTTTTTTTTTTTTCATGATTGTGGGCATGCTGAGAAGAAAAGACCTTCCATTCCCAGGCACACTGGAAGCAGTGCAAGAAGAGTACATTGGGACATTCAGAACAGATTCCACCTCCCTTGGAAATACAGGGAACAAATTAAAAGATTAGTTGTGAATCTATTTCCATCCACTTATTAAATCCCTTTATGAAAATCTATTTCTCTACCCCCAAAGAGGCAGAAAAAGAAAATATTTAAATTTTCTTAAGAAAATTGCTTTAATGACTGCCTTTAAAAAACTCCAAACCCTTTAAAACCAAACAAAAGCCCACACTCGAGTAAAGTCAAGAAAAAATAACTGTGTGATTTAAATGCTCCATATTGACAACCCTAGGAACAGGGGAGTGGGTTGATTACAATATGGCTTTTAATGGATGCACAGTCATTTAAAACAAAGTTGACATTATTGAAATAACACTTTTTACAGAAGTAGCTGCATCCCAAACGACCTTGAAAAGGCACAGCAATTACTACCACATATGCAAGATAAATTATCACCAAAGCTAAGGCTTGGTTTCCTAGATGCAGCAGCCAGGCTGGAACATTAGGAACTGGGATGAGTTCTGAGATAAGATGGTGGAGTCAATAAGACAAATGTGTAAATAAAAAGCTCCATTTGTCCGGGCAAAAGCCGTATTTTGGTAGTGAGAAATTAAATTTTGCATTTCAGGGAAATACACACCATGTCCTCTCATAAATGTGGAAGCCGGTTTCAAACATGAGGAGCTCGAAGAACATTAAAAACTCTTTTGTGAATTATTGTTCAAAGTAAGCTGTTGGTGTTGGCTTAGCCTGTGAGATCCTCAGGGTGGCACAAGGGAGTAGCTGTGCCATGAAAAGGACCTGGTAAAAATAGAATCCCAAATAACCAAAGTCATTACACACACACACGTAGACATACGCAGTTTATGCAGGCATTATTGCCAAAAAAAGTTATGCTCCCATAAAGCCAAGGATTGGATCGTGCTGCCCCCAAAATGAGAATTTCACTCTCTAATCACATGAAAAGAATAATTTTGTAAACACAGGAAGAAAGGGAGAAATGATGCTTCCTGTGGGAAGGAAGTCCATTTAAAGCAAGAATAAATAGATGCAGTCAGGAGGAAAAAAAAAAAAAAAAAAAAAAAAAAAAAAAAAAAAAAAAAAAAAAGCGTGGAGTAGCAGAATAGACCTCAACACAAAGAAACCACAGGAAACCATGTGGTTTTAGAGAGAGATCTCCTCCATCATTGCAAACCATTTACTTTTCATTACCAGGGACCTGCCAGGTCCTGAGCACCATTTTGAGCTCCACTTGCTCATGTAAAATGGAAGCTTGGCATCTGTGGAGGTTTATGATTTGTTTGCCAAAAACTGCAGGGTGCTGAAGTGACAGAAGTGCTGAACTGTTTATTGTAGAACTGGCTATTTTGGAAAGAATAAAGGTTGCTTTCTATTTCTTTGGGTGTATCCTTTCAGAGGAAGAGAGATTGTTTCCTGCACTTTTTCTTCAAGAAGAGTTTAAGCAAAGCAAGCACTTTTTAGAACCTGTATCAACTCTCAAAATGCAAGCGTGTGAAATTGCTAGATGTTTCTTAGACCACAAGTGGTTATTAGAATTGGGTGTTGTGGGTTCTGTGTCTGTGGTAGGAGCTTCTGGCACACCCAGCCTGCAGTGGTGATGGCTGAGAATGCACAAGGTGCACGACACTGCCTGTGCTCTGGTTTGGTAAGAAAGGATGTGAAGCTTCTTTTATTTTAAAAGTTTATCTTAAGGAAAAGTTCCAGCTTGGAGCTCTCCATAAATGCCACCCAACAACTTTATGACATCATCGAGGGCATTTTCTTCCCTGCGAACCCTTTGTCTGAAGTGACACATCCTGCAATTAAGGGACTCGTGGAATTGTCAAGATAGAAAAAGATCTCTAAGGTTGTCAAGCCCAACCATTACTCAGCACTGCCATTTTCACCACTAAACTGTGTCCCCAAGTGCTTGATCCATGTGTTTTGAACACTTCCAAGAGTGGTGATTCCACCACTTCACCAGGCAGCCCGTTCCAATGCCTTGCCACACTTTCAGTGAAGAAATTTTTCCTCATAGCCAATCTAAATCTCCCAGCACAA
>NW_026623329.1:1336507-1345003 GCF_030028575.1 Malurus melanocephalus | reverse complement strand
GTGGGAAGGAAGTCCATTTAAAGCAAGAATAAATAAATGCAGTCAGGAGAAAAAAAAAAAAAAAAAAAAAAAAAAAAAAAAGCTTGTATATGCAAATAGATGTTTATTACCCATCTTTGTGCTCCTAAGAAATATCATTTACTGATCTTTGAGAGACAGGTCAAGTAGGCCCATAGAATAAGAAACAAAGGCATCTTTTTGGCAACTGCCACAATCCAGAGCAGTAATTATCCCTTCTTCTCCCCGTGAGCAGCAGGAAATGAAGAGGGATGCCATTACACCATGACAATTACTGTAATTTTAATTTCTAAATATTGCCAGGAAAGTTTCCTTAAAAAAGAAGTCTGTTCAGATTTTTTATGTGGTTTTAGACTAAAACTCATTCCTCAGCTAAAACAGAGCTGTGCTTCCCCTTCTCCCGTTCCCTTGGGGGAACCACCCACAAAGTCTGCATGGTGAGAAAAATCCACTTTCCTCCTCATTAGTCGAGAAGAAAGAATTTCAGAGAATCACAGAATGGTTTGGGTCAGAAGGAACCTTTAAAAACATCTTGTCCCCACCCCCTGSCATGGGAAGGGCCACCTTCCACTGGACCAGGTTGCTCCAAGCCCCATCACTTGAGTTCACTCAACCATGGCCATAACAACAGATTTTTTCTATCAGAAGCAGATGATGCTGGATGCCCAATAACCACAAAGAATTAAAAAGAAGGATTCTTTTCATCTCCTGTGCTCAGAGACATTATTGGATTCGTTGTGGGTTTTCCACAGCCTAYCATCAATTATTTCAGTATTATGGATAATCTATTCYRTGTTACTAGAACATGATTTTATTWTATTATATTATATCYAGTGGGTTGGATGGCACCCAAGAGGACACTTTGTCCAGCCTCTCCTGCCACTGGCCACTCTGCCCCAGGCTCCAGGGGACACCTCAAATATTCCCATTGCTACACTGGACTTTGCCTGGAAGGAGCATTTTGCTCCTTGGTGGGTCTGTTTAGGGGGACAAGTGGGATTTGAAGCCCTCAGGAGCAGAGGTGACCATATTCCCAAATGCTGTCTCTGCTGTAGGCTGCACCAGCAATTCCCATAAACTGGAAACTACCTCCCGAAATTCCCCTTAATGAGCCTTTTGAGGTCTCACTTTGCCCAGTAGGTGAATATCTAAAATCACTTTCAAAGATTCAAGGAAATAGGCTTTTCTTTTTTTCTTTTTCTAATTGCTGCCACAAGGCACATTCAACAATGATCACTTGGTGCAGTAAAAAGTTGTGTCTTTCAATATATGCACCTACAGAACTCCATCGATTTGTCTATACACAAACACATTCCTACAAACACATATTTGATTAAGAATTTATATAACTTCAGGCTTCAAGGAATTTTGGATCAATGCCTTTATTTTGCTTTTATAAACAAATAAACTCAATTAAAGAGTACTTACAACAAACCACAATGGGCAGGAAACTAATTTTCCCAAGGCTTCACATGGCAATTTTTACCTGTTACGTGGGTCTGGGGAATCARTTATGCCCTAAAGGGAAATGATTAGGGTTTGTGTTACCCAGCATCTCACTCTTCCCACTCACCAGTGGGAGAGAAGAACTATAGGGATGGGCATCCAGAAAAACGAGCGCTCTTCAGACCTCTTACAATTATTTGCCATAATAAATTAAAATATAAATAAAACAGAACAAAGCCCTGTGGGCAAGTAGTGCTTGAATCAAGGCTGGATCTGCACCAAGTCACTGTGCAGCTTCACAGGACCCATAAATCAGGCCCCCTGAACATATGTAGTACTTTGCATTACTGTATAGGGTGTTAACTTTAATGCCTTCATATATYCACACAGTGGTCAGGTTACAGTTCCTGTGGGAACCATAAATTTGCATGTYCTGGCCAATCTGCTGCTGGAAAAATAATAACAATAAGTTAAATCTAACCACACCACTGCATTGCCTTCAGCAGGTTTTACACCTTTAATTCTGCTCATTTCTGTATTTTAGGCAGGAAGAGGAGAAGACATGTGAAGCTGCAAACATGCAGGGAAGATGAAGGAGATATTAATTAATTTTTATCCTTTTCTTGAGTGAAAACTCGTGTGTCCCTAGCCCAAGCAATGGTCACTGCATGAAAAAGATGTGCTCAAGCCTATTTCTGAGTCAGAAYATCTCACCAAGAACATGCTACACCCTCCTTTTCCATAATCCACCAAAACCTCTTCACCTGCAAGTGACAGCTACAGGGAGAAACAATCTGAGCTGATCCAGTTTAACCCAATTTCTGCTGATTCTGCCTTACCCACACCAAACTGATACTGCTGCAGTCTCCCAGTGGTTGGATTCTTACCTGGTTAAAGGCAAAGGGATTTGTCTCTGTCCCATTCTTCCTCCAGCTTCCTTTTGCTTCCAACCCCACCATCACTCACTTCAAGATTTGAGTATTTTTGTCTGACATTCTGTTTTTTTTTTCCCATATTAAAACTCTGTTTACTTCCAGAAAATGCTGGATTTGGAGTCATCAACCATTTTCAACATACAAAAAAAGGCTTGCTCCCAGTGCCAAAAATTTGCAGTAATTATCACTCTTCATTTTATTTCACTGGTTAGTGGCCAGCAGATGTCCCACATCCTATGGAATAGCCATGGCCATGCCATCACCTGGTAGCCCAGGCAAGGACAGAGATGTTCCCTCCCCTGCAATCCATTCCACCAAGAGCAGTCAAATACAATTGGTTAAAAACCCAAGAACTGATGCTTTATCGATGGCATGAAAACAAATCACGACTAATTTGCACAAAATTACCCACAAAATTACCCTTCTTATCTCTGAGCTCARCTACCAAACCCAATAAATATTTGATTTACGTTGGATTTGACCACAGTTAAAGGACATGTTGTTTATGTCCCTGTTCAACACGGATCAGAAGCACGGGGACAAAAATGAGCTGTTCCATTTTTATAAACACAGAGCTGAAAAGTGACATCTGTGCACAATGATGGGAACCCTCAGTCAGGATAAAGGAATTCTTCAGCCCTTCAGCACCTTAATTTCATTTTACTGACACCCAAAAACCACTAAGCAGAACAAGATCTAAGGCAAAATTGTAATTGCTTGAAACCTGGTTAATATTAAAGTTTTGGGCCATGGATCTGCACTGCTGGTGGGGTTTTCAGGGGCACCATTCCACCCTTTTTTACAGAGAAGCATCAATTCAAAGCTACAAAGTACAACTATTTCTTATACACATTAAAGTAGTTGTAGAAAACCAGGTGGCACAACAACACAACAAGGTAGGGGGAGAAAAGTCATTAGGAAGGCAGAAAATCTGTTGGCTGCTCCTTTAATTAAAAATATATATATATATAATCAAGAATATCAGAAATAATCACAGAAATTAGGCTTAGAGTTCTGAGTTTTGATGACACTGTATCAGCTGCAAATACCTACAAGTTTTTTAGCAGGTAGAATTTGACAGGCCAGCTTAATCTCTGTTGGATCCTTACTGCAGCCAAAGAATCTCCTGGCATCAAACCTCTCTTGGAAATTTTTGGATATTTCTTAAACACATGCATCCTAAATCTATAGTATTTTGTATTAATATTTGTGAAAAACCACACACATATGAGTACAGACAYATATATATTTACACAAACATATTTTTATACTCAAAAATTTGCATATGTTCACAGGCACACATGCAGCTAATTATATTTTATATAYATAAATTCACATGCATATAGGATTTTGCTAAATATATGAAACTAAATATATGCATCATATATGAAGTAATTAGAGTATATATGAATATGTATACACAAATCAGAATATATATGTATGTACTCTGATTACCAATAGCATTTATTCATTTGAAAAGTTCCTAATATGGGCTAAAAGAGAATAAAAAGGCTCAATTTGCTTATGTATCTGATAATTAACCACAGTGCAATGTAGCCAAAGAAAGCAGAACACATAATCCCTCTTAAAACTGGGGACAGGTTTGATAAAAACTYCTCTCAATTCCTTTTATGAAATTGTCCTTGGAATGTGATTTCACTGCGCCTACAAGCCCAGCTTCCAGGAAAAGGGGGTGTGGGACTGCTTTTTGATGTATTTCAGAGTAGACAAAACTCCCATCAAGAGTGGAAAAACAGCCCCATGAGGACAGAAAAGCAGAGAATAATTAAACAGGGTCTTATATAAGTATTTTTTCCAGAGTCCTGTTATTTTCCACCTCCAAAGACGTCACACATCTCTATTGAAAAAACACCTCAGTGGCTTCAATGTAGGCAGTGGAGGAGCTCCAAACTCTTCAGCATCATTAATGGGGTTAGAAAATAGCTTTTTTCAGCACTGTACTTACTGCCAAACACAGAGAAATGTGAACCTACCTGTTTGGTGCTTCTCTGCCCAGTAGAAAGCAAAGATTTGGATTTCTCTGCTATTTTCTGTTAAAAGGAAAGAAGAAAAAATAAGAAGAAAAATGGCTGAGAAAACAGTCTAAATATTTAGGGAAGGAGTCATATGAAGCTATTTTCTTCTGCTTTCTAAAGAAAAGGACACAGAGAAAGCTTTTACTCTTTAGAAAAAACAAAAGAGTATAAAAGCATTGAAAAAGTTCAGTCTTGCAGGCATTAAAAGTCTTCAAAGCTTCCAGAATGACAAGGTTATCAAAACTGAAACAGGCATTTAAGGAATGACAGCTAGGACGTGGATAAGTAGCAATTTATCACTCAGATTGGTTTCCTGACGCAGCCGGGCATTCACAAACTGCAGTGGTTAATTTTGGCACTTCTGAATTGATGACAGTTTTTAGAATAAAAGAAATCCAACCTAGATATACAGTTCAGATGGACTGTACTCGTGAACATTAGAGAAAAAAAAAAAAACATAAAAAATATGTGTGTATATGGGGGTGGAGCTCTTTACAAAAATCATTCAAAATTCTCATTTAACACATAAAATAATTTTATTTAAAGACCCCAGCCTTAGTTTCTTGKATAAGACAGGTAAATAATTTCAAACATTGAGGCAGCACTAGAGATGATGAAGTTCTATTACACAACAGACACGCTGTTGCACTGCAATTTTACATGCATCAATCTACTTATTTATTTTATTTTTAAGGCACTGGCAGCAAGTGCTGGGAAATCAATCAGCACGGAGCGTTTCTAATAGAGACACATTATTAAATGCCTGTTGTCAGCCAAATTTCATTACACCTGCATAATTGCAATATATCCCTCCCATTGTTGCAGGCATGCGTCAGACTCATTAAAGTGATATAAGAAAGCCACCAGACTTTGTCCAGGTTGAATTTTGTTTAATCCAGATATATCTCCTAACTTGCACTGCCGGGGGGAAGGGAAGCAGTTTGAGGATGCTAAATTTAAGTGATTACTACAGTGTTTAAAAGCAAAGCAAAGCTGCTCATCAGCAGAGCCTCCCCAGGGCGAAGCAAGAGGCAAATGAAGGAGCTGGAGTTTGGGTTTTGTTTGTTTTGTTAAACAGCTCGATCTTGGTGGCAAATCCAAACCTCAAAATGCGCCTGGAAACTTTCTGGCACAGCCAAATAGCACAGCAGAGTCAGGAGGTGGGGTGACAAATGAATTATCAGTGCTGYCTGCATGTTTTCTGTAAGCAGAGARGGTGAGCTGTGCAATCACTCCCTGAGAGTGGAGATGCACCAAAATAACCTCATGGTTAAGACAGGGGAACCAATGAAATTCCTACCAGACTGCTGGAAAACACAGGTTTGGGTTTTTTTTTTTGCTGCTCAATAGTTCTTCAGTCCTGTGAATGTCCTGTAATGATTCACCCCCCTGAACTTTTGGGATGTGGTCTCATTGTTGAGACCACATCCCAAATTCTGGGCTCAGTTTTGGGACCCTCATAACAAGAAAGACAATGAGGGGCTGGAGGTGGTCCAGAGAAGAGAATGGAGCTGGGGAAGGGTCTGGAGCACCAGGAGCAGCTGAGGGAACTGGGGAGGCACAGTCTGGAGGAAAGGAGGCTCAGGGGAAACTTTCTCTCTGTTTACAACTCCCTGGAAGGAGGGTGTAGCCWGGTGAGGGTCGATATCTTCTCCCAGGGAACAAGTGAGAAGGCAAAAGGAAATGACCTCAAGTTTCACCAGGGGAGGTTTAGATTGGATATTAGGAGATATTTCTGCTCAGAAAAYTTGTCAAGCACTGGAACAGGYTGCCCAGGGAAGYRGTGGAGGCACCAGCCCTGCAAGTGCTCAGCAAATGTGTGGAAATRCCCCTCAAGGACATGGTTTAGGTGGTGTTGGGTCGATGRCTGCRTTTGATGAACTTAAAAGGCTTTTYCAGACTTAATTTTATGATTCTAGGATTGCTTGACTGGCAAAGTGATAAAAAGGAAAAGGAACTATACACTAGCAACCCTGTGGAGATGCTCCAGGCTCATGGGAATTACGTTCACTCATATTTAACACATTCCCAAACTCACAGATGGAAGGGTGGAAGCAAGAAAAACACTCACTTTCTGCACAGCTCCGTATCTCTGGATGGCATCTGACAGCTGGTTCTTCAGCCTGTCCAGCTGAAGCCGTTCTTGCTGTTTTTTTGGGGGAAAAAAAAAGAAGGCTGGTTAGCAGGGCTGTAGAGATAAATCCAGTAGCAGGCTCTGTCTGTGACCATGGGAGATTGTCCTGGTGTGAGACGCCAAATAAATAAGTTGGGCACTAATGGTATCCTAAAAAAATCAATCTCACTGGGGCTGCTAGGATGCAACAAGATTTTATTTTAGGAAACAAGGACATGATGCTTTGGTCTTCCAGGTCAAAGCAACTGAAAAAATGCCATTTTGGATATTCAAGATAGCATTGGATAAAGTAACCCAAGGGATCCTCCCATTAAAAAAAAAATCTTTATTCAGATGATAACTCATGATAGRGTTGATCACCTCATTTGGGAGATTTACTGGACTTGAGAGGTCAATCAGTCATAAAATACCCTCTGCTTGTTTGACTGCCAGAAATCTGCTTACCTTCATGTTTTCCAAAACATGAACCCAAATGTCACTGCCCTTCTGGTTGGAGCTTGCTCCAGCAAGATTTCAATCTATCTTTTTTTTAAAAAAAAATCTCTTGGAAGAAAAAATGTAGTCAGACTGATTTAACTCTCCAAAATTCTTCCAAATCTCTGCTCTTAGAGGGAATGACCAATATGAATAGTGTCAGGCAATGGAAGCTCTCCTGCACCCTGGATTTCAGATTTCACATGTTCAGGAACTCACATGTCCAGGTTTTAGAGGAGGGAATGAACTGCAAGGAAGTGGGATGTCACCTTAAAAAAACAAAACCCAATCGACACTAAAGCTACTTAACAGAAGTGTTCACTTWACAGCCATTGCAGCTGTTTCAGAAAACTGCTTAAGAATGCAAAAGTAGAATTTATAAAGGACGGGATAAACATCTTTAATTTTAATGGCAATATTTTCTCACACAGAAGAATATCCCAGTCTTACAGTTCTTCATGCAAAGATTTAAAACCATTTTTAGAGCAGGGCAAATATCATTATCCCCATTCTATAGATAAAGGTCCATAAACCTTATGTTTTCTTGCTAAATAAGATGTGAAATAAGGTAAGATTGTCACCCTACAGAGCTGATCTTATGGCTCCAGCACTTACCCTACAAAAAAAAAAAAGTGGAATTCCACATCTACCTCTCTATTTCCATCCTTTGAGGTTAGTTTGGAACGGAGCCCTAAAAGAGCCATTTTACATCAGTCTCCCGTCTCGTAGCACACTGATCCACTTAGAGCAGCATCTTTGCTCCTGCAATGCYATCAATTTGCTCAGTTGGGCATCCTGACTCCAATAGCTCCAGCAGCACTTGGAGATTTATGGGAAGTCAGAGAAAGTCCCATATTGCATCTCGTTGGCAGTGCATTACTGGTGGAAAATAAGGAAGAAAGGGGAGAAAAAAAGAAGTTTTTTTTTTTTTGGTTAGTGTGTACATGCAAAGCAATCCACAGAAAAATGGATTGGTAAGGAATAACTATAAAGTTCTGGAAGGCTTTTCATGCTGTGAGTAATTTTATGGGAGGAGAGTTTGCAGTGCTAMCCAGATTCCCAAGAGGGACTTACTGACCAGCAGCCAATATCCACCAGAACAATTTATTCTATATAAGGGGACAGGGCTGACAGGCTTTCTATCAAAATTTGTRGGTTTAATTACTTAAACTGCACACTGATAGAAGAGAAGAGTTAAAAAAAAAATAAAATCTGCTAAATTAATTGACCAGTGAGCAGAAAAAAAGTTATTATTCGATTTGATAGAGAACAGCAAGTTTATTCCTCATATTACTGAAATTGTTTGTGTGTCTATTTTCTTCAGCTCTTAAATATGTTCCCTTCAACTTTGCAATTTTTCTCCCATGACAGTAAAACATCTTCTCCTGAAAGTCTCCATGGCCTTTAAGGGCCAATAATGACATTATTTTGTAGCACTTTAATTTGGTTTAAC
>NW_026623329.1:1321694-1336322 GCF_030028575.1 Malurus melanocephalus | reverse complement strand
TCCAAGGCATCATCTTCTGTTTAATCAAGCTCAGATGTAATTATGCAATAAAATGAAAAAAAAACAAACAAAAAAAAAACAGTCCTTGTTGTCCATAACTAATCAAAGCAACATGTAAAAAATTATCCTCGCATTAGGTTTGATGTCTACACATGGAAACAGTCATTCCAGACTTCCCTTTCCACCCTCTGGAGTAGACCATCACTCGTGGTTTTTTTTTTTTTTTTTTTTTTTAGGTAGGTTTAATTGCACATGGACCTTCACAGGTTACAAAGACAGCCTGGGGTGATCCAACTTTTAAATCCTTCTCTCATCTGCCTGCTGGCAAGTGCCATAAATCCAGGCTGTAAAAACCCCTTGGACAAAGATGAGTTGTGKGCTTAGAGCAGTCTTATTTCTAGATGGAAGGGCAGTGAGAATAGAGTTGAAGTAATGCACAACTTTGGAAAATGGCAGGAAGTGAGTGAGAATAAAATATCAATTCAGGAAAGGTCCTGACTTAGAAATTCTATGGATTCTGGAAGCAAGAATGTAACAGAAATCCAGTGGAATTGACCTTATTTTCACTTCAGTTGTTGCATCACCTGTTAAGTAGGTGAAACTTCTCCTCAACTCTCACACCAGCTGGAATCTGGTCCCCACAGTTTGCTTGTGCTCTTCCCCATGATGAACATCATGGGCCAAAGTCAGCAGCAGCATTTGGGGTATAAAAWCTTTGTAGGAAAGTAAAAAACCTTCTGTTTGTCCAGTCTTTACACTGGAGACAAGGGGTGGGGATCACTCATACCCTGTGACACTGACGTTCACCTGAGTTGAACCTACAGATGACAGCCCAATCTGCTCATAAAAAAAATGGGATTTTCTGGGGTAAAYTGTAGTTCAGAGTTGGGTTAATTTTAATTTAAAATCCTGCTCTGATCTGTCCAATCTATGTTTATCCATCTCCAAAGCTGCCCTAGCAGACAGCACCGAATGAATGTCATATCCAGATAAATTCCACAGGTTTGGCCTTTCTGGACACTTAACACACTCCCAAACTCACCTGCACCCAGTGCACCCATGGCTGGGTCTTAAACCAATGCCAAACTCATGTGAAGCCAGATGATTTCTGCAATATTTTCACCCAAMCTGAGACCCTGAGGTAGATSTGAACTGCTCAAAGGCTTTATTCCYRAGTTCTTGAYTTCCAATCCCCCATTATCCAGTTTTGGGAGGAGAACTGGTGTCTGTAGCTCTTTTCCTCTGGGYCATTTCTCAGTGAAAACTGCACTCGTTGTGTAACAGGAGAGGAAGTTACAGCAAGACACRGAGCTTAACAGCTTGAAAGCACCCACTGCCACTTCTCATTTCCATTATTCCTCCTTCCACATAACCCATCACTCTCCCCCAACAGCATCTTGACTGACACATACCCTGGATGAGCCTCTGACAATCTCAGACAGCTGCCTGATGGCTTTGGTGCTAGTCGTGATGGTTTTATTAGTCTCCTGCTGGGTGGCATGCCTGCAGAAGAGGAGAGATGATGGGAATTGCAATTGAAATTAATTGCATAATGAGACACTCAGAGAAATTTATCAAGCTGCAGAGCAATCGAGACAACACAACACAACACAAAGCAGCACACACAGAGGCACGGGAGGGCTACAGGAGTCCTGGGTCTTGAAGGAAAACTGAGAAAGAGCTGCCCAAAATATTCCTCCTGTTCTCAGCACAAAGATGATGCCTGTGAACCATTCAAAGGRGAGTGATAAGGTGAAAACAGGGGATGGACAGGGAACAAGGCCATCACAAATGGTTGGCATTGCAAATTTTCAAAGAGGGGTTGTACAGCAAAGGGAGAGCTGCCTGATGGCTCACTCAGGAAAACACAGCACACAGGAGAGAAATTTGAAATTGAGCAGGACAAATCTACTTACCCTGGTCATCTACCCCTAAATGACACAATATCTGCAGGAAAGCACTGGGGATGTGAAGGTGCAGAGCTGCTTTACCACCAGTCACCCCTCCAGCCATGGTGTCCCTCCCCTTTACACCCCAAATTCCAGTGCCATTATTCCTTGGAAGCACTGGTTAGTGGCCTTGCTCTTTGGGACCACACAAACGAAGGGGAAGAGACACAAATGCTTCCCAAAGGTATTTATCAGCTCAGTCCAGTAGTTCTCAAGTTTTATAAGGTCAACAGAGCACTCTCAGCCTCTAAGCTTCTCCACAGAGCACTTCATATCCTTTTAGTCAGAAAGAAGTGATTTTCCATGAGATTTTGTTAAAAAACTTGAGAAATACTTGAAAAAGACCTGGAGAAAATGATGTTTTTTCTCCTTTAGAGAACATATATGAGCCACAATTGTACTGAAAAGACTCATTTGTCAGTGCTTTTTTTAATTTTTTTTTTTTTTTTTTTTTTTTTTTTTTTTTTTTTTTTTTTTTTTTTTTTTTTTTTTTTTTGGGTTGCAAGATTTGGAGTGAATGGGCGGTTCTTTGATTAAAAAATGTCAAGGGGCTTTTTATGGTCCCTCTGTCGTGAAGACCCATGGCTGGTCCTGGCTCTTCAGCTCTTTCCTGCTTCTCTGTCAGTTCTGGTGGASAGCAGCTCTTTCGAGACTTAGGTTAACTCTTCCGGCACCTCCTCTGAGGAGCAAGGCCAGTCCCCAAACAGCTTCTACCAAACACAACCTTAACTACAAATACACCAAGGCCTCACTTGTTGGAGCCTTAATCCAAAGTTTGGCAGGTTTTGTTTTTTTTTTTTTCTCACTTTTATGCTTTTGTGCGAATGGCTCAGTTGGAAAAGCTCTACAGGATTATGGAGTCATAGGATGGCTTGAGTTGGGAAGGACCTTAAAGATCATCTTGCTCCAAACCCTACCATGGGCAGARACACCTTCCACCATCCCAGGTTGCTCCAAACCCTGCCCAACCTGGTTCTTGGRCACTTCCAGGGATGGGGCAGCCACAGCTTCTCTGGGCAACCTGTGYCAGGGCCTCCCCACMCTCCCAGTAAGTAAAAGTACCCTTGATTTTATAAAAGGTTGCTACAAGYGAAAGCTTAGTGTAGCATGAAGATAACACCTCTCAGTTGYAGAACAGTAATTCAGATGTGTGTCAGGGCTGAATACTCACACAGAAGGCATGGACTCCCTTGGCACCATGCAGGAAGGATAAATAATCCCATATGAAGGCAAAAACAGATCCAGTAACGAGTTATTACATCTGTTTAGCTAAATTAAGATACAATTTCTGTGTTCATTCATCAAAATGCACTTCACTTACTGATGATCCCAGGACTCACCACACCAGCTGAGCAATTCAATTTAATTTGAAGTGGAAGAGGTCATATCTACCACAGGCAGGAATTCCACACTGCCATTGCAAGAGAGGGAGCTGGGAATTGAATCCTGTCACACTGATGACACTGAGGAGTGAACAGTCAGCCTGATCCCCAATCTCTTAATCAAGTTAATCTTGCCACCAAATGCATGAATTCTATGAGCAGCAGATTCAAAACTGAGATTTCCATACCTAATTCCTCTTAATGGAAAGCAAGATGCTGGAGTTGACATCCATTTTGCAGACCTCATTAAATTATCTGCCCACAGAACAACTCAGGGATTTACATACCAGTAATTCCCCATCCCCAAAGTAAAATGGCTTGTTAGGCTCATGCATCTGATCCTTCCCAATCTCTAAAGTTAGATAAAGTCTTCTTCATTTGCATTGTAATGTAAATTTTATGTTAGATATCTTACGTAATAAATTCGTGCTGGGCATGAACTTTCCTCTGCTGCAAAAYAACTGGGAGCAGGAGTACAAAAAAATAAAAGTTCTGCCTTCCACCTCTTAATTCAAAGCACTTTAACCAGCATGCTGGCTCTTGATTTTGGCACTTCCCACTATGTTGTCAGCACAATTAACTTCCTATTCTTCAGCCTCAGAGATGTGCTCAGGAATCAGACAATGATTATATTTAATTTACATTAAATGCTATTAAGATCTTAATTAAAAAAAATTAAAAAGCCCTCTCAAAACTCTGCTTCCTGCAGCATTTTATTTTAATTTCTAATGGTAACAAGATACGCTGTTGTTGTTTTTTATTATTAGCAGTAGTAGCATTATTAGTATTATTATCTGTCTTTATATTCTGCTCCCCATGGAAGTGTGGAAGTTAATTAAAGGGGTGTCTCTGATGAATAAAATTTCCTTTTCAAAAGAGTTCTCTGCACAGCAATAAGTTCATACTCCATCTGTGGAGCTACCAAAGCACCCAAAATATAAACACAGTAAAAGATTCACCTGGTTACAACTCTACTCTGAAAACTCAGCCCTGGAAGAGTAAAACCAGCGAGGGCATCTCTTAGGAGGAGAAACATCCCTTGCTGASCATTTCTGTGAGCATAAATACCGTGAAGACAATGCACTAAATAAAATAAACAAATAAAAAGATGCCAAAGTGCTGCCCAAGAGTTCCCTGTGACGGCTGTTTCCTTGGCTGGAGGAGCACGGTCCAGCACACCCGCAATCCCCAGCTGCTCACGGTTTGTTCTGTGAACGATCACCTCTCTAATTTATTTATCCAKTTTTAAAAAGAGGGTCAGGAAGCAGCAGATGTGGCCGTGGCAGCTTTCCTTCTCTGTGGGGATGCTGGGAAGGAGCTGAACTTCTGCCTCTGCTGCTTCCTGGAGACTCAATGAACGACCAAGGCAGCGGAAAAATAACCAGACCYCAAGAGCAACAGCAAACACCAACAAGGAAAGGAGTTCTCTGCCTCACCCTGCCTGCCCATAATCCCAAAGATTTTTCTAGGATTTTTTTCTRGCTCTGACAAGAGCTTTGTGTCCTAGCTCCAGCAGGAAACAGCATTTCCACTTATAAAACAAGATATGGCTTATTTCATTTTCACCTGATCCCTAATGGGAGAACAATAATGAGTTTTTCAGGCACAGATCAAAGATACCTTTGCTGYAGTGCTTTGAACATCATTACATTCAGCATCCCCTTTGGCACAGGGCAACTGCACAGCAATGGAGTAGWTTTTTGCACTTAAGAGTGGTCAAGTAGGATTGACAAGAGTTAAGCTAGATAGCTCAGAATAACTCATTCCTTGTCTTTTTCACAGCTGCTCTAATATTTATTGCAGTTTTCTTATCCAAAAAGAGGTAAAAATGAGAGTACTTTGAGCAGAACACTGAGCTGCAGGATCTGGGGTTTAAGCAGAAAGAGGTGGAGCAGCTACATTTACATTTATTCCATTGTTGCTGGAGACAGAAATGCATAAGAGCACATCAAACATGCAGAGGGAAATTGYTGGCACCACAGAACATCTCCTTCCTGTCCTGGAGATGGATTCTGTGAARGGCTGATGGCTGTGGGTGCTGATAGGCCCCAGCAAACCATAAATACATGGAGATAAAACTTCATTCACTGCCCACAGGGACAGCCATGGAGCAACAATGGATTCTAAGGATGTTATTTGTTTGTTTTGGTAGCTTTAATATAATTGCTTCATAATTTATTATAATTGCTTTAATATTRCTTTGATATARTGCACTGTCCCATCTGAAAATGTAAGAGTCGTTTCAGCTTTTATGCTGTGTCACAAATCATTCAGATTGAGTGCTTTTGTCAAATCATTAATCATAATAAATAATCCATTTTTATATACCTACATCTGATTTGCCATCATTAAAATCTGAGGGACAAAGCTGCGAAACTTAGATTGTTGACAAAGTCTGGGGATAGACCTGGATCCAGCTGCCCCAGACTCTTCTCTGAGTTTAGAAAGAAAAGGAATCCTTTCCTTTTCTGCACCTCGTGACTCAATGGAGCTTATTTAACAAACTGTCTGAAGTTCCCACTCCAACCCTCAATACCCCCTCCAAAAATTATACAGAGAATCTACACTTGAGTGRTGACCCACCATTCTGGTGTTTCCTACACAGCCAGGATAATCCTACAGCAGAATCAGAGAATCAGAATATCCTGACTTGGAAGGGACCCACAAAGATCATCCAAGTCCAGCTCCTGGCCCTGCACAGGACAACCCCAACAATCCCACCCTGTRTTGTCCAAACTCTCCTTGAGCTCAGGCTTGGGACCATGATAATTCCCTGGAGAGCTGTTCCAGATCTCAGTGACCTTTTGGGGAAAGAACTTTTCCTGATATCCAACCCAAACCTCCCTGACACAGCTTCAGCCATTCCCTCAGGCTCTGTAAGGTCACCAGTGAGAAGAGATCAGTGCCTGCCTCCCCTCTTCCCACCACGAGAAAGCTGCAACATTTCAGGAAACTGAAATATGGAAATTTTTGCTGCCCACAGAAAGCCCCAAACCTGACTGGAAAATCCTGCTACAAAAAGCCAGTGTCGTAAGGGAGACAGTGGAGCCCTGGAACTTTATTTGAACAAAGGGAGAGAGTCCCCTGGGGCACACACCCACRGGGTTTTCTCTCCCGAGCTTTTGGAGGCAGCAGCSTCCTTTTATCCCAAACTCACAGCTGCTCCTTGCCCTCTTCCTTTTCCCATGGCTGAGTACCGGGAAGGTTCAGCCTTCCTGAACCACCTGCCACATATCCCCCCTTGAACTTGTCATCTGACCCCAGAGTTCAGAAGTTCAGGCTTGTGCAGCCCAGTTGACTCTTTCAGGAGTTAGGCTGGCTGGGCTCTGTCACAAACCTGCTGCTTGAAGTTAAGAGAGACATTAAAACCCATTTCAAAGCCGTTAACACCCACACCCTCACCCATGGAATTGTTTCTAAAGACATCAGCACACACTTTCCCTGTCAAGGACCACTACCTGACTTTGCAGGATGAGTGCAGGGGGCATCTCTCACCTCTAAGCATTTATTGCAGAYAAAAACAAAGCAGAAAGATGAGCTAGGAGGAAAGGTTATTTTTTTAGAATCCCAGGATCACAGAATCACAGGATGGTTTGGGTTGAAAGTAACCTTAGGATCAAACCCTTTGCCACAGGGATGCCACCCACCAGATCAGGTTCCATCCAACCTGGCCTAAGTTGTTTCACTAAGTTTCACCAAGCCCTAAATTATATTTGCCATGTTGTTACAGTTATCAAAGGAATAAAGGTTAAATTTATTTGTTCTGGCTTCAAACTGACTTTCTCAGCCTTTTTCCCCACCACTTTTTCTTCTTCGAGACCTAATTGTGCATGTTGAGAAATAGTTTACAACTGAGCAAAATAAGAGCTCTAATTCTGATCTGTCAGCAAAGCCCTTTGCATAGGTCTAAATCATGCAGCAGAGTAAAAGTCAGGAGAAATACAGACTGCTGCTTCCAGGTTTCAAGCCACACAATATTCTAAAATAAAAGCATCATGGATTTCCAATTTGCCTGTCACTTGAAAGTATTAGGAGACGAGGCACTATTTTTCTTGCAGGAGCTCGGGGGATGGTCTGTGGCTGTGTGGGAAAAGCAGGGGAGGTATTTCAAGCCCACCTGACACGGGTGAAATACCATCCCTGGAGAGGAACAGGGTTTGCAGTTCTGTCGTTCGGTGGCTCTGCATTAAAACACRGGAATTTCTGTCAGACAGCAGCCCTCACAAATTCCATCAGAGAAGTGCAAAGCTTAGCAAAAATTTTCATGGCTTTTTCAATACCTATTTTCAGGTACCTTTTTTATCATGGCTTCTTAAAATTAAATAATAATAAATAAAGAAGCTGTTATTACTCAAACGAGGTGAACGCTTGCTCTCCGTAAGGTTTGACCAGCTGCAGACAGCTAGTTACTCATTATCCACTACCAGCAATTCAGATTTGTGTTTTTCAGCTAAATTATCTCCAGAACAGTTCATAAAAACCCCCCCTCTTAACCCTGCTTCACCCACAGATTAGTTCAGCATCACCTCAGACTCCATCTGCCAAGTCATTGCTGACAGCTCTCAAAACAGGACCCCAGGGAAGCAGCTCAACAATATTACTGCCATTACACACCTCTCACATTATTTTTTTTTTTTTCTCCCGCCCATACTTTTCCCAAGTAAGTTTTAATTTCAAAAGTTTCACTTTCTTTCCTAATGGAAGAGTCCCTGGAATCCTTTGTAACCGCCTTGCTAGCACTGAGATATATTACACCTCCCTCTCCCTCATTATGCAGTAAGCCTCTTAGCTTATGAGAGASAGAAATTAATTTAATTTGCCATCATTTCACTTTGATGAACCCCAGGGCCTACTGATCCTGATATAGATATTTTATTTTTCTCCTCCAGGTGCTGATAAACTGCTTATTTCTTTTTAACTATTCCTGCACCAGATTTCTACAGAAAAAAAAAAAAANCAGATCCCTCCTTCCCTGTCCAAGGATTTCAGCTGCCCTGCGTGAGCTCTTGATATCCACTCAAGTTTCCAAAATTGCCCCAATAATCCTTTCAGTGCCCTGAGATAAACAGCACTGATTGCTTTGTCCAGGCTTTCTAACTCTGTCATGCTTTTTCCATGTGAAAGGAATGAGAGGGAGATTCTTTACAAAYAARCTATGGGGTCTGCTGGTAGATAAAGCCAGATACTGATGGGTGAAARGAGCAATGGGAAGAACCAAAAATTCCATTGGAATTCTACCAATTGACACAGATTGTTCCTCACCCACGGCAGTGCTAAATCCCTGGATTTAGACAGAAAGAACAGACACACAAAGAATAAGAAATGGGGGATACACATGAGAAGGGGGTCTGTATGAGGCAATTTGGGCAGTCTGTACCTCTYAAGTACCTCAGCCAGTGGGGAAAGAGGGGGAAATGTAGCCAGGAAATTGRGATAAAAAGGAGGCTTCRTCCTGTAACAATTTGAGAGACCCCATGAAAATGTCCCACGGCCTGTCCCTTTATTTGAATAAAATTAYGGGACTTTTCTGTGTCCTTTTTGGGTGTAAATCTCTGGTGTTGGTGGATTATTTTTCCTAACACATTCCTGCATCAACGAGGGGAGCAGGGCTCAACATCTGTCACAGAAAGGTCACCGGGATGCGTTCCTGCCACAATTCTCAGTGGCACAGCCGGGGGTGCCCGCAGTGATAACAGAAACCAAATTCAGGGACACAAAACCTCCACRGAGTTGTTATCACTCCTTCCTTCCAGGGATTTGCTGCAGCTCCTTGCCGAAGAGTGGACTGGAGCTGTCTTTCAGGTTTTTCAAGGTTGGGACTTATCTTTAGGGTGCTTTTTAACCCACACCATTCTGTGATTTGATGGTTCTGCACAAGGAAATATCAGGGTCGCTGCTTTTAGAGCTCTGTAGCAGGAGTTGAAAAGYTGGTCAGCTTTTAGTGAGAGATGGGGAGAACTAAAGAGTTTCTGAGTCCTGCATGCAGTTCAGAAACACAGAGAAATAATTACATAGTCTAAAAGAGGGTTAGAGACTGGTGGAAGGTGTCCTTGCTCATGGCAGGGGGTTGGAAATAGGTGATCCTTAAGGTCCCTTCCAACCCAAACCATTCCATGACTCCGTGATGAAAATGTCCCCCTTCCCTGKGATGCCTTAGGATTTTAGCTTCTATATTTTTCATGTATCTCTAATCCTGTGATTCTTTAGTGGATAACTCCAGGCTACACACACAGTGCTGAACTCCTGCTCTCCCATTTTCAGACAAAAAAAAAAATTCCTCTGCAGGCCCCAAACTCAAGGGCACCTCGCTGTGCCAGGCCCCAAGAGATGGAAACAACAGAGAATTGGGGGGCAAACTTGGAATAAATTACTTAATTACCTGAAGCTGTAATTGGAGGATTAACCCCTGATATGGAAATGGACAAACCTAATTAAGCATGAAAAACCCGTGTGTGAGCCATTGTCCATTTTGGCTGGGACTGCCCTGAATGTACCTGAAGGCCCTTCAATAAATAGAACTGCTTTTTATTCTCCCAATTTTGTTTTAGGTAGCCAGATTTAGGCATCACCTGGAATGGCAGAGATGTGGATGTTGTCTTGATCTCATCCTGGAATCTATTTCTGTGTGGACTCCAATAAATGCAAACTCCCTTTCACAACGTCCCCATTGCAAAACGTGGGCTGGAAGCTACAGACACAAACCCCAAAACATAACAAACCCCAAAGTCTTCATCAAGTTAAAAATGATGACTAATACATCTACTTAAAAAAATTTACTCCTAATTTATGTCACAAACATTGCTTTGAGGGCACACAAATGTGCCAGAAAACGTCCTGCACACACACACACATGTAGGAAAGACAGGRACAAATGGACAGGAGATAAATGGCACTGCAGATTAATGTGGTCTATTATCCTTCCCACACTCCCTCTCTTGGTTTTAGCATTTAACATGAATTCAATACTCGATAGGGCACTGTGAAAAGCAGAGATGAAGGGTACTTTACTGATGTGAATGAGTGATCGATTGCTATAGCTCTCCTTGAGAAATTACAATGGAACCATGGTTAATAAAAGAGCCAGTGCTTGGAGGATAAAAAGTTTTGGTGAAGAGAGAGGTAGATTTATTTTTTAGGCATTATTTAGATTTCAAAAGTTTCTTTTGCTGGTTCATGTGTTTTCTTGCCACCAAATATTTTCAGTGGTGAGAACACGCAGAGCAAACATCTGCAAAAAGGGAACAAATCACATAAATTTCTGAGATGCAGGCATTTTCATCAGAGAAAATACGTTTCATTTAAAAAAAAACCCACCAAAAAAAACCAACATTGCTTAAACCCAGGCAATTTTAATTGAAAAATGAATCCATTTCACTCAAACGACTGCGATGAGTTTTGTTATTTTGTGAAGTGAGCAAGAAATCAAAGGCGAGCAAACAGCTCGAGACACTTTTCAGCTGGCTGYGGTTATTTGTGCATTTCTAGTTAGGGGCATTAAAGCACAAATGCTCCTGTGTGCATGCTTAAATTAAGTGATGTGCCCAAACCCGGTTCCTCCATCAGGATTTAAGTGAGAAGGAAAAGGCATTAGCAGCAATTGTGCCCCTGGAATTATCAATGTGGAGAAAACGGGCTGTCTCATACAGCCGTGAAAAATGCCCACCCTTGGACTCGCAGGAAATCTAAACACAAAGGCAATGACCAAGCAATTCTTTTGCAGTCCAAAGAGCAAAGCCAGGTGGTTTATCATCTCCAAGAAAGTCAGYTTTAAGAATCAGCAGACAAATATCCACAGAACTGCAGCACTGTGCTTCGAGCACAGCCATGGCAGGAATTGGATGGTGTGGGGTTCAGGAGGAAGCAGCTCAGCCAAGGAAACACGTTTGTTACCCTGATCTCCAATTCCATCCCAGATTATAAATGAAAGAAATGTCACCACAAAGTTCGCAGGCCAAACTGGAGGAAGGTTTGATACACACTGGTTTCCTTAATGGAAAATATGAAGACAAAAACAGCATCACCAGTGACACCAGGTTGGTTAGAAATCCACTTTTTAGGCTTTGTAAAAATACTTCATAAACCTCCACACTGAAGTTAATAAATATTGCACTGTAAATATCAATTATTTAGGCTGTCTGTGCAATGCAAATGGACTGGTGTTTACAACAGGTATTGAAGGTGATGCAAACTCCACTAACAGTGAAGCAACATGCAAAGAAATCCAATATTTAGCCAACCCCTGATCAGATGACCCCASTSTGGTCCCTTCCAGCCTGGCCCATTCTGTCATTCTGCATTCCCAAAACATTTCCCCAACAACATCACCTGAACTCAGACACGATCTCCTGCCCCATTCCATCTCCAAACATTTATAAAGCAGGGCCACTCACACTCTTCACCTGTCCAGCTCCAGCAACTGAGGCCAAGATACCAGAACTTCTCACTCTGGCCCTCTGATCACATTTTCCCTGACTGGGAATGTCCACAACACTTCCTCATCCATCTAAAATTCATCCCATATGTACACCCACTACCACGTCCTGAGCCAAACTTGTTCCCAGCCTTCCTGGTACAAAATCATAGGCACCAGAATGGGAAGTTGCAAACTGCTGCTGCTTCAGACAGAAAAGAAAATCGTGACTCCTTGTGAAGGTGATCACTTCCACTGATGCTGAGAACAACTCTGAGTGCTCCTTGTCCTGTGGGTGGGGACCTCTGCTCTAACCAGAGCCACTCCTGCTCACAACGAGGATTTTGCACCTTCCTGACCCCACAGCTCCCTCAACCCCACACCAAGAGTGACCACCAAGTGCTGCTCAACTTTGTGTCTCTCTTTCCTCCACCTCTTCCTCTGCTGGAAGGGATTTTGGAGTACACTGCCATGCAGATGGGGAGGTCAGCTGGAGGAAMGAGACATTTTAAAATACAAAGTGAAGCGTAAAAGTCGATGTTGGTAACAGTGCTGGAGCTTTCTGAACACACTCCCTTGAGGCACTTGTGCCAAGATCTATTTTTCCTGATTTTTGAATTTTTTTTTTTTTTTTAGCAGAAGATGGGAGAACAGAAAAATGCAAACACAATATAAGGCAGGAATCAGCTTTAAAATATGTTTGCTCGAGAGCAGGACTTTTTGCTGTAGTTTTATTTGTTTTCACATTGCACTTTGTTCTCAAAAACATGGAGATGACTGGAAGGAATTGTGCTGGGGAGAGAAATGGTTCTCAGCAGCCTACTTACCACCTATTGCTCCATCCCTTATACTTCACATGCCTCTTTAAATCTGACATCTCTGCAACTTTCTGAACATAAGGGCAAGCTGTGAAGTACAAGGCAAATTAATATATTTATCCTGTACGGAGTGCAACACGCTCAAAATATAGAGCCTAAATCTCTGAATACTTTTCTTTCTCCTTCAYTGTCCTTCCCATTCACCTTACATTTCCCTCTGCCTGGCACTGCTTTTTGAGCCACACTTTAATTTAGCAGGCAGATAGATGTATCTGTCTCTGTTTAGGAATGATTGCATTTCCAAAATGGGCAAAATCTTAAAAGAAATGCCACTGCTGAGACTTCTCTGCTCATCAGCCCCACATTTCGCTCCTTTAAAGATCCTTCAGGCTCTCAGTTGACAATAACACACAATTTCCAGTGTGCCAGAAGTCGCTCTTCCCCACCACCATGCAAGAGACATCAGACCATAAAGCAGGCGAGCACTTAGATTACAAAAACACAAGGCACTTTATTGGCCCATAAAACACCCGCCAGAGCGGCCATGTGAATGAAGACCCCGCTTTGTGGGGCAATAAATTTTGCACCAGCACCCAAAAGGCACTGCTATTACAGGAGTTGTGCAAATCACCATCCCTGGGCCATGACACWAATCCTTAGGCTGTGGCCAGGAGGACTTGTCCCTCCGCAGGGAGGGCAACGATTAAAATGCACCGCTGGTCGTCCAAAAAATTAAACTTCAAAGAGATACTGCCCTGGTAAGAAACRAAATTTATCTACAAATAGATAATAAAGGGATAAACAAACAGAATAAAGGACCTGAGGAAGTCCATTACAAATCACCAGGCTCTGAGGTTTGTTTCAGGTAAGGTGAGATTCTGCTGGCAGAAGGCAATGGATGAAGCGTTTAATGAACTCGGAGACARCAACTCTCTGTTTACAGGGAGGGCCAAGGGAAATATCCAAGCATTCCAATCCATTCAGATGTGAAAACTGTAAGCCCCGTTATCAGAAACCTCTGCTGCTGATAGCAAATTTGTTCTCTAGGGGGAAAACCGATTCAGCTTAAGAACCACTGTTAAGAGTCCAATGCAGGTGCTCGAAAGAAAATTACCTGATGAAAGATCAATAATGTTTCTCCTCTCCCTGAATCGAGGCTCATGTGCAGAATAAAAAAAAAATTCAGAGACTGATTTTCCATTACCTTGCTTCAACGTGAACCATGTAAATGTAACCAGCATAGGAAATTATACATTTAAAATCATGTGGTAAAAAATCMCATTGCATTTGTGCAGGTAGACACRCAAAAAGAGAAGAAAACAGAGAAAGTGCACCACAAAAGCAGATGGAGCAGCCCAAACACGTTTCCTTGCAGCCTTAGTGCTTAAAAACACGCTTTSCTACAAAATGGTCAAGTGTGGTAAGTTTATGCAAGAGCTGCCAAAAAAGTCAAGCACATGGATACAGCTGACAAGTTCCCTAAATGAATTCAGCAGCAATATCCATTAAAGGACTAAAGTACCACAGGAGAGATGGTACTGAAGCATGTGACTGACCTTTCCTTTTAAAATAAAAGGATTTTACATCAAAACAGGGTCAAACTGAAATGTAGGGAGTTAAAAGGGAGTAATCCTGAATATAATTTTTTCCTTTTCCTTCCCAAATGCACAGGAGAGTTTGTTCAGCTGAAAATTGACTTCTGGAGTAGAGAGAAAATCTGAAGAACTTCAGACACGAGATCTTGGGTAAACAGTGATGGCTCAACTATTATTGAGCAGAAAGAGACTTTTCCCTCACTAAAATCTCTCAGTTGGTGTGTGCTGTGGTAGCAACAGGAGGCACATGTCAACTCCAAACTTCTGGGCTTCTTCTGAACGATCTGAATGGTTCATCCCTTAATTCCACAGCTGTCTAAATACAACCAYTGAAATTAAAAGTTGGGGTAATTCATTCAATGTGAAGTCCTGCATTTGGCTCACAGCAGTGCTCCAGGCTGGGGGCAGAGTGGCTGGAAAGGGATTTATCACTATCCTGTGTTAATTCTTAACTGGGAGCAAATCAGACAATAT
>NW_026623329.1:1319346-1321346 GCF_030028575.1 Malurus melanocephalus | reverse complement strand
GTCACTTAAAAACCTGTAGGAATTTAGTGCCTGTTCCTTCCATAGGTTTAGAAACACCACCTCCAAGTAGACAGGTGGATTTGCTGCCCTTAAAGCTCTTTTGCCCATGATTCCTGCACAGAGAAYAGCACAAAACAGTTCTGCTGTCAACCCAGGAGCTGTGCCATCTCTTCTGGCTGGAGCATCCACCTGGATCTCTTCCCCTTACCCCAAAATGGTTGAGAAGATACAAAGAAAAACAAGCTGGAGGCACGAAGTCAGCATGGGTAAGTGTTAAGACAATTATGAATCCCACTATTTTGCTTATCTTAGGTTTATTTTAACTKGAGGATCCCTGAAGCCTGATCAGAGTTGGCCTAGTTCTTGTTGTTTGCCCAGACGACATCCAGAAACTCATTCCAACCTATTTCCCTTCTATTTYGTGAAGTGTTGAGCTCTGCTCAGATCACTGGATTGATGCTTTTCCCAGAAGTTACCACTCTTTTCCCAACCACTTAATTCCAAGGGTAACTCAGGGTTATCCATGGCCAAAAAAAAAAACCCAAAGTTTACCAAAATGTTTGGAAAGCCCTGAAGTAACCACTCTATTTAAATAAAATATATATTTTTTTAAAAAAAAAATCAGAAAATCACTGCTCTCTGATTACCTACTTTCCCTTATTAATGATAAAAATTGAAAGAAATTAAGTCATCACCAGGTGGAACAGCTAATGGAACAGGTGATATTTTTAGCTGCATTGCCAAGCAGGAATGTTCTGCCCATACATTCCACCCTGTTAGACCAACACTTGRCTGGGTATTTTGGGGTGCTGGGGCTCCTCTGAGAAACTCCACCAGACCACAGTGCCCTCAGCGGTCCCAGACACAGCTGCAGCCATTCCCAGCCCTGCCTGCTGCTGTGATTTTGCTTTCACAGCCTCAGTTCCTGTGATTTTGCTGTCACAGCCTCAGTTCAGMGAGATTTCAGCACATTTTACACCCTTGGTGAGATGGGATTTTGTGCCGTGGAGGTGCCTCGTAAGCTACACTCCCTCTTGTCACCCAGCTGGGWCCTTGTCACCTGCTTCTCCTCCCTCTGGATCTCCTCTCCCTCCTCTCTCCTGTTACCAGGACACTTTTTCTTTGCTGGCTGCTGAAGAGGGCACTCAGCCAAGAGYTCCAAGGAGCCTCAAGGAACCAGAGCCACCAAACTCCCAGGGTGACAATGGARGTGCCTCTCTGACACCACATCTCTGTCACACCAGCAGGATCTCAGCTTTAGCTCTCAAACACTTTCCCTACCAAGCAGACTTAGGGAAAAGGACCCTTTTGCTATCTCTGACAGTAGATAAAAAAATCTCTATCAGTGCAGGATCTTATCTGCCCTAAAATCTTCCATAAAGGAACTTGCTGAATYGGCTGTATTCCTTTGATTGCTCCACATCAATCTCTTGCATAAATGTATTAATTTAATGCCACTTCAGAAGTGTGCTTCCTTATTRTTATTTTGGAGGCTGGAAGATGCCAGAGATAACTACAAAGAAAGGTCTTTGGTGCTGTCTTACTGAGGACAGAAAATAAACCCAGCAATCCACAGCAGCAGCTTTTGAACAACGATACAAAATCAACTTGTCAAATGTCTGGATGTGCGGCAGGGAATCTGAGCAGGGAGTAGGAACTTCTTTTCTTAATAGAGTGAAAATATTGCAGAAACATCCCTCTTCCCTTCTGCCTTCCCTCCCTGGAGAGCTGATTTTTAACACTCTTTTACTATTTCCTAACCAGCCTGGTACTGTCCAGGACCATAAACCAGAGATCATAAAAAGTTTACCAGAATTTAGACAACACTCCTTGTTAGAAGAGCCCAGCAGTTCAGTAACAGCTGTTGTCTCTTGGGAAAATCTGTTTGCAGATGGGATGTTTGGGGGAAATTCAAGGTATTTCAGTTAATTGTTAAAAATGCAGAGCATCTTAGATCCCTCTGAAGCCATGCAGATGTTAAGTAATAATAATAATAATAA
>NW_026623329.1:1317205-1319051 GCF_030028575.1 Malurus melanocephalus | reverse complement strand
AAAACTGAGGTCACCAAAGCCTGCTCCCTTCCAGCCAAATTTCCAGCTGTCTCACATCAGCTGTCCCTTTCAACACTCTATTTTTTTGGTTTTTTATTCCACAGCTGACTCCAAGGACAAGCTTTCCTCCACACTGGTCAGGTGCACACTGCTCCCACAGAGAGCACAGAACTTGTTTTTTCCTTTTATAGTTTACTTTTAAAATGCATTAATGAACCAGGTTACTTCTGTTTTAACATTTTGGCTTCTCTTCTGCTTCATTTCCCCTTTCTGTCGTACTCAGAGCTAATTTCTGGTTCTTTTCTCCTGTTTTCTGTGCCTTGTCCATCGGGGTTGGAGGTTCTTTGGAGCATCACCTGGCACAGCARAATGATGCTCTCATTTGGGCTGCACTACAAATGCTGGCAAATAATATCGAAATCTCATTTTAGGACCAGGATGTAATTGGGTCTGAACTTACCTCCGGTCTTACCCTGACATAATTCCATTACCTTTAATAGAATTACTCTCGATTTGCACCGCTGTCTTGAATTGAACTTTTGCTTTTCAGGATTTATATATCTTGTTTTTCCTACCATTTAAAACAAGAAGCCAGCCAAAGTCATTTCCAACTCATTTTCCCCTCCCCAATAAATTCAGGCATTATTATAGTTTATCTCTGTGACCTCCACTTGCTCTTGTACATCATCCATCTCATTATTCACGGTTTCTGCAGGACGTTGCATTCCATTATCTTCTATTTATAATCCGAGATGTCTGAGAACAAAAGGGGGCAGGGCTCTCCAGAATACACCTTTCTGGCCTGTTTTTTTTTTTTTTTTTTTTTTTCTTACTCATTTCCAGCTGCTCTCTGCATACAGCCTCCTCTTCATCTTCCTGAAATTTGTGTTTTATCCTTTAAATGCAGCTTCCTGTGACCCACCTTGTGACTAATAAAAGGAAGATCCAAAGAGGCATTGCAGATAATTTGTGACGCAGAAGAAACATAAAGAAACATCTGACATTATTAAGTGTTTCGCTCAGTCCAGGGGGGAAAACACAACTGGTGTTGTGGTGGGTGCTCAGAAAGTGAGGGGTGGGAGAAAGGCTTCCATTTCATCATCAAAAAACATTATTTAGACTTCATTCTGCAAATAACACTAAATTATTTGGTGATATCATGGTGGAAAAAATTCATAAATTAAAAAGAAAGGGGGGTAATATAATATGAATGAATATATCAGGATAAATCACCAAATTGGAATATTCCAATCAAATACAGRCAGCTGTGTGTCTTGGTGGACTAAAGAGCATTTTCATGTGACCAGCTCAGTGAAAACRCTTCTGCTGAAAGGTGTGAATCCCTCTCAGTAGGAGAGGAGACCTTCTCACCTCCGGCCTCTGCCCATCTTCACAGATTGGGAGCATTTCCTGCTGTTCTGGGAGCAWCTCCTCAGAAAAATGCAGTTCAGAAGTCTTTCAGACCCCTGMTCAACCTCTTCCATTTCACAAGTGGAGTCAAAGGTGCACAGCAAAGCCTTAGTGATGGAGTTCCACAGTTAAGCACATTTAAATCTAATTGTTAATTGTATTTTTTTCTTTAAATTTTTCTGGCAACAACATTATACTCTCTCTTCTTTTTTCACTCCTTTCCCTGGTAGATTTAAAAGCTTTTCCTCCTTTAAGGGGACTGTACTTCATAACAAGTAATTTTTCAGCCTCATTTCTAAAAATGTTTGAAAAAAAAAAAAAACCAACCAAAACCAGACTGTGCTACAAGGTTCACTCAGAAACACCTTATTTTTTTAAATAGATCTTGATTATGTCTTGTATTTGCTCTTGTATTTTGCTATTTTTTTTTTTTTTT
>NW_026623329.1:1311522-1317135 GCF_030028575.1 Malurus melanocephalus | reverse complement strand
TCTTCCTTCTGCAAACTCAGTAGTTAAATGCTCACACCTGGCAATGCCATTCCTCAGAAATTCCTGCCAAATTTCTTGACCCACATCGGGGCACTGCTTTGAAATGTGCATCCCTGCTTTAAAAATGGTTCAGATAATTTAATTTTTGCCATAATTTTCTGTCTGGCTCTACAGAAATGTGCTGCTAGGCAGGACCTAACACAGCTCCTCCAGCCTCCTCAGGAATTTCCCTGGTCTTTTGTGCCAGCTCTAAATTCCAGCAGAAATATTTTCACAGCCACTTAGCGCTGACAAGAGAAATCACTTATGAGGATCAGGCCYGATAGCAAACACAGAGAAAACCCATTAGGAATGCTCAGTTTTGATTCCTGCTCGCTTTGCAGAGAGCTGTCACGCTCCTCATCCCGCCTTTCAGGCTCAGCAGACCGTGGAGGAAAACTCCTCTTAGGTGTGTCTGTGCTGGGAGAAGAGCAGAGAGATTTGGATAATGGGAATTGGGTTTTTAGGTGACAAGGGAGCAGTTAGTTCTTCTCCAGAGTGAGACCTGGGCATTTATCCTTGTTTCTCCGTTTCTTTGGAAAGTGGAGCAGGTTGTACAAGCCAGAGGGGACACAGATGATGATTGTCCATCTGTGCTGGGCACTGCTGAGGCCACACCTCGAGTGCTGTGTACAGTTCTGGGTTCTTCATGCCAAGAAAGACATTGAGGGGTTGGAATGTGCCCAGAGAAGGGGAAAGGAGCTGGGGAAGGGGGCTGGAGCACCAAGAATGGTTGAGGGAGCTGGAAGAGCTCAGCCTGGGGGAAATGAAAATCAGAGGGGACTTTATCCCTCTCTAAAACTCCCTGACAGGGAGGTGTGGCCAGGCAGGGTCAGGCCCTGTTCCCGTGTAAAACTGACGGGATGAGAGGAAATGGCCTCAAACTGCACCAGTGGAGGTTCAGGCTGGGCATGAGGAGCAATTTCTTGACCAGAAGGGTTATCATTGRAAAAAACAGCCCAGGGCAGTGGTGGAGTGCCCATCCCTGGCACTCGAGGATGTGGTTTAGTGGTGACCCTGGTGGTGATGCTGGGGTGGCAGCTGGGCTCGATAATCCAAAATCTCTTTTCCTGTCTGAACTGTTCTATGATTCTATGACTCTGTAACACTTAACCCTGATGGACATCTCACCATGGGGATCAAACACCCACAAAGCCCCAAAATGACTCTGCCCAAGTGTGTGATTGGCTGAACATCCTTCAGGAGGGCTCAGTTTCACAGGAAACATCTTCTGCCTTCATAGGAATTGGGGACTTTACACCATGATAGTGCATCTTCACCTGCAGCAGGCACTGAGGAAAATATGGTTCTTTGTCCCCTCCAGGACAATTTATCACTCCTGGGACTGATGAGGAAAGTGGAAGTGTCTGCTGTTGGCAGCACCAGGATATGAGAAAGCCCAAAACATCTCACAGTGCACAGCTCACTGTTCAAAAACTGTTATTATGGACCACCAGCCCAACCCAATTAAAGGAATTTAAGAATCTTAATTAACGTCACTCAAACTCTTAGCTATTAAAATCCACTTGMAGAACAACAAGGGTGAAAATTCTTCATTTATTCTGTGGTTTCTCTTGCTAAATGTTTCTTAGCTCAACTTTCCATTAGCTGAGAGCATCAGTCCTTGCCAACTTTGTTATGCTTCCTCACCAACCTCAGCCAAAATTGGAGTGGTCTGTCATAAAGAGCCACAAAACCCTTTGATGTCTGTGTTTTCCTTAAATTTTGCTGGGATAGGGAGAGGATTTCCTTATTCTTCTTACAGAAAAGGGAGCGTTTTAAGAAGTGGTGTGCTGCTGATGCAATCCTGTTGATTTAGAAAAAAAAATGCACCTAGACCTGATCCTCAAATTTAATAAGAATTAGAAAAAAAAACTACCAAAAAATAACACTGAACCAAGAATCATGTTTGTTTGTTTGTTTGTTTTTTTCAAGTTGTCTCTCTGGAAAGCTCTGTGGCCCAAGCCCTCCTGTCCATTCCAGTGCTTCCCCAGCCACCCCCTCCCCAGTCACTTTTCCTTTACCTTCTGCCGGGTGGGAGCTTTTATCAGCTCCATAATGGAGCTTAACTGCTCCTTCTGGTTTTTCCTTCAGARGAAAAAGCAGCCTGAACCCCATCAGCTTTGGGAGAGGAAGGTTATCACCAAGCAGTTACCCAGACACGTATTGCAGTTACCCAGATAGGTATTTCTAAATACTTTAGAAAATAAAGAGTTACCCCTGGAACCTTTTTGTTGTTACAATTACTGAGTGCAGAAATAAAGGTGCTGCTGATGCTGGGGTAAAGTGCGATTCCACTCCTGACTGACTTCACATTTCTGCTTTGTCTTTTTTTTTTTTTTTTCCCCCTAATGTTCTCCTTTATGCAAGACCTTGAGTATTTATTTTGACAGCTTACATTATTCAGCAAGCAATTAAACTTTCAAATGTATTGTGTTCTCACAGCTTAAAATAGCTTTGGCAACATCAGTAGGGTTTCTCAATCCCCCACACAATGAAGATAAAGAACATCTCTGTGTTGTTTTTTTTTTTTTTTTTAGGTTGCTTATTTTAGGCAAATACAGTATTTTAGAGAGTCTTCATGTTTTGACGTCCTTACACAAACCATAGGCAAATACTACCCATGGAATTTCCAAAAAAAAAGTTAAATTGGCAACAGGTAAACAGAATRTGAGACAGGATAATGGAAGTAAACAGATGGAGTGTGAGGAACAAATCAAACTSATCATGGCTCTGCCTGTTCCCTGCACTCTCCTGTGGAAGGTTTGGGGTGGGAGAAGGAAAATATTTTTTACAGGATTCAGCTAAGAGAGAATTAAAATAACTGTGAACACTCCCAGCTCTCTTGGCTTGTCTAAAAGCAGAGGTTTCTGAGCCCTTGGACCACCTTTGTGGTCTTCTCTGAACTCACTCCAACAGCTCCACACCCTTCTTGTCTTGAGGGCCCAAAACCCCAAATCCTTTGTTTGGAGAAGTCCTTTGAAGTACTCAAGGAAATAGAAGCCACCAAACGCAAACACTTGAAGTTTTTTTCCGTATTTCCAAGAAAAACTCCAATTCTATTTTAATTATTTTACTGTTTCTCTAAACCTCCAAGTTTTGCCAGCTGAAAAACAAGACTTTTGTGCCATCCAGTTTTCCTTTTATGCCTGAAATCCCTGCCTGGGGAAGATGCCTCTCTGCTCCTGCCAAGTGAAATGCTCCCATTTCTGACCTGTTGATGCTCAGAGAGTCTTCAGCCAGCGATTTCCTCCTCAATTCTGGAAAAATGGTAAAACTTTTCCTCCCATCAGATGGTGCCTAAGGACAGCCAGGRTGGCTTTGGAAAGGAAATGGGATGGGAAAGCCAGGGACAGGGTAAAAACAGAGTTTTCCTGGTTTTCCTGTTTTCCAAAACTCCACGTTGCTGAGGAGAGGAGAAAGGGAGAAAGGGAGAAAAGAGAAAGGGAGAAAGGGAGAAAGGGAGAAAGGGAGAAAGGGAGAAACGAAAAAAGGGAAAAATGGAGAAAGGGAAAAGGGAAAAAAAGGAGAAAGGGAAAACGGGAGAAAGGGAGAAAGAGAGAAAGGGAAAAGGGAGAAAGGAAGAAAGGGAAAAAGGGAAAAAGGGAAAAAGGGAAAAAGAAAAAAGGGAAAAAGGGAAAAAGGGAAAAAGGGAGAAAGGGAAAAGGAAAAAGGGAGAAAGGGAGAAAGGGAGGAAGGGAAAAAGGGAGAAAGGGAGAAAGGATGAAAGGGGGAAAAAGGGAAAAAGAGAAAGGAAAACGGAGAAATGATGAAAGGGGGAAAAAAGGGAAAAAGGGAGAAAGGGAAAAAAGGAGAAAGGGAAAAAGGGAGAAAGGGAAAAAAGGAGAAAGGGAAAAAAGGAGAAAGGGAAAAAGGGGAAATGGAAAAGGGGGAAAAAGGGAAAAGGGGGAAAAGGGGAAAAAACAGGAAGGGGAAAAGGGGAAAAATAGGAAAGGGGGAAAAGGGGAAAGGGGAAGGGGGAAAAAGGGAAAAGGGGAAAAAAGAAGAAAGGGAAAATGGAGGTTTTTCTTCCAGAGTAGCCTAGACAATCTCCCTCCTTTTCCCAGGTAACAGTAAATTGCTGTAGTTGTTCTGGTCTGAGAACAAATGTAGGACATTTTTRGGCACAGATAACCTTTTTTCATCAAAACAAGAGGTAGAGCTGGAAGAAGCTTTAGGCCTACAAGACAGCTCCTGTACAGCTGAAGGAAACTTCTCTATTTTTACAACTCTACCACTTGGTCTAATAAAAGATAATAAAAGATGCCAACTCTGCAACCCCCAGTTTGAGCTAGGCCAGGTCTCCCTGAACAGCACAGGGCTGAAATATCCATCTCTACAAGGCACAGCCTAAGCTTACAACACCCTCCTCCTCCTCATTTTATACCCCCAGACAAAAAGTCCCACTTTTTTCTGACTTGCTTTGCAATCCCAGCATTGAGGTCGCAAACACACGCAGCATCAGCAGCACAACTCTTCTTTCCCCTTCCATTAATACAGGAAAATTTAAAGGGGAAGAAAAATTAACTGTCTGGTGCCTTGTGCAGGAGGTGGTGAGGCAGGAGCAGGGGTGTCACCACAGCTCAGCCATAGTGGACAGGAGAAAAGGGCACGGAGTGGTGGGAACCTCAGATTTGGTCCCTGAAAGGCAGAGCCACAAGGCAAGGTCACAAAATTTTGGCATTCTGGATGAGCTAAAAGATTTCGGTCCACCCCTGGTGGTCTTGGAGGAAGTGGGARGTGGTGAGAGAGGTTTTGAGGCAGCAGGGAAATTGCTCAGGCAGGAAGGGTTGGTTGCTCCAGCCCTGCTGATTTTCCTTCGCTCAGGACACACAGAATCCTCAGCTCCATCCTCAAATCCAAAAAGCTTTGCTTCACCAAGAGCCCACAGGGCTTGGTCAGGTAAAAAAAAAAACAACATTCCCATGGCTGGGGCTGTTTGTCATCAATCTGTGGTTTTCTAAGAGATATTTTTCATGGAAAAAGTCACAGTGGGTGGCAAGAATGTCCCTCTTCCCTCCCCTTCAGAGATCAGCAACATCCTCTTTTTCTGCTGTGAACACACCAAGGCTCCCCACCCAACACCACATTATTATTATACTTTACTTATTTATTATTACTTTATTTTGGAGTAGCCCCTGTGGAGAAAAAGCCTTTTCCTCCCATATCTCTCCAAGACTGGATTATGGAGGTCATTCCCAACAAACCTATTTGCACATCCCAAAGTGGTTGATCATCACCCAGACAAGCAATGAGCCACCAGAATTAATCCAATGTTCGTGACGGGGAAAGTTTAATTAATAAATTATATTTTTTATAGGAAATTTAAGATTCAGTGCATGCAGATGATGATACAGAGTTTGAATATCACCCTGCCAGGCAGGGAAAGACAAAATGTTTTGACTCTTGTTCGTTTAATAATCTCCCAATTGTTTAGTGCAGTGACAGGACAATCAAAAGACTTAGGACAGGACGATGAGAGATCGTTTGAAGTGAATAAAGAAATGCAGAAGGAATTGGAAGAAGCACCAAAAAARTGAAGGAAACTCCAGGAGACTCCCAGAAAGTAAAAAA
>NW_026623329.1:1300127-1311370 GCF_030028575.1 Malurus melanocephalus | reverse complement strand
CAAAAGAAAAAAGCCCAAACACCAAAACAGGGTGAATTAGTAGATGCTGTGAGACAGAGAGGAGCATTAAACTGTCCACAACTCAAATATCTTGATGAATCATCTCCATCACTTTATGCATATTTGCCACTTACAAAAGCAAAGACAAAACCTAGCCTGGGAAGATGGGACAAAACACACAAAAGCACAAAACTGAATCCACAACAAAAGGGTAGGGATAAACCAAGTTAAATCTGCATTACTGAGAGCTGCACATGATCAGTATAATCCTTTGGGCAGAAACATCCTTTATTAAGAGGAGAACAGGCAGGATGAAGGGAACCTTTCCATGAAAAAACGATAGAGATGATATTTTCTGTTGGCTATTTCCCATTACAGGAGTAATTTCATCAGGCATGAAAAAGTGACCACTGCCTACACCCCACATTTTAAAAATAAAATTTAAAAAATCCAGTTTTAATTAAACTATGCAAGTCCTGAATGCTTTTTCTCTAGTTCACATCCTTCAGGGGCACAAAGATGTGTAAATATTCAATATTATTTATAACCACTTGAAGAAGAGATTTCACAATAAAAAACCCTATAGAAGATCTTTTGATTGCTTGTACTAAGTATAACATATTAAGTATCATTTGTTGCATTCCCTGAAGTGAGTATATTAAGTGATATTGAGTGACTAACTCTGGAAAAAAGGGGCTACACTACAAACCTGCCACCAGAACTGTGATTTTTTTAGAACTATAAAGCTTGGTCCTCAAAAGTAATATCTAATTTGGGACACATTGGTCACTCAGTGATACTCATTCCCTATTTCAAAATCATTTTCCAAATCTGGATGGAAAGGGAATAACACAGAGCCATTTATTACACTGACCTTATCTCCTAACACAGTCTCAAAAATAGCCTCATTTCTGTTTTCTGGGACAGCCTGGGTTGCCACTTTTTTTCTTTTTTATTAGTCACACCAAAATTTGTTGTTTCTGCTTGCTGGTCTGGCCAGAAAAGTAGTCAGAAAATATGATTTTGCCATCATTTAGCAAAAAGCCACAGTTTTTTGGCCTGACCTGACAGTGCAGTGTCTCAAGGACTGATYTGGACTTGTCTTGACCTGAGCTCATCTGGGCTTATTTCAGCTGCAGTAACAATTTTCTGGACAATTGCCACTGACCAAATTTGTTCTGGTTTTGCGTCAGCTCACAGAAATAACAGGTGTATTCTGTGTAAAGCCAGGATTAAAGTGAGGCAGGGATGAGTGCAAGAACAGAACAGCAGAAATCCCAGTCTGTAACACAACTCTCCACAGCTCACGGCAGCAGTGAGCCAGGTAAGAACTTAGGGAAGGTGAGAAATTTGGAGAGACAGAAGAGAATATGAAATAATAACTGATATTCATAATAATTCCTGAATAACTGGGACCCAGCAAAACAAAAGTACCAGCTATAACGATTTTAACTCTATTATAAATGAACTTTTCTGCAGTAATTAGATAACTTCGACAAGACTGAAAAAATTAACTGGACTAACACTAAAAATATGGCTTTATATAAATTTTATGCTYCCTTTTGCCCAGACCAAAATTTGAGGAGGAACAAAATGCACAACTCTGTGGTATTGCAAGGTTTTGGTGACCAGAAGATGCCAGGGACAAACTGCTGGGAAAATCAATGGGATGGATCTGCTGGATCCTACAGCCCTCARACTGCTACAAACCTTTTCTGGGAGACACAGCCCTGCTTGGGAAGTGAAATACTGATCCTGATAGTGACTGAAATACCTCCCAGCAATCCCTCTCATCCTCACCACTATTACAGCTGCTCCTGGCACAGCTGCTGCCCCACGAAGAGGACGTCAGGAGAGTTTTACACACCTTGCTTTGCTATTCAAAGGGCTGCTGAGTAAAACCCTAATAAATACCASGAGCTCGGACATGGCTGCAATGAAGGCAGGGTGGAGATAAATTTAGGTGTGTGCCAAACCAAATGCTCAAGCTGAGATGAATTGTTTTAAGCCTGGAACTTCACTTGTAATATTTTAGCCAGAAACACTGGCTTTAGTCAAGACCGTGAGTCAAAGACCAAATTTAAGCCTGGCTACTTCCCCAGGGTGAAGGGCAAATCAAATTAATTTTTATAGAACATTTGTTGTCACGGTATAATAAAATTTATTTTGTTCACTTCTTGCTTAAATGTAAATTTACAGAACAAACTATTTGGCAATAACAGAGGTTTTTATCTGAGGAATAAARGGGACCCATGATGGGCAGGGACACCTCAGAAGGGCTGCAGCAATAAAAACTTTCTGATTTGCACATTTTCAAACGAGTCAGGTTATTTATCAAAGCAAACAAATGAATAAAGCCCCCAAATAAATTGGTAAATAAATGTAAGCAGACCTTTTTTAGTGTGTTTAAATCAGTCATCCCCTAATTGCCACGTAAAGGAGTGCTCTACAGCCAGAAAGTGCAGGAACACTTCAGCCAGAGGACAAACCTGGGGATTGGGAATGAGCAGAAGGATGGACAACAGGTTGGGAGGGAGCTGGTTTATGTCAGATATCAGGAAAAATTTCATTGTGRAAAGGGTTGTCAGGCATTGGMAYRGGCTGACCAGGTGGAGCCACCWTCTCTGGGGGCATTAAAAAGCAGTGAGGATGTGGCACTTGAGGATCTGGTATTGGTCTGATGCTTGCATTTGATGATCTTAAAAGCCTTTTCCTACCTTAATGATATTTCTTGAAGATCTGTTGCTTCCTTTTAAGGACAATTCTCATTTCTCATTTTCTCCAGATTTTTCTTTTTAGGACAATCTTATTCCATCCATTTTCAGTACAACGAGGTGAACCTTTAGTTACACTTTTCATGACTAAAATTATTAACCCAAGAATGGGAGATATCTTTATTTCCTAAATACTTCACATAGAAAGAGGTGAGTTCCACCTCTGCAAGATCTGTTTTAGCCCACAAAACAGCAAAAAAACTTAAGCTTAAAGCCTCAAATATTGTCCATGTCACATGCTTTGTTGGGGCACAGGGGTGCTCAGGCCTCCTCTGTTTCAGCCCTTGAAAACCAAAATAGTTATTCTGCACTACAACATTTGAAAGACATTGCATTAAATTGTTTAATAATAAAATATTTTTGGGTTAAATGCAAAGCATCAGATTGAAGAAATTTCAGAGGAATTGTTTTACCATATTCCAGTACTCCAGATATACAGAACATGATTTCTTTAAAACCCCTCCTCTGAAACAATTTGGGATTGAAATGGCTTTTTTTTTTTTTTTTTTTTTTTTTTTTTTTCTTGTCCTTATTCTCATCAATCTGTATTTCAAAAATCAGAGTTAAGTGTTCCACCCCACGCACAACTCAGACTCTGCAGCCTTGTGGTAACAGCAAAAAAATGAAAGAGGGGAAAATGATTAAAAAAGGATTTWAAATAATCTATTCACTGTTGTTTCACATATTGAGTAATCACAGCTGTGACAAGTAAATCAAATTAAAAGTCATTCCAGTCCCTAAAAAAAACCCAACAAACAAACCCACAAAAAAAATCCCAACCCACAACTGAAGGAAAACACAACTCATCACAAAGAGTGTGCATCTTCCCCAAGCCCTCAGACATCTATACACTGAGCAGTACTTCTTTAAATGTTAAAAAAAAATATAAATGGCTGCATATAAACTTCCAACAATCCCCAGGTGAGTAAAAACCTGCCTACAGGTTTGTGCTTTGCTAAGACCTTAAAGCTCCAGTCAAGTGAACCATTTATAAAACCAGGAACAAGGAGCTAATGCATCCATGAAATCAGCATTTAACTGAGAAAATTGTAATAGGGGATTATATCAGATCACAGAATTACCAAGTTGTTAAGGTTGAGAAAGACCTTTAGGATCATCAAGTCCAACCACCAACCAGCACCACGTTCACCATTGAATCAGTCCTCAAGTGCCACATCCACATATTTTTTGAACACTTTCATGGATGGTGACTCCACCACTTCCCTGGGCAGCCTTTTCCAATGCTTGACAACCCCTCCCATGAGGGAATTTTTCCCAATGCCCAACCTAAACCTGCCCTTGTGCAACTTGAGGCCATTTCCTCTCATCCTGTCACTTCTTCCCTGGGAGAAGAGGTTGGCACCCACCTCACTCCAACCTCCTTTCAGGTAATTCTAGGGAACAACAAGGTCATCACTGAGCCTCATTTCCTCCAGGGCAAGCATACCCATCTCCCTCAGCTGCTTCTCAGGAGAACAAATCTTTGAGGCAGAAAAACACCAAAAAGAAGAAAGAAAATACAATCCCAAGAAAATACAATACCCAAGAAAACACAGCAAATTCACAAGTATAATAAATAAGGATGCACAGGACACAAGTGACAAGGCAGGTAGGTCAGAGTGTAAATGTGCTGCTGCATCCACCACTGTGGAAGGAATCAATCAAAAAAGCCATACTTCCATAAGAATATCATGAAAGAAAGGAGTGATATTTTTGTTAAGCCCATTGATGAGAGAGGGAAGAAGAGACTGAAAAAAGCCAACATGATGGGTAGAAATGAAAGGATGGAGTCAGCTTACAGTGTTTGATCTGACTTCATGATGTACAGCATTCTCTGGAAGCTGATCCTGCTCTACGTTTCACCCAGGAATTATTCYGAGTTTGTGTTTTCCAGGCATCTCTGCAGTTTTACAATCATCCTACACTGTGCCAAAGGTAGTTTAAAATGTAATATGAGGCTCTTTGCTTAGGTTATTTATTTTTCTTCCCCTGGTTTCTCTGAAGGCTGTTTTGTTCCTGCTTGGGCAAACTTTGATTTCAGCGAGGAACTCCATTCCTCCATCAAAACAGAAGGCAATGGGGAAAACAGTGAGCCGTTCACACGCTCATCATAAATCTCTCCTCTCTCACAATAAACAGTCCATCATGTTCCAGCTCCCCCTCAYGCTGATGATTTTCCCACTCCACAAATGCCAGATTTAATGCCTCCTTCAGCTCCTACTCCCCTCTTCGTGCCTTCATCCCCGCCGTCATTTACGAATAAAATGCTGCCTTGTATCATCATTTATTAAGCCACCACATTTTCTCCGTAGGTCCAACAGCTCGTGCTGATGTTAATAAGAACTCTGCACAGAGAAATCTCAGAGAAGGATGCCACACCAGGAACTGTGGAGCCTCAGAGAATGTTTAGGGTTGGAAGGGACCTTAAAGAACACCYAGTTTCAATCCCCCTCCATAAATACCCCTGTCCAGGTGTTGAGCAACAAGCAAAAGCAGCAGGTTTGGCCATGATCCAACMAGGAGGGCTCCTGATGGATGCAGAGCATCCTGTGTTACCCAACAAAGGAAGCACCACAGCTTTATTCTCACAGCTTGTTTGTTTCAAGCTTAATCAGCACTGAATGATTTCTGAATGCTTTAGAAGATAATAAGTTTTAGGGCATCTTGATTTTGACCAATCCCCCTCCAAAATCTAGGGAACAGATCCATTGGAACACAGTCCAAGGCGAAATTCCCCATGGRCAGCAAACCTATAAATAATACAACCACACTCCATGCAATTACCCAGCAATAAATGACTTTGATCCTGGCCAGCTGTCATCTGCCTTGAGTCCTGCAAATGTGGAGGGAGGGGATGAGAGAGGCAATCCACCAAGGTGTATTTTTCAGCAACGCTACCCATCTGCACAGGAATAATCTCCTTTTGCTGAGCAGGCACAGCAGCTCATGCATAAACCAGACCTTCCCAGCCCTCTCCATGTCGCAGCCCCTGCTGAATGCAGAGAGGGAAGCAGGTGCTTCTATGGGTTTATGCACATTATTTGGATGGCTAGATTGTGAAAATTACTCAGACCAGTCTAGGGAAAATGCACTTTCTCTGAAAAGAAAATCTTGGCAATGGCAGTGAAGAGATGCTCTGGATTTCTGAGACCCACACAACAACYCTGTGATCCAGCAGCTGGGTTCAGKAATATCTTCACAAGAAAATATAATGTGGTTTTCTTTTAGCAGAATATACACATCACCGTCAAGCACAAGCATCTCTTTTTTTCCCTCTGTATTCATCATTTTGCCAGTTGACAAGTGTGAGAAGAGTACTCATCGCATACTCATTTCACTTCTAAACAATGAAGGAAAAAAATGGTCAGCARTCTTGAATGAGAGAAGAGCCCAATACTAAAATATTCAATATTGAATGAATTTTGCATATTAGGAATGGAAGAGGAGGTGTAGAAATCTGAGTATATCTTGTTGCTAGCCACATAAAATGATCTCTTTATTAGAGYCATGGAATGGTTTGGAAGGAACCCTAGYGATTGTCTAGTTCTAACCCCCACTAGAGCAGTTTTTATTTAAAATAAATATGTTACTCCTGTGTTGCAAGATGGAGCAGAAGGAAACATTTCAGTGGGAGCAGAAACTGCTGCAGCAGGATCAGGAATTGCAACTGCTCCATTGGCCACACAGTTCTGTCCCTAAAGCTGCTGGATGGGGGGTTAGATAAATGAAAATCCCAATCTTCCTTTCACTTCATCTTTTTCCATGCCTAAATTTATCTGTCTGTCTGACAGGCACACCAACACACGAGACACTTGAAACCACAAACCCCAAAATTWTTTATTTTATATAGATATTAACATGGATTACATATTCATGTGAGGGTGGGTATGTAGTGTACATAGACACACATATATGCACACAACTACRTACACAATTTATCTCTAATTATACACCTGAAAAAAAAATAAAACACAAAAACCAAAAACCAGGTATATTCAGAAATAATGCTTGTTGGTTGCACTGCTTGAGCAGAAAGAAAACGAGCCCCAGTGGCTTCATAAAAATTGGGATGAAACATAGCTGACATTTCCTCGGCTGTGACTAATAAGCACCAAACAGCAGAAGTGACGTGCCCTGGAGCATTTCTCCCTCAGGCAAAGGCCAGTCTGAATGGGACTGGGATTTCTGGGTGGCAGCACCCAAATTCTCCTGGCTCAGCAGCCAAGTGAGCCTGGATTGGGAAGAGGTGGGATCCAGAAGCCCACACCTGCCTGTGCAGAAGAAATGACAKCAGGAAGTGATGCACTGGAGGGAGYGGGTGGGTTTGGCCAYGAATTTTGTGTGGAGCCAGCWGTCAAAGCTGAGATCAGCTCCTGGAATTCAGGTGTCTCATATCCCAGCCCCCCAACCTAAAAGGTTTGGATCCATAGAAATACATGGAAAATATTTTCCTGTATCTTTTGGCTTCTCTTTCTTTCCACAGCAATGGAATTTTCTACAAGGCAGGACAGGGAAAAGCCATCACCCTGATGTCCACCACCTCAATCCAAAGCATCCATCCATCCATCCATCCATCCATCCATCCATCCATCCATCCATCCATCCATCCATCCATCCATCCATCCATCCCTTGCTTTCCCAGGAGTGGAAGAATCCTTTCTCTCCTTGGGTTGTGGGCTGTTACACTCTGGGTTGGGTGATATGAACCTGGTCTGATGCCCAAAAGCAATTCCAGTGCCACAACCAACTGCTTATCCCAAAAACATCAGCCCCAAACCACAGGGACCAGCTTCCCATCCACCCTATTGTCCACCCCTTTGTCCACCATTTTGCTGTGTTAAAACCATGAGGTGCACACCCAACCATCAGCTTTTAAAAGAGAACTTCCGAACACTTATTTTTCTTTTATATTTCCTTCTGACCACATTTTCCATCCCTCACCTTCCTCCCCTATGCACAGACCTGCTGTGGCACATAAAATGCCAGAGGCAGCMGTGCTCCTGCCATAAAAACAGATGCTTTTTTAATTGTCCATCTCACAGGGATAATTGGTTGAACGAAGGAACATAAAAGAGACTGCAGCACACGTGTCAAGGGAGGGAGCTTTCCTCAGCTGCTGCGAGAGGAAAAAAACCTCCCTCTCCCAGCCTGAGAAATGCAGTAATTTACATGGAGCCACTCAAATTCACTTTTCAGGGCTGTAATTAGCATGTTCTGGCCCTGTAATGTAGCAACCTTTACCCTGTGACCCTGCTGTCTTTTTTTAGGGCTTGTTAGCAGCGTGGTCACTCAGGCATAGCCAAGGAAAGGAGATTTATGTGGAGCCAGGGGACTGTTCCAGCCATGGTGAGGGAGCACCTGGGTAAAATGCATCTCCTCACCTACTTAAAACTAACATTTCTTACCCTCTTCCAATCATTTCTATGCAGGAGAAAAGGTTATTCCTTTTTTTTTTTTTTTTTCCCTTGTCATTTGCTCATTGTGGGAAACCTTTTCTCTTGTCAGCTCAGTCATCTCTAGAATTAACCAGGATGCAAAGAGCCTGAGCTCCCAGGTCTGTGTGAAATCATATTCAATGAAGATGATTAACAATCAGAATGCTGGTTAAAAATAATACGAAAAAAAAAAATGGATCATGGCTTCTTTTTATTTAAGCTTGGTTTGGTATTTGACTAAACATTTCATAATAGACTGCTCCCCAACTTTGTGATTAATTCACTGTAGAGCCTTAAAAATTCACAAGGCTTCTTTTCTCCATCTGTAAAATGGAGAAATAAAACTAGGACCCAGATTTTCAGCATTTCTACTGAGGCTTTTAAAATGCCTGTTGCTATAGTACTGTGAAATCTTTTTACAAATGAGTCTGAAATATTACCAGCATTCCAAGAGGTAATTACAAAAGAAAAAACCCAAAAGAAATCACTGTTTTTTCATATGTCCTTTACAACCTTTAAACCTAGACTTGCAATTGAAGTGCAAACTGACCTTTATAAACTGCACAGCATCACTAAAATAAATTATTCTACAGGGCTTGGGGGAATTTTCCACGCTCAGCAATTCAATAATCTTACTTCCTTTCATTTCTGTTCTCCAGACAATGTGCCATAGCTGGATTTCCCATCTTACTCCAGTGGCAAATCAAGCAGGAGAGACTGAGGAGCTTTATCARTGTTACAATCTAAATCTCCTGTCGACTTGCTGCTGTAACCTGCTTTTTGGCAAATAACTCAGCTGTCTTGCCCACCCTCTCAAACATCCCAGCAGTTAATACCAACCTATATTAAATCCCATTTGCAATCTGCTGCCTCAGACGGTTCAATGGTCCACACAGAGAAATGATCCATCAGCACCAGCTGAACCAGCTGAGATGATTTTATCTCTAACCTGGCTGTACAACACCACAACTGCAGTCATGTGAAGGCACAGACACAGCCAAAATGTCAGGCAGCAGGTTTGAATACAGGGTAATTACACTGAAAGGAAAAAAAGTGTGTGGGGAGCTGCACGTGGGGAAATCGCAGCAACCCTGCACAGAAGCAGGAAGCCCCCAAAGTACTGATTTCACAAACCTCTTTCAGTTCTTGGGAGTCCAACCAGGGACAATCATTTTAACAGTGCCCAAACCCCTGCCCTGCCCAGATCAGCACCACCCTCTGCCAATAAAACCCCAGCTTTTCCTGTTTCAGATGGGTTTGCACAGTGTAGTAGAATCACAGAATGATTTTAGTCCCCCTCAGATAATCTACTCCATTAACCCAGAAATGCCAAACCCTCTACCAAACCAAGTCCCCAAGTGCCACCTCTGTGTGTCTTTTAAATCCCTCCAGGGGTGGGGGCTCAGCCACTTCCCTGGGCAGCCTGTTCCAATTCTTGACCATGCACAGATTTTTCTAATATCCACTCAAAACCTCCCCTGATAGAACTCCAGGCTGTTTCCTCTTGTCCTGTTGCTTCCTATTTGGGAGAAGACACCTATCTATAACTTCCTGGCAAGGACCTTAGAGAGTGAGAAAGTCCCTCCTGAGCMTCCTTTTCTCCAGCTCCCTCAGCTGTTCCAGGTGCTCCAAACCCTTCCCCAGCTCTGCTGCTCTCCCTGGAAACACTCCAAGCCCCTCAATGTCTTTCCTGTCATGAGTGGCTCAGAAATCCATGATTTGAGGTGAGGAATCTGCATCTGTGCCTGCAACTGCAGTGCAAGGCTCTGCCTCCACCCTCATCCCCTTCCTTGCACCAGGGACAAATTCCCCTGAATAAGTGACACCAATTTACCTCCCCATCCCACAGGCACCATCATTTGTGTTSATCAAACAGAAACTTGTGTCACCTCTTTTCTTTTGCACCTTTTCATCAATSTTCTCCATCACCTTCCTCTGGAACCCTGAAATCCTGCACAAAGCCCAAAAACACATCAAGGAGTGGCATTCCAACTCAAGGGTGGTACAAGCTCACCAGGGTTTTTCAGTTTGCACCTCCTGGGATTCAGCACCAGAAACAAAAAGCTGCTGCTCCATCTCTTGCTGCTGTGTTTGTATTTCTCCCCAGGTTTTGACTCCAAGAAGCAAGACTGGACTCCAGCCACAATCACCTCCTCTCGAGGCAACAGATTTATCCATTTTTTGCCCAAAAGGGGTGTATTATAATTTATAACCATTCAAAAGGGTGTTAGACAAGAGTTTGGCACACAGGGTTAACATTTTCTGCAGCTTAAGGGAAAGAAAAGGAGAAATACAGCTGAAACTAAATATACTTGAATGCTGTAACAAGTTTGCTTTGTCTGCCCCTTTCATAACATCATTGTTGCCATGGGACCAAGTGGCAGAGCACTCGTGCCACTCAAAACTCAAAACCACTCAAACTTCATGGAACTGTTTACTGCTGCAAAGAGCAGGGAGTCAAGTGTACAGTTTAAACCTTCTGTAATTTTTTTACTGTATCAATACTAAAAAAAATAACTYCAAAAGGAGGTTGAAAATTCCCCCTCAGCCAGTTTAATCCTTAAGGATGCACACTGGGGAGCTAAGATTTTTTTTCCCCAGTTCATTATTACAAATCTAGAAAGAAAATTCCCTTTTTGTGACACTGCAATCTAGGAAAGGAGCATGACATTACTTGTTCATTATTCTGCAAGACTGAATGCATGAAGATCACAGGATGCGAGCAGGGAAAGTCTCCATGTACAAATTGCATCTGTGTTTCGTGAACAAAGAGAATATAAGTAGACAGCAATATAAAGCATCCTGGTAAACACATATAATCCCCTCAAGGTTTCAATTATTTCAAAATAAAACACATCTGTTTGTTGAATACTTGACCTTCAGCTTTGWTATTCAAGAAGATGTTGTGGACCTATGGCTGATCACAATTATTTTCTGGAGAAATCTTGTAATTCACACACTAAATTCCAACAAGCTGTGATATTAGTAAAAAACAGTCAGTGTTGCACTAAAATTCCTTTTCCTTTCCTTTTCC
>NW_026623329.1:1298347-1299947 GCF_030028575.1 Malurus melanocephalus | reverse complement strand
TTCCTTTCCTTTCCTTTCCTTTCCTTTCCTTTCCTCTTTTCTCTCTTCTCTCTTCTCTCTTTTCTCCTTTCTCTCTTTTTTTTTTCTATTCTCTCATCTTCTTTTGTTTTATTTTCTATTTCCACCTGGCTTTACTGACTGCTATTTCTCCAAGACATTTTCCCAAAGACCATCCTTATCTGCCTTATCCAGTTTCACCTCAAACATGGCAGGAAAAGTGGTTTAAACCAAATCTCCTATGAGTTTCCAGCTCTAGTGGAAGGTGCCCATGGCAGGGGGTTGGAATGTGGTAATCTTTAATGTCCATCCAACCCAAACCATTCTATGGTTCTATGATTTCCCTCTGACCTCACAAAAGTGCTGAACTCRGAAGTGCTTTTTGTCAAAACCCATCTCCTCACTCAGTTTAAGCACCCAATGCCCACACAAGCAACCTAAAAAATCTGCTTAACCCCTGGTGTGCCTCCTGAAGAGGGCAAATAGAGATGGCTTATTCTCACTCTGCCCCAAGGGTTTATTCCTGATTGAGCACAGTATGAAAGGAATCATCCCTTAAATCACTGCAGGAAAAAAGYGCAGATATTCACCCCCAGAAACACATCAGCAAATCCTYRTACTGTTCCCTGAAATCAGACTCTRTATTTTTTCTTTCTTTCYTSCCCCTGAAGCACAGCAGACCTTCCAGAGGATGCTGACTGATTCCACAGACATTCTGCAGAAATGTTGTGTGGATCAGCCAAAGCCACAGGTCACTCTCTGTGACGGGGCCACTGCTCCCGGGTTTATGGGCAGCACCAGGCTCCAAGGATAAACCAGACCTTTCTTTTTTTTTTTTTTTTTTTTGCCTAAAGAAAATTTACAAAACTTCTATTTAGAAAGCCAGAGGGAGGTCGCTCCGATCAGGATCTCAAGTCATTAGATAAACTTCCTGCCCGTGGATATTGCAACCCAAATATAAAATTATTTGCCCTCTGCAGGCTATGCTAACAGAATGTGATCTCATCTTGCACTTTCTGTAACTCTGCAGGAGTTAAATATCTGAAGTTGGTTTGTTTTTCATGGTGAGGGAGGMGGAATTTTTCTCTGTTGACTCAAACACCAATTTTTAACCTAATCAAATCCCACATTTCATTCCTAACACATGAAAATGTCAAAAGACATAAACTCCAAATTAAAAAGCTACTATTTGGGTAATATTAAGAGGGGGAAATTGCATATTTTTTAATGATTAACCTCAGAAAGGCTCMTGAAAAATTAGCAAAACTATCATGGTGGCCCAAAGATGAAAAGAGAAGAAACGTTTTATACTATTTATTTCTTCGTCCTTCTGTCACCCATAAAACAAAAAAAATAAAAACAACATCAGTGCGAAATCAGCATTTCCCAGATAAACATCTAAGAATAAATTTCTGAAAAAAAACCCAAACCCCTAAACACAACAGTATTTTTACACATTGCAATATCCAGCTATGCTTCTGGTAGCGTAAAATTTTCTTGCTACAAATAGAGCCCTCGCTGGGGGATGCAGTTGGCTTCCAAAATGGGAGCTGGAGGAGCTTGGAAGATGAGGGGGGTAATGGAAATGTCTGAAACACTGATA
>NW_026623329.1:1295300-1297694 GCF_030028575.1 Malurus melanocephalus | reverse complement strand
TTCCTTCCTTCCTTCCTTCCTTCCTTCCTTCCTTCCTTCCTTCCTTCCTTCCTTCCTTCCTTCGTTTCTCCCCATGTTTAATCTATCTCTTTCTCTTCCCTTCCACCCTACACCCAATGTAAAATTACCATGTTTGGGATTTTTCACCCAAAACCCACTGCCTTTTGCCTAGGCAGGAAGTCAGACACTAACCTATACCAATTTCCATGCCAAATGTGCAATTTACTAATGAATCTTTGTAACCAGAAGCATAGCTGGATATTGCAATGTGCAAAAATACTGCCATGTTTGGGGTTTTTTTCAGAAATTTGGCCTTGACGTGGGAAGACGTCACCAGTTTCTGGCCACCTCAGACCTCTGGCAAGGACAATTTGGGAGAAAAACACGGAAAGGAAAAACTTTGCTGACAGATTGATTTGTAGTGACCATTAGAAGCTGCTCAAGCATGTGAAGGGATACTCCAAGGACCTCTCTAAGCAGGGAAGGCAGTTCAAAAGTGTATGAATTTATCATCATTGGAGAATTCTGCAGTTCATCACCAGCTTTTGTAATTTATCACAGGGATGTCACAGATCTGGAGCTCCGGGATTCTTAAGGGTGAGATCTGTCACATAAATACAGTTATTAAGGCAGTGAGTGTATTATACAGTTAAATGCAAATGTTGCAATCTGGCAACCCATTTTTACTGCCAAACCTAGAAGGTTTTTCCYGTCAGAGGCTGATGCCAGCAGCGATAAATGGGGGATAGATAAAGTTAATCCGACCGCTTTGAGTTGAACAGGGAAGGTATTACTTTGAAGGGTTTAACATATTAACGGAATCAAAACGACATTTCAAAATATTTATGGAAATTTTTTTTTAAGCTTCTACAAGCAGTATAACAAAACCACATAAAACATTATTAAATCCTAGCCCTAATTAAACATGCTGACACTTAAAAGCTTCTGTCTGATTTACTTTAACAAATCTTCTTTCCACAAATTATGACTTTAAAATATCACTCTGCTCTAAATGAATCTGCATTCCAGAGGAATTAAAACCTTTTTAACAGAAGCTTTAAAAAATAAATAAAATTTTAAGCTGTACCTCCAACTTATCAAACATAATGGTGAAACAAGGAAAGAAAAAGGAAACAATAGACATAAATGATAAAATTAACTGAGGAAAGAAAAAAAAAGCCTTAATTGTTTCATGTAAATTCTGAAAAGCTGAGGGGCATGGATTCATCCAMCTCTGCAGCAGGTTGGTGAGGCTTCAAGCCATGAGGAGAACTATTGAACCTCTCTGGAGCAACCAGAGGAAGATGGGAATGGCCAAAGACAGCYAAATGACCCCACAACTCCCCCCAGAAAGTCAAGGGTTATTACATTCCTTAGTTTAACATGAGTTAGGTGGGAAGAAACTGAGTCACCTGAATCATTCACCCTGAAGGTGAAATGTCAGTGCCAGCTCCCTCATTTGTATCAGGGGGTCACCTGGTGTCATTTGGGATGTCCCCATGTGCCACCACACCTGATGCTGCCATTTCAGAAGTGAATGAACARCAAGTCTTGTGCCAAAACTGCCAACCCAACCTCAGACACTCTGGGGCACCTCAAGAGTCACCAATCCCATCCTGGGCTGCATCACAAGGAGCAGTGGGGCCAGAAAGTCAAGGGAGGAGATTCTTCTCCTCTGCTGTGACCTCSTGAGACCCCACCTGCAGGGCTGTGTCCAGCTCTGGGGTCACCAGCAACAGAAGGGTGTGGAGCTGCTGGAACAGGTCCAGAGGAGAGCACAAAGATGCTCCAAGGGTTGYTCTGCTCTGGAGCCAGGCTGGGAGAGCTGGAGGTGTCAGCCTGGAGAAGGCTCCAGRGAGACCTCAGAGCTCCTTTCAGTGCTTAAAGGGCTCCAGGAGAGCTGGAGAGGGACTGGGGACAAGGAATGGAGTGACAGGACAAGGGGGAATAACCATGAAGTGAGAGGGCAAGTTTAAATTGGACTTTGGGAAAAAAATCCTTGGCTCCCCGTGGGTATGAGGAGGCCCTGGCACAGGTTGTCCAGAGATACTGTGGCTGCCCCATCCCTGGAAATGTTCCATGGACTGAGCAATCTGATCCAGTGGGAGCTGTCCCTGCTCATGAAAGGGAAAGTTGGAATTACAGTCTTCAAACTCCCTTCCAACTCAAACCATTCTAGGATTCTGTGCCCTTCCCAGGATGAGCTGAAGCTCAACAGACTCAAAAGACCAAGATAACGTAGGCAACCACCTTTAGGTTCTGATTTCTAAAAGGGTGTAACAGCCTGTGCCAAGTATGGCTCAGAGATGAGTCCAGCCCATCACAAACTCACTGATTCTATCCTGGATGTCAACATGGGCTAAAAGTGCTACAAATCCAGAAAAACACCTCAGA
>NW_026623329.1:1276983-1294055 GCF_030028575.1 Malurus melanocephalus | reverse complement strand
CTTCTCCTTCTCCTTCTCCTTCTCCTTCTCCTTCTCCTTCTCCTTCTCCTTCTCCTTCTCCTTCTCCTTCTCCTTCTCCTTCTCCTTCTCCTTCTTCTAACATTTCTCAGAGAGCTTTGTCCAGGTTACAGGGAGGTTTTCATTTTCATCCAATTTGTGGAGGATGTTGGGAGACCAACCAGCCACACCAGTCAAAAGAAAGGAGACGGGTTTTCCCAGTCTTTCGGAGACAGTGCTCTACCTGGGTGTTTAATTTGATTTGCCTAAATTAAAAGCTCATTACCTTCAGTGCCTAATGTTGGAGAACTCACTCATCCCACACACTCTGGCTAAGGAGGCAGATAAATGCCTTGGAAGCTTGGATTATTAAACCAGAGGTCAGAGAAAAAAAAACAAGTCAAATTTTTCCTGCATCACTGGAGAAAGCCTCAGCTTTGCCTTTGCTTCTCATCCCAGCTCCATGCACCATTTTTCCTTTTGCTCCCACACCCTCCCCAATTAATCCAGGGTCAGTTGCATTCAGCCAAGAGCTTTGTGTGGGCATTTCACTCACCAGGACATCCAGCTCCAGCACTCAAATGTTTGTGCTGGCTCTGGGAAGAGCTTTGACCAGGATTATTCATTTTGGGTCTCACACACACCCTGCTCTCAGCAGCAGCCAAGCCTGTCTCACTGACTAGAGCTGGCTCTCCATTTAGGATGAGCTCTCCCAAATTTCCTCGCCACAAATAGAGTCCTTATTCTGAAAGACTCGCCTCTCAAAAGCAGAGAAACCATTTCAAAGTAGTGAGCAGCCCAATCTGACAGTCAGAATTCTGCTTTCATCTGATGCCTTTGTGAGTCCTGTGCATAAGAGGCAGAAAGTCTGCATGAATTTGAAAAGCAATCAGGTGAATTTGCTTTTTTYTTCCCCCCCTCTGTTTTAGCAGGACCCTGCAGCTAGGTCAGAAAACACCACTGCAGAATACAGACCRCAGGAGCTGAATGTCCTGTGTGGCAGAACTATTCACCATTAATCTCTATTCCCAAATTCTCTGCCTTCCCTCCCTCATCTGCCTAATTTTAGGCAGCCTCRTTTTAGGCAGAGTGACAGCCACTTAACAAGAAAGTAGAAATTGTGGCAATTTTCCTACTTAGACACCCAAAAACCATTATCCTTTTCCTAATAACCACGGCTATAAACCTGCCAAATGCTCCCTCACTGCTCCCATCTTCCAYCTTAGAGGGTGTTCAAGGAGAGAAATGCATCAGCCTCTGAAGGAAAGGGGTCAAGTGGCACAGGAGGAAGATTAAGCCATGATTTGCAGCCGGGGAAGCAGAAAGTGCTGCCCCAAAGGTCTCACCTGAAGAGCTGACCCTCCTGAGCAGAGATCTATGCAGCCCTGCCAGCTCTGGTGATTCATGGTGTGCTGCTTTTTGCTGGTGCAGCTCTCATGAGAGACAAGCAGAGGCTCTTGTAGAGCACTCAAGGCTGTTTGCCTGCATCTGGTGATGAAAAATGGAAGGCACTGGAAGGACACGTCAGTGTTGGGACASGATTTGTCCCTGTCCTGACAGAAAGGAGGATTGAGGGGAAGGGAGCTGCTGGTCCTCCTCAGCACAGCACCCTGGAATGCTCTGTCTGGAGATATGAGAAGTCAAACAGGAGACCTGTTGGAGAATAGGGAGAGAGGATGAAGCAGGAGACAGCTGGAGGAATACTGGGGCTGATGCCAGGGCTAGGGAAGAACAGTTAAAATTAAAATAAAGCTGCATTAACTATCTGGACAATTAATGATAATTCGGAGATCAAAAAATAATGAGTGCAATTAGTGCCTTATGCATCTATTTATGCAACTGCTCAGGAAAGGGGAAAATTATCTGCCCATGTTTCTGGAGTGCTCTGAAGAGTCGAGGAATTGATTCTTTAATTAAAAAAAAAAAAAAAAAGGATGGTTTAGGAGAGCAAACACAACGGCTGCATGACACGAAGTCTTTCTTGGGTTAAGGATCTCCAGCACTTATTAAGGTGTTTTATGCTGCAAATAATTTTGTCCATGTAAACATCTTTCCTGATTACATCGATCTCCACAGGCTGAGTTTTTTACTCTTACRTCCTCTCCAATCTCCTAAATTTACTTTCAAATCTTCTGACTGTWATTACTATGACTATTTTTAATCCCMTGGTTTGCAAAATAGAGTATTTGAGTTAGTATTTGAAGAGAATATGTGAATTAGGGCAGATCTGACACCCTGGTGAAAGCAATGGATTGGAGAGAAAAGGAGATTCTGCAAATGGGTCTGAGAGTTTATACTGCATAGGGAAAGTCATCTCCATCAGGTAAATAAAGAAATAAACCCCAAAATTCTCCTCTTCCTTTACAATCTCAGGAGGAATTGCAGYGACACACACGAAATTAGAGCCACATCCTAAACAAAGTTGATTTTTGCATGCAAGCTGCATGAAGGGAGGCACCTTTAATAAGCAGTGCCACATTTGGAAAAGCCATTTGAATTGTGTAATTAGCACATGTACAGTGAGAGMTAACTGTGTGTGTTTGTGTGTACACAGCTCTGGAAGAGGGGGTTTAATGAACTGTGTCTATTGCAACTGCAACTCAAGTTTCATTTTGTCAGTGTTGCGCCACGTGATGCTGGGATGCGGCTTCCAACATTGCAGTACGTTTTTCCTCCTGTAAAATATCCTCTTCCTCTTTTTATTTATTTTTTTTTTCATAGAATCATGGAATAGTTTGGGTTGGTAGGGTCCTTAAAGGTTACTTGGTTCCAGCCATGGGCAAGGACACCTTTCACTATCCCAGACTGCTCAAAGCCCCATCCAATCTGGCCTTGGGCACTTCCAGGGATGGGGCAGCCACAGCTTCCCTGGGAAACCTATGCCRGGGTCTCACCACCCTAACAGTAACAAATTTCTTCCTCATATCCAATCTAAACCTACTCTCTTTCACTTTAAAAAATTCCCCTTTGTCCTGTCACTACATGCCCCTGTCAGAAGTCCCTTTTCTTTTTTCTCTTGGGTTCATGGACTTTGGTGAAGTGAAGCAGGGATGAGTAAAAGAAAAGGAAAAAGCTACAAAAGTTTTGGTTCCACTCCAGCCAGCAATTAAAGCCCCCACAGCCCCTCACTCACTCCCTGATTGCTGGTGGAGTGGATTGAGAAACAGGAAAGGCTCTGTGTAAGAACTGCTCAGCAGTAACCAAAACATCCGTGGATTATCAACATTTTTAGTGCTTCCACTACAAATCCAAACCACAGCCTCATGCTGGCTGTTATGAGGAAAATTATCTCTGCCCCAGCCAAAACCAGCACAGTAATTTCCTACTCCAGCATCACCTTAACTATAAACAACCACCACCCCCAACAACAACAACAAAAAAACAACAGGCAACAGAAAAATAACAAAACTACAGAACCACAGAATGGCCTCTGTCACTGTGGGCCATTTTTTTTGTGTTATCTCCACACCATATTCTGCCACTTGAAACCAGCAGAAGGAAAGCTTTATACGATCAATACGCATCCAACCACCATTAATCACCGACAGAAACAGAAAAAAAAATGAAGTAATCCTGACAAAAAGGTGTCCAGCTATAATAAAAGGACTGAAGAGAGGGTGAGGATAGATGAGGGGAAAAAATGAAAGGGCCGGCACAAAGAAAGATCTGCAACAATTTAAAATAAACTCACAGTCCATCCTGCAGCTCTTGAGTATCGTTCGAGGTCCCCAGAGATCGAAGGCTTCTTTCCAGAGAGGTCACTGTCAACAGCAGAGAAAGAACAGATAAAGAAGAAGAACATTTTTTCAAACCAAAAATATCAACTGGATTTTAGTTCAGATGTTTGTCTTTTATTTTATTTTTTAAAAGGYACATGAAGTGTTTGAACAAGTAACCTATGAGACCAAGGGAACAACATCTACCAATAACCATTAAAAAGAAAGATAAATTGGGTCCTGTGGAAGCATAAACAGTGAATCCATGTTGAACATGATGGAATCTGACTCCTTGTCAGAAAAACCTCATTTCCATGGACCTTGCACAGATCTCTGACTCTTCCAGCCTGGAGGTGACACAGAACTGTGCAGGAAAACATGAACAGCTGGAAAGGAGYCCACAATGATCTATTATTATTATTTATTATTATACATAATAACTATTTATTGCTCTGAATAATAATTAAGARGCAGAACATGATGTCCACTCTGATATCTTTCATCTTCTTGTTCGAGACTTTAACACTCAAAATGTTTTCTATTTTTTGTCTCAGATAAAATGGAGCTGTGATCATCTCCTGTTACTGTGCTCAACAACTGCTTGGGCTTTTCCATCAGGAGAAAAGAATGCCCTAAAAGCAGCTGGAAGGTGGAAACATGGCTTGTGTTGTAATTTGCAGTGACTTAATATTTAAGAAATWTATATTTATATTTATATTTATATTTATATTTATATTTATATTTATATTTATATTTATATTTATATTTATATTTATATTTATAGTGTGTGTGTAAAAGCAGAAATCTAGGAGCACTGTTGTCTCCTTCCACCCTTGAATGCCACTGTCTCAATTCACTTTCAAATTAACTACAGGTCACTACTTTAGGACTTAGCATAGCAAGCATGCAAAGCACTGCAAGATTTYTCACAATGGAACACGTGAAATAAATTACATTCTTGATATTTACATGTGGGATTTTTCTCAGGATGTTTCCAATTGTAAAAAACCCATAACCCGTTATCAGTCACGCTTCAATATTTAAGGAAAGAAAGAAGAACAGATTAGAAACTTGGCTCAATTATTGCTGCAGAAATTTAAGAAATCCTCTGTTTTAATGACTCTGCAGACTTGGACTTGGCCTGTAATTTTAAACAAGTCACTTAATTATATTTCCACTGACAGACAAAATCCTCTCTTCTCTTTTGGGCTCCGCTGGCTTGACACCAAAAGTCACTAAAGAGTATAAAAAGTAACTAATGTGCCCGAACTACAAGAATATTCAAAAAAACCTTGAATATCACCATATATTTCCACCAATGCTAGATCTCAATAACAGATTTTACTGCAGAGTTCGGAGATTCAGTAATATAAAGCCTCAAGGAATTGTCTGTAACTGAGCTAATAATTATTCTTCCTTGCTGGAAGTACAATGTTTTAAAGAATAAATGGGAAGTTTTCACTAATAACCACTTGCTTCTGTAGAAGAACAGYACTGACCCTGCAGAGGTTTCATGGATATTGTAATTCCCTCTTTTCCTCTCCACAATCCTAACAAATCCATTTCCCTTGGATTCTACATGCTGTCCAGTTCAAATACAACATTTTGCATGAACTAAAAATATTTTCAGGGCCATCAACCCTTCAGAACAAAGCAGAGTGTGGTCTGTAGAGAACGGACAGAAAGCCAAGATAAAGAAAAGACCTGTGTGGACATTGAATTTGTAAGAACAAATTAATGTCATGTGTGCAACTCCTGAAGAAAAAAACAGCAGCTACAGCATCCATGAACCTTTCTAACCCGACCTGCAAAAACAAGGACAATTCAAAGTGAATTTTGTGGCTGCTTTTGAGAACACTGGARTGGGAAGCAGTTTTCCTGTACAAAACAGTTCAGGACTTCACACTCATGCCATTGTACACTGAGGCAAATCCAGGAGCTGTCAGATTTGTTCACTGYTTTTGGAATACCTACAAAAAGGTGAAAATAATCTGAGACATGAATGCAAGATTTGAGGAAAGGACTTGTCAGTGAGGTGAGAAAGTGACCTCGGTTTAAGTCCTTACCAATAATTTTACCCGATATTCCAATTCAGACATCATATTAGGAAAACTAAATAAATGCCAGTTATCCCAAAATGACAAGATATGCACTCTGGAGGTCAAAGGTCACCATTTGATAGAGATCCTTTCTGGAAAACAGCAGTACTAAGATACCAAAATGAGTCTCCWGAATGTCAGGAAAGCTGAATTATCCTGGGCTGCATCAAAAGAGGAGGGGCCAGAAGGTCAATGGAGGTGATTCCTCCTGTGAGACCCCACCTGGAGTTCTGCACCCAGCTCTGGGACCCCCAGCACAAGAAGGATGTTGATCTGTCAGAGCAAATCCAGAGGTGCCTATGGAGATGTTCAGAGGGGCTGGAGCCTCTAATCCAGGCTGGGACAACAGGGAATGTCCAACCTGGAGAAGAGACAGCTCCAGAGAGAACTTAGAGCCCCTTCCAGTGCCTAAAGGAGCTCCAGGATAATTGGAGAGGAACTTTGGACAAGGGCATGGAGTGATAGAACAAGGGGGAGAGGATTTATACCGATGGAGGAAGGTTCAGATTGGATATTGGGAAGAAATTCTTCCCTGTGAGGGTGGGGAGGCCCTGGTGGAGGCTGCCCAGAGAAGCTGTGGCTGTCCCACCCCTGGAAGTGTTCCAGGCCAGGTTGGACGGGGTTTGGAGCAATCTGGGATAGTGGGAGTTGTCCCTGCCCATGGCAGGGGATTGAAAAAGATGATTCCTTCCAACCCAAACCATTCTGTGACTCTATGAGTCGCTGAACTTTCCCTATTTTCAACTTGGACAGCCCCAAAAGATTAAAAGAAAGAAACCAGATGTAAAGATTGGGAAAAATCTCTCTCTCCCCCTTCACACATCTGTAAGAGATGGCATTAAAAAACCCTATAAGCTCAAGACCTGTCAGGAGAGTGATCCAGTTGCACATAACAGAGCCAGCTGTCCTGGCTAAAATTTTTACTCAACAAATTAGGAAGATTTCCATTTTCATGGCAGAAAAAGGGAGCAGGAAGCATTTACAGATGAGAACAGGCATGATCAACTCAGAGCTGTAAAATCCCCTTGGTAAGGAAGCAAGTCCTGAAGTGCCCAAGAAGAATTTAAATCACCCCTAAGGCTCAAAATCCTGTAAAAAGGATAAGGACAGCAAAGAGGGACAAAGCACACAGTGTTTATTACTTCTGCAGTGTTACTCAATAAAATTCAATGGTGCTTTAAAATCCTGGTACAAAGTTGACTTCTTGTTTCATTAAAAAGAAGTCATTYCCCACAGACACAAAAAGCATTGCTGAGATTGCCCACAACCTGGAGTTTTTAGGATCTAAACAACAAAAACCTAACATGGGGAATTTGTGACAGCTTGGAACAGCCTGGCCAGGGAAGGGCTGGGGTCACAACTCCTGAGAGCTCTCAAAAATAAATCCACAAGACATTTCACAATGTGGTTTGGTGGCCTTGGGGGCATTCAGTCAAAGGTTGGGTTTGGCAATCCGGGAGGCCTTTTCCAACTTTAATGATTCTATGGCTCCATAATTCTGTGATCTTCAGCACCCCACGAGAGAGAAGAACCTTTCAGGTTTGATCTCCAAATGCAGTGGGGAAACCTGAAAAACTCCAGAGAGGCCGGGACAAGACAGGAAAAGGAGGGAAAGAAGAGCTGTGATGGGATTTATGCAATTTTTAGGATGGTCAAGCACAAGAGAAGTAACCCCATCACCTGGTGACCACCTGGAATGTGCCTGCTCATTCCTTGCATGGTGCCACACAAACAGCAGCACTGATTTATTCTCTGTGCTCCAAGWCAGAGCTTGCTGAGTTTCCTGAAGAGACTTTAGGGTACAGAAAGAATCATGGGCATTCTTCCCCGTTTTTTACCCTAAAACTTCTTGACCTAAAGTGAGTTAGCACTGCCAAATCTTAGCAGTACATTCAGCATCCCCCTCCTAAAAAGCTCTACCTGTTTTGGGGGGAAAATAATATGAAAAATAAACTGAATGAAAGTGATCTTCTCAGACAAAATATAATATGGGTGGTGAACAGAGCAACAACAGCAGAGTATCTTATGGGCATTTCTTCAACCTGAAAGCACTTCAAAAGGCATTATAGATTCATAGGTTCATAGATTTTAAAGGCCAGAGAGAGCAATTTTGATTATCCAATCTGATTTCCTCCCATAAAATTTCATCCCATCACTCCCATATCAAGACTGTAGACTGCAGCTGGACCAAARTGCATCTTCTAAAAAAGACATTTGAATCTTGATTTAAAGGTTTGTGGGAAAGCCAAATCCATCAAGCCCCCTCCATAAGCARTTCTAATGGCTGGTTATCCTCATGCAGAAGGATTGAATTTGTCTAGCTCCAACTCCTATCTCCTGATCTCTTTCTGTGTAAGAGTGATAGATTAACGAGCCCCATGATATCTATTTGATGTTTTTCTTCCTAGAGAGGTACTTACATACCTTGATTGAATCCTCTTAGATGTCTCAAACAGAAATTTGGATGGCACRAATTTTAAAATCTGATTTTCAGACTTCAAACAGTTGTGGCTTTTCTCTGCACTCTCTCCATTTTTTGCAAAGCAGCTTTAAGTACAGGCATTGTCATTATCTGCTTCACAGAGCACTCAATTCAGGCAACTCTACACAGAAAACACATCATCACCATCTCARGAGGAGGAATAACAGCAACAGAGGCTGTCAAATGCTAATTGAAGGGGTTAATGCAATTCTGACAAAGAATGAAAACAGAAATTGGGTTGTGGCATTTCAAAAGAGATTTTCCATTCACTTTCAAGTTTTCTCAGGAGAAACTCCACCGTGGAAKATGTGATTCAGGCACAGGGACACATCAAGTCAGCCCTAACCCGGCCAGTTTGGGCAGGAGCAGCACCCACAGACACATGAGAAGTTGCACAACCTCAGACTGAGCCCTCAGCTTGGTGGCAGAAGTGCTACAATCACTCATTGCAACCATGGTCAAATTAAAACTATTGATGTTGGAGCAACCAAAATTGCTGCAARTGCAGGTATTTCTGTGTGTTATTGTGGGGTTGCTCACCCACCTGCAAGCCAAATATTTGTGCTCACAGCTGGGAGGTTCAAGCCCCCACAGTGGCCATAATTCATTTTTTTACATGGCATGTATGTCACAAAGAGAAGGGTCACCAATCCCCTGTACTTATGGAAAAATTGGTGCTCTAATTTTCCAGGTAGATGGAGCATACATAACTTTTTTAAAAAGAGACAACTGTGTTTTAGAAGTTTTTAATTCCCATCCTTCTTCTCACAAGGATCCCTTGCTACAATAACTGGGGCTCTACACCTGGGATATACTGGGGAGGAGTTAGAAAATGAGGAGGCAATCAAATTCTTTCCCTGCACCTAGGCCAGGCCTCTCTGTCACCCAGTCCCTACAGACACAGAAAGAACAGACACAGAAGCTGTCCAGGTGATTTCAGAGCAATTTCAAGGTCTATCAGCACCRATAATTTTAGATCCCTGTCTGACACTAATATTTTAGAACTGGGGTACCACAACATTTCCATCCACTCAGCAATGTTGGGTTATATCTGTCTGCAAGATAAATTCCTCCAGACTAATCCAACAAAACTGATGAGCTGAGGAGGGAAGATTCTGATCTCTAGGAGCAGGAGAACACAAGCAGAAATAAAACCCCTGCCCRGAGTGAAGAACAGCAGCAGAGTTTTGGTGCTGCTGTTTTTCCTCAGGGAGATGGATGCTCTGCAAGCTCATGTGCCAGGCTCTGTCTGCAGCACATTTGAAAATGAGCCTGGCTTGTTCCACCTTTCTGAGCCCTAACTCTCCATTGTAACAGATGAYACAATTAAAAATAGAAAAAGGATGTGGCCTCAGCAAGGATTGGAATGTATCTGCGCCTGTTGGATGGAACATATGGTGGAATATTTTTGCATCTTACAAGGAGCCGTGTATTGGACATGTGCTGCTGCTCGTGAGACCAAAAGCTGCATTAATATTTGCTCCCTGACAAGGGGAGCTGCCAGGGGCCGTGTCCAGGCACAGGAATCATCAGCAGGACAGCACAGAATCCACGAGGAAACCTTTCATTTTACGCACCATTGGAGTTAATTCGGAAGACGYTGGCTGAGGTCTCCTGAAAAAGTTCCTGCAGTTCACTGGGATCGATCTGGGTGGCTGTGAAGAGAAAAAGAGGMAAAAATTAAATTTATACTGGATACCACCAATCACTTTGAAAGGGGCATGGTGCTTGGAAGGGGAGATGGAGGCTCCTCCTTGCTGCAGAAATTTAGCTCAGGTAGGGTGATCTGATGCAGCCTCACACAGTGAATGGTCACAGAACCTCCACCAGACAGACAAATCCAGCACCCCATGGACAGGAAAGATGCTGCTGCACCATGGTGGGTACAGCCCACATGGACTGAGATGGCATTTGTAGGGATTATCAGCACTCAGAAAACAAATAATTCCACTTGATTTGTGAAATGGGATAATCAGGACCATGACTGATGAGAAACCTCAAGGCCAAGTGATGGTCAAGCAGTACTTTTCAGTGCAGGAGGGCACAGGAGCAGCTCCTGCCTACAGAAAAGGGRGAAGCAATGAGCAGAGGACACCTGGTCCATGGGGTCAAAGCTTTTGGGAYAGGAGGGAGGTGGGAGCTCAGATGGGAGCTCCACACATTCCTCTCCTAACCCCCAAGAGAGGCTCCTTTTCTTSCTGATTCTTCCTGATAGCTCAAATGCAAGGGGCAATGAGTCAGTGTCAGGAATTTTTACTGCTGGTGCCCGGAAAAATTCTCACAACTTCATTCACAAGATCCCAMGTTAGCCAAGGTACTCAAATTTTCCCTACAAGGAGAACACTGAAGTGGGGATTTGAACATTTTGGAGTTTCAGTTTGGTGGTGGATGGGATTATTTTTTGATTGATTTTTTTGGTTTTGCTTGGTTTTGTTTGYTTGTTGTTGTTGTGGCATTTTGTTTGTCCATTTGTTTTGGCTATTTGTTTGCTTTTTGCTGTTTGTTTTTATCTTCATTTCTCAAATTTAAAACCCCTGAAACTACACCAGGCTTCTCCACACTTTAATCATCCCCAGAGAAAGAGTGACATGAGGTTGAACTAGAAAATCACAGAATGGTTTGGGTTGGAAGGGATGTTAAAGATCATCCAGTTCCAACCCCTGCCATGGCAGGGACATCTTCCAGTGTCCCAGATTGCTCCAAATTCCATCCAACCTGGCCTTGRACACTTCCAGGGATGGGGCAGCCACAGTTTCTCTGTAAAGCCTGTGCAGGACATCCCCACCCTCACAGGGAAAATTTTTTTTCCAAATATCCCATCTAAATCTACCATCCTTCATCTTAATAATGTTAATTATGACTGTATCAAGTCCATATTACAGAGAAAAGATACATCACATAAATAAGGTTTAACCAGGCATTTCAGTTGTGACTGATCAGTCACCAGAGAAACAATCATTTGAAACTTTGGCACCAGTTTTATGGCAGCAGCTTTCCAGCAGATTTTCACGTGTTTTTTAGCCCTCTTCCACCTCCCACCTGTGTCAGCTTTTGCGGGTTTCCCAGAAGCTGCTTTACCTGAATTTTTGGTCACATCCTAAAGCACCCCAGGGCTTTAGTCCAACAGCCCCTGCCTTTACCCAGCTGCTCCTCTGAGGTAAAACATCACAGACTCAAACAGGAGCTAAAACTATTTTTTTTTTTTTTCCCAAATCAGAAGGCTGGAACTCTGACCTACTCTGCATCTTTATCCAGATTTCCCTCAAAAAACCACATACCAAACATGCACTTGGCAGAACAGAAAGAGAGCGATGGGGCAAGGCAAAAACGAGGGAAATAGGGCAAAATGAGAATCCTGCTGGATGCACTGCAAGGGTTAGGGCTGAGGATGAATCTCCCAGTCCTGGAGGAGCAGCTGCACACCCAAAGAGCAGATTTACCATGGCCTCTCACACTCACATGTGACAGTTCAGCCCTGTAAATAAAGTCACGGATCAGCCTGYCAGGATGACACAAATCCAGGGTATTAAATGGTGTTTAATCCAAATGCACAGGGCCTCATTGCTGGAGATTTTCCCACTCTTCTCTTCCTGTAGCTCCTCCTAAATCAGCTGTCCCAGACACTCCTTTGCTTTGCTTTACAGATGAGGCTGTAGAACAGCAGAAATCAGTGTGGGCTCACCTGTCCCCCAGGAATTTCCCTTGTTATGAACAAGATTCACCTCTCATTAAATCCCTGGCGAAAGAGCAGCACAGGATAAGATTTTTAGATCTTTAAAACTGTGATGACCCCCACTTTAGGAGGTTTTTCTTGTRTTTTGAGGGTGCTAACATTCTAGAGAAGACTGGTCTGCACCTTTTGGGATAGAACTCATTTTGGACGGGTAGAGGAGGGAAAGAGAGTCTGTTAAACTTTTTTTATTTCTCTTCTTTCCTTAGAATCACTGGATTTGCCTCAACAGATTTTTAGCCTGGCTCAGTAATCCTGAGTTCACATGCACTCAGGTATTGAATACAGCCTCAGGTGAACCATGATACAACCAAACCAAGGGCTGGGAACYCCCTCAAGACCTCAAATGTAATCACCCAGCTGGGAACAGCATTGCATTAAATCCACAAATAATCCACCCTGCAGACTTCAGTGTGTTCCCACAGGGGACACTCCAGCACAGCATCCAGCAGGAACCTCTGAGGAGTCATTTAAAATGTCAAAGTCACACTAAGAAGAAAGATTAAATGTCCCAAATGTTGCAAAAGGCAGGAGAAGGATCAGTTTCACCACACAGACTGTGGACACCTAAGAAAGAAACACCAAGCAACTCTGAGAGTCCTGAGCTGTTCCATGAAGGTAAAAACCATCCAGAAATTCAGGTGCTGATTTGGGATGGTGAGATTTATTTATATTTATTGGTGGGAGACCGATTTTCTCACCCTGTGCCACAATTCCCTAATGGGAAAGAGAAAATGCATGAGGATCATACTCTGAAGACATGGAAATAATTCATTTTTTAAACCTCCACATATTCATTGTGGTTAAGATTATTTATTCGTTTAAACAGAAGAGGACTGTGAAGTCATGAGCTCCCCCTCAAAGACCTCTCAATCCATATGTATCTAAAAGACAGCACCCCCATACCTAACAAAATGCAAATTAAATTTAAAAAAATAAATAAGGCAGATGAAAACCTCTGTCCAAAATTTTCAAACAATCCCTTTGAAAATGCAATTCTTGGGGCATGTTTTTTTTCTGAGAAAACTGCACTGTATCTTACTTGCAGTTTCTGGCCCCTGGACTCTCATTTCGTGTCACAGCATGCTGCCAGTTCCAGCTTTATTTAGTTTTTATTTTGCAAAAGAAAAGAAAATAGTAACAAGGAGGCYGTTTTAACTACTCCAATTTCAAGCTTCAACACATCAAGGCAAGATGCTGTAACTATTCATGGAGGATGCAGCAGTTCAAGCAGACAAGCAGAACAATTTAAAAACAGCAGCAGAAAGCAAAGCAAAACTGCATCTGTACCACCAAGCCAAGGAAGACAAACCAAGGCTGAGAAGCAAAGTGAATGTGAAGTCTGATGAAAAATTAAACATCTTTGATYACATCAAGTGAATACTTAAATACTGTGATTCCCCAAGAAGGAATAGGAGGTTTCTGATATGCATTAAATTATGTTATGCATTAAATACATGCCTCGACACTAACAGAGTTCAGGACCACAGCTGGGAAAAAAATGACTTTTATTTATGCTGTGGATGCTCAAGGCTGTGAAGGTTTTGCAGTGGATGTGTTACAGAATCCCACATGCAAATGGTTTCTTCTTTAGTCCCTTAACTGGGCATTTCTGAAAACATTTGTTCAGTTTCCATTTATTTTCCAGGAAAATCCCCTTGGATCCTAGGACGACCCAACCTCCTCTGCTAGCAGTTCAGCCTTCTCCTTGCCTAGCAGACGGTGATGCCCTGCTATATTTATTGCTGTTATGTTTATTTTTACTCATAAAAATCATGGAATGTTTAAGGTTCGAAGGAACCTTAAAAATCATCTGTCCCTGCTACCCAGGGCAGGGAAACTTTCCACTAAACCACTCAAAATCCCACCAACCAATTCCTAAAGCAGCAGCAGCTAAAAAATGGCATTTCTGATATTTCCCTATTTAATTCTTCTTTCCTTTGCCTGAAAAGCCCCACAGGCAACCAGGTAGGTGCAGCAGATGGAAAGAAGAGCTTTYCAAACCTGCTCTGCCAAAGGAAAGTTTGTCAATGCACACTCTGCAGGGGGAGACCTCAGCYGGGAAGAGGATCTTGAGGAATTCTGTGACTTGAGTGTGGAGTTTTATCCCAGAAATTTATTCCTCTGGGCAAAAATCTGTGAKTTTAAATCYWGTCATGCAACATCACCTCACACCCATCTGCTAKGAARAGGTGGCATCTTAGACCTCTGTCACACTCWGGATAAATGMCAAAAAGGTGAAAAAAARRGRGGGAAAAAAKGGAAAYTGAATTATGGAATTATTTAGCTTGGAAAAGACTTTTGAGATCAAGYTCAACCATTAACCCAGAATTCCTGAATCCACCCCTAAACCGTGTCCCTAAAGTGCCACATCTRCACATCTTCCAAACACCTCCAGTGAAGGTGACTCCATCACTTCTTCTGACATCCTCTCCCCATGCCTAATAACCCTTTCAATGAAGAAATTGTTCCTATTATCCAATACAAACCTTCCCTGGCAAATCTTGGGGCCATTTCTTTTTTTTTTTTTTTTTTTTTTTTTTCTACCACTTGCTTCTTGAGAGAAGTGACAGAGCCCAGCCTGGCTAGAATCTCTTTTTAGGGGCTTGTGAGGAGTGGTTGAGAAGCTTAAAAATCCAAACAAGCTTTACACGTGTTTTTTGCAACCACTGCTGCAGAGAACACTCAGTGTACATCGCTTTCAGTGAAATTATAATTTAATTTAATTTAATTCATGACAATTCTGTCTACAGGAGACAATCTGGGTGAGGACTGGCCAATGGAGGGACACAGTGCCTGGAGCAAAATAACCCAGGAACCAATTGTCTGCTTCTCCCAGCCCTGCTCAGGAGGGAGAAAATATTTCTCATGCACCTGAGCATCCCTGGGGCTCTCTGGTGCTGGGACAGCTCCAAATTCCACCCACAGCGGCTTTGGCAGGGAGGAGAAATCCCAGCAGGAATTTCTCCCAATTCCTCTTCAAGACAAACCAAACACAGTGCCTGACCAGGCTTATAAGGTCTTGTCTCGAGTGATCTGGACATAATTAATGTCCAGAGGGAATTGCTGGAGGTCCAGGACAACACACGTGTTGAAGGCACCTACAGGAAAATCCTTTGGCTTGATGTTAATGAAAAGTGCCCGCGCTTGCCACGTTAATCTTCCTTTCCCATTAATTATTTCACACTAATTTGGAGCTCCTAATGGCTTTTCTGCAGCCAGGTGAAGTCAATTGCCTCCCTGAACTCAATTTTGCAGCAAACCCAAAATAATCTAAAAGTTGCAGGGAAGAAGCAGCAGCAGCAGTAATTAAAGTAACTCCAGTAAAAAAAGGGGGAAAGAGGAAAAACCGAACAAGAATTTGATCTTTCTGCTTACAATATTCAATGTGGCCGTAGGAAAGCAACTCAGCACCTCAAATTGTAATTTATTTATCCCCAAAGCACCACTAAGAATTATATCTGTGGTCTGCTAAGGAAAGTCACAGATGCTGTAGGGAATCTGTGACTTTCCTTAGCAGACAGCTTTTCCTTTGACAGCTTTAACCAAAGTTACAGCACAATCTTTTGCCAAAAAAACTCCCTCAAAAAGTTACTTGGTCTCCAAACTCCTCTTTTGTACCACGAAACACCTGCAGGGAGTTAAAAGCAGGCAGGAAGCAACCTGTTCCCTCTGATTTCAAACCATCTACCCCAAAATCCTCACTTTACCTCTGTCAGTGTGGATTCAGCCCCGTGGCTCAACCCTTTCAGAACCCAGCTGAGAGGATGAGTCTGAACCAAGGACCTTCCTCCTCCAGGACCACTGGAGCCATTGCAAAGCTTCAATTCCCCCCTTTTCACAGCATTTTCCAAGAGAATAATTCCTTCTTGAAGGCTGTGATCCTCAACAAGAGTCCTGTGCCTCTGGCATTGGGAAATGAACTCAAGGGAGAGGAAGACATCGATTTCTGGCTGCTGGCCAGAGAGGAAAAGAGATTTGCTCTGCAGAAAAATGGCAAATTTATGTCTTTATTTTAGTTTTTCCACAATTGTCATAGAAGCCAAAAGATGGAATAAGGTGAGAGAGGCCAAGGACAAGAAAGAGTGAAGATTGTCACATGGGGAAGAAAATGCTAAAAAAAAAAAAAAAACAGACAAGAAAGAAGCGGTGGATTCACCAACACCTACACCCACCCCAGACAACTTTTTCAGTTCCCCAGCACTCAACAGCTTCCCAGAGTGCTCTTCCCTGTGGATTCTCCGGTGTCTGATCCCATTTTTCACACAATCCTCAGCCCCTTCCACTGCTTTTCCATTCCATACAAACCATGGAAACCTCATTTCTCCTCATCACCTCTGCTCTCCTGTTGAAACTGGTCAAAAAAAAAGCTTCAACAAACACCAGTGTCGAAAGGATTGCCCAAGGATGTGYTTGAACAATGCTCCTTTCCTACAAAACAAAGAGCTTAAAATAGAAAAGGAAATGGAAGCGAAGGAGAAGAGAACCATCATGTCTAATGCTCCTGGCGTGCAAGCTTGGGAGGTTTTTATTTCCTCCTGATGAAATTAGAGGGAAATAAGTGATAAAGGGGAATGTAAGCAAAAATCACACTCATCAGGCAACATGATTTTTCATCAACATTGGAAAACGTGAGGCGGTTTCATGTGGAGAAGCTCCGAGGGTCTTTGTTACAAATTTGTGCAGGGACTTTTCACAAAAAGTTTGGGTCTTCTCAGCATGGCCACAGCACAAAGAAGGGGCACCTGTGGAATTGCAGGTGTAAAAATTGGGATGAAGCTGGTGTTTGCATCAATCCTCCCTCAAACCCCTTCTCACACGGCGAGGCCAGTGTATTCAAGAATTCAATTCCCTATGGGTTAACTCAAGGTCTCTCTTTGCATTAACACTTATAAACCCCTGTTCTTTTTTTTTTTTTTTTTTTTTTTTTTTTTTTTTTTTCTTTTTTTAATTTTTTTTCTTATTTTTCCAAGTTCTGAATGTATAATCTACATTTTTCCTTGGTTAAAAAAAGAAGTTTTACCTGAAGGTAAAATTCTTCTAAGCTT
>NW_026623329.1:1272337-1276908 GCF_030028575.1 Malurus melanocephalus | reverse complement strand
TTCTGAATGTATAAACCACATTTTTTCTAGGTTTAAAAATGAAGTTTTACCTGAAGGTAAAATTCTTCTAAGCTTGGCCAGTTGTGGAGGCTCCTCCTTGRTGAGGAGCAATTGACAGCCCTGCCCAAATTTGCTCCAGTTCTGAAGGTGGACTTTGAAAGAGAACAGCCAATCCCTGACCAAAATCCTGGAAATTAGAGAAATTCCAGACAGGATCAGAAATGGCATGAAAGAAAGTTGTTGGCAAAAGGTGTCAYCCAGAAGATGAGATACAGATCTCARTAAAAGGAAAGTGGTGAAATGAARCTGAGGAAAAAAGCTGGGTAGGAAAATACCCAGCAAAACTCAAGAAAAAAGTCCCAACCAACAAACTTTGCTACATTACTATGCTAACAGTTTATTATTACCAAGTTCCCTGGTTTTTAAAGGTCACTAGAAATACATCAGATTTTTTTTCCAGCCGTTTGTGCTTCTCACTCTTTTTTTTCTCAAGCTCGTTAAAGATGTTTAAAAGTAACATCAGCCTTCAGTTCAAAAACTGATATTCTCTACTCTGCATTAACGCTGCCAGAAAAATCTGTTCTCATCCTATGCTCGTTTTTAGAGAAAAGTGAAAAAACTAAAAGCAAAAAAAACCCAACCCAAATAATCTAAAAAAACCCATGGAAAATATACAAAAAAAAACCAAAAAAAAAAAAAAACAAATATACAAAAAAAAACCCCAAAAAAAACAACCAAAAAACAACTCAAACCCAAAATGCTCCACACTGCCTTCTAATTTCTACAAGAATTTCTAATTTCTACAAGCAGCTCTTGTTGATTTAGTAGAAGGAAATGTCAAAGACTCACAAGGTTGTTACTAAAAGAAGGAGCCCATCACTTCATGGGGGCAATACGATGGCTAAAACTTATTTGAAGGTCAAGAGGGGTTGGTAACCCATGGGAAAGGAGCTGGTGGGATCCTCAGATCTGCTGCACCTGCTCAAACCCCTACAAAATGAACAACGTAATTCAGAGAACTCCCACTTTCACCACTGGAATCTATGTGGGCTGCAGTGCTCCTCTCCAGATGGGAGAATTAGGGAGAACACTGATTTTCTGTGATGGTTAAATGCAAAATAGATTTCAGATTTTAAGCAAAATTTTATGAAGAACAAATACAGAGCAGACCTGGGCAGTGGATTAAGAAGATGCTAATTCTGGCAGGGTGGAAATTTTGGCTTTGGTCAGACAGTTTTACAATTAAGTTTCTTCTCCATTTTTAAGCAAGGGCAGACAAACTTTTAAAGGTTTTGCATAATTCTGATGTGTTACCAAGACACAATTAAGTCCCTTTTAAATGAAGCAAATCACTTTGGGGGAGGGCAGTGTGTGTTTATTATTTTTTGCTGGTAGTGGATTAGGATAGAGTTAAATAGACAATTCATTTTTGATTGAAATAAATCAAAGTACTGGAAAATACCAATTAATTTGTGAAATTTCCCTATCAAATCCTATTGCTTCTTGCTTTTCAAGATGGAAAGTCTAATCATATTCCCTCTTTCATGCTCCAAAGCAGTTGTAGAAGCAAGCATTAAGGCAGTGTCTGCCTGTATTTTTAAAAGAACACCCAAGTCATTAAAAAAATTTGTAATTTAAGGTATTTGAGAGTTTGTTTCATTTTTTAATATTAATATTTAATAATAGTGAGGATTTAAATAAAACCTGAGTGAAAGCAAGTTTTGTTTGCACTGCCATATTCCTGTCTACAGTCCTGTGCTAATGGAAACACAAATAACAGCAACAACAGGATGTGAAAATGCAAAGGAATTGACTGGAAAAGCAAAGTGGAAATGATTAATCTTACACTTACTGYCCAAGCTGTTGGGAGTGTAACATGAGAACAGCCAGCAAAAAAGATGAAGAATCCAAATATTTTTGAAATGCCATTATTTAAAAAATTATTGGCGATATAAATCACAAAATACTGTTTTTATTTTTAAACTAGCACTTAATCAGCCTCTCTTCTGGTCTTATTAATGAACTCAGCACTAATTGCTTTAGAAAATATCTTTTTCAAGATTCAGGCTATTAATGTGAAGTTGTTTTTTTTTTTTTTTCCTAATTAGGTCCATGTGATGCAAGGCAGTGGTATCAGAAAAATCAGTCCTTCCCTACGAACGAAAATAAAAGAAACCTTAAAAAATATTACCTTGCCATAGATTTCCAGGRGAACAAACCTATCCATTGGGATGGGGCACTTTGAATACCCAATCCCTGGAATTGTTCAAGACCAGGTTGGATGAGGCTTGGAGCAGCCTGGGATAGTGGGAGGTGTCCCTGCCCATGGCAGGGATTGGAAGGGAAAAATCTTAAAGGTCCTTTCCRACCCAAACCATTCTATGATCCAGGTAACTGGGTATTTTCCACACTCCTTGTAAATGTGATGCTGGACCCTCAAGCTCATTCCAGAATCAACACTTTTTGCAGTACAAGGCTCAAGAAGTTTGAGTACAGAAAAAGCCTTTTCTTTCGATTTCCTTCCTCTTCATAACTTCCTTCACAACTAAAATTTCAGCCAGTTTCAAGGACACAGAAGACAAATTGCTCCTCCAGTAAATAAAACCAAAAATCTTGGAGAGACCTCRAAGTGACATTGAGACCTGCATGAAGAGTTTTCACAAACTAAAAGCCCTGGAGAGATGAAGTGAGATCTGGGATGACAGGAGAGCAGAAATGACTGAAACAGAGACAAAGTGGATGYAACGGAAAATAGCAATGGAGCAATGCAACAGATGGAATCCATCTACAAGAAAAAGAGTTTTGTGCATGGGTAGAACTGAAAATGCTGGAGTAGATTTCCCAGCTCAGAATAAAAGTTCCAACTGATGTACCCTCCTCTTCTGGAGAGCTTCATTTCTCYAGCAAAACAAAAAGGAGCAAGGTAATTTATTAGACATCCTAATGAGAAATGAAAAAGGGTAATGCACCCTTTGCCATTTATTGGTAATCTTTATCTACATGTTTAAATAAGAAAACGATACTGCTAATTTATGCATAATACTTTATATACCTTCTCAACATTTCCTGAATGGGGGAAGGAAAATTACTTTTGTTTGCTTAAGATTAACCATAATAGAAACCATCTGGCTCCGAAAATCAGCTCTTTTGGAAGAAATCATAAAACCTATACAGGGTTTTATAATCCATATGTACCAGACCCCATACATTGTTCAGGAAGACGAAGTACCATCTGCCATAGCTTCTGGAAGTCTCCTGGGTTTGTTTCTGTGGGATATTTTATGCAGATCTRGTCACCCACAGATTATGGGATCAGCAACTGGTCAGCAGAGGTTGTAGCAAACACCATAAAATGTCCAGTTTCTTCTTCCATAACTACTGCTGTAGTTATTTCTTGGAAAGGAAGGACTGGTTCAGGAGGCACAGGCTCAGATGCCTCTCCCTGGGCTTCACATGGACCAAATTTTGACTTCTCAGACCCTGAGCAAGTGCCTGCTGAGCCTTGTGTTGCTCATCACAGTGAAATGGTCAATGTGGGAAAACAGAATGAGTCTTTTATTTTTTGTACACAGAGGCACATGCACTCAGCAACAGACCTTCCCTGTCCCCCAAGGCAGGAGAAGAGGGGAACATCATCTCACTGCCATGGATTTCACAGAAAAAAATTGCTTTGTTGTTCCATAGATGATTTCAGGCATAAACGCTGAGTTGTGGAATGATTTGGGTTGGAGGGGATGATAAATGTCATTTAGTTCCAAACCCCTACCATGGGCAGAGACACTTTCCACTGGACCAGGTTGCTCCAAGCCCTGTCCAACTTGGCTTTAGACATTCCAGGGATCCAGGGACAGCCACAGCTTCTCTGGAAATCCTGTGCCAGGGCCTCACCACCCTCACAGTGAAGAATTTCTCACTCATATCTAACCTAAAGCCATTCTCCCTCGTCCTCTACATGCCCTGATCAAAGGTAATTTCATAGAGCTGTTACTGTACGAGGAAACCTCTAACCCAGCACAGCCATACAGCCCTAATGAGACAGAGCTAATAAATAAAATCAAAATAAARTAGAAGTTCATTAGAAGTTTCTGCAAAGCTACAGAAGAAACGGAGTTACTGTATGTGTGATGTGATTTGGACAATTAATTTTATTTCCACACTTGCATTATTTTTTTTTAAAAGAAAAAATAAAAAAAAAAGATAAGGATTCTATGGGTGTTAGCATTTATTAGACATTATTACACTGCCCTCTGTACCTTTGTAAAGCAAAAATATCCCTGCCTCATGGGTAAACCAGCAGCATTTACACTGCACTGGGGCTCTGCCCTCATGTCCAGGAGGGCTGATCCATCTTCAGGGTCAACTGTGCCTTCAGCTACAAGACAAAAACAAGCTTTTTGCTGTCTAATTCAGCACGACTTTGCTCTGTTTCTCATTCTCAGCATGAGTCATTAAATATCTGCAGACCAGATTTTGCTCTTCATCTTAATTGAAAAGACTCTATTATGTACTTGAACGCAGACTTTCTCCCTTTCTTTCAAAATAAAACTGAGACACGGCTTGAAGTATTTGCC
>NW_026623329.1:1269272-1272265 GCF_030028575.1 Malurus melanocephalus | reverse complement strand
AGCACTGTGATACTGATGAGTATGAGAAAGTGGAAGTGACAGGGAACTGATGAAGAAAAGGCTGAATTAAATTTTTTAGACAACTGGTTTATTAGCTGAAGCATTCTGGTTTAGACCAACAGATACAAATGCCAAAGTCAGTAAGCTGGTTTCACATGGAAGCTTTTTTTTCTTTCTCCCTTTACCATAGTTGAAGCAGCCCATTGCAAGCTTTCAAAGAGAAATATTTTGACATTTTGAACTGAAATACTGTGTGTCCTCAATTTCTGCCCATATTAAAAAAAAAAAATAGCAAGAAAATCTGAAAAAGGAAAGTTTTCCTCAAATATTCAGTGAAACGCTCCTTTTTTTCAGTTGTAGATAAATTCTAAACAATTGGCAGCCATAAGGAGGAAAAACTTAAAAAGTAAATAAAAATCTTTTACATCACCCCCTCGAGTACCATCACCACTACTCGTGCAGAGAGAAATGCACAAATGCATGTACAACACATAGCAAACAGGTGAAGCCAAAATACACCTGATAGGTTTTGGCTCCAAGAGCAAAGCTCTGGGAGATGTGCAAACTCCACAGGAGGTAATCMTTCAGGCCCTTTGGAAAATGTCAAGGAATGCCAAAGTGCATAATCATTTAAGGGCTGAGGCAGTCACTCTGTCAATAAATCCAAGAAATTCCATTTTGAACTATTTCATGTGCCTCCTCCTTCTGTCGCCCCTCTTCAAACGTTCTTGCAAAGTGCTACAGGAATTTTCTGACGCTTATTCCATGATGTATGATAGAATTACAGAAYGGTTTGGAAAAGGACCTTTGAAATCATCTTGTTCTGCCCTGCTGCCATGGGCAGGGACATCTTCCACTATCCCAGGTTGCTCCAAACCCCTTCCAACCTGGCCTTGGACACTTCCAGGGATGGGAGAGCCATGATTTCTCTGAGCACAGCAGCTGAGGTCAAAGAAAACCCTTCCTCACACCTATTCCTCTGTAAAAGGGTTAAGACCTGATTTCCAGCACATCTACACCCCTTGCCTTCTTTGCACATCTCTATCAATAGTAAATCTGAACACGTGAGCAGAGTGCTGCCAGCAATGGCTCTCTGGATTTTTGTCAGCGCTGGAATTGAAAAAATAAAAGATAATGTTGTAGCAGAAGAAACAGGACTGCTGCCAAATCTCAGCTCCACCGTGCTCTCTTGTGCTGCTCTTGCAGCCACCAGCATTAAAGAGTGGGGACAACAGATGGGGACAGCCTGTGGTTGGGGCAGGGGGCTTTTCCATGCACRAGTGGCCACCTAATGAGGACTGTCTTGGATATGGGTCTGGGGATRCTGGACTGCCTTCTCCTTCCTCATGGATGCCCCATCCCAGGAAWTTGTGGGTATCCCATCCCTGGAAGYGTTCATGGGCATCTGGGTGGGGCTCTGATCAACCTGRTCTGGTGRAAGGAGTCCCTTCCCAAGGCAGGGGATTGGAGTGAGAAGATCTTYAAAGTTCCTTCCAAYCCATTCTAGGATTCCAAGATTTCTTTCGCCTCTTTTTGCCTCCTTTTCCTTTTCTTCATTCCCTCACCCCCTTACTTGCTTTTTCCACCCACCCCTTTTGAAGTCAGCAGCAGCTGCTGCCATGCAGAGCTCACAACGCAGTTCAGAGAGATTGACAGGTGTCACATTCCTCCCTGGGAAAAATTCCCTCCTCGCTGCTTCTTAGGATGAGAAGGTTTAAACCACGGGGTCCCCAAAACTCCTTCCCATCTCTGCTGCCAGGGTGGTGTTCATCTGCACCAAATCTCAGCCCACCCATCCATCTAGCCCTGCTTGAGCAGAGATTTTGGACTTTAKGAACTCCAGAGATCCCTCCCAAACWTCYATCATTCTRCAGCTCCCSAACAGACCATTCCTCTTCTTCCTTAMACGGTGATGAAGATCCAAGTAGCAGCAGTGCTATGATTTTCTAGTCAAAGTTTGGAWTTGATGATMTGAGAGGTCTTTCCCAGACTTGATGATTTGGAATCTTTTCATGTCATTTCCTGCCTTTCTTCCTTCCAACTCTCCATGTAGAGGGGACTGGCACTGTGCACCAAAAAAATCTAGATTTTTCCACCAGGAAATGGTCTACATTGCTGCTCAAACAGATAAAATGGTGCTGCTCARGGGCAACCATTGAGCATTAAGTGCCCAAAAGTTGCCTCCCATGTTTTTTTCCATCATTTTGCAGCTCCCAGGTGTTACCCCTGCACCAGCCCAACTGGGTAACCACAAGACAGATCATGTACAGTAGGTAGGACACGAGGATCTACTGGGGAAGGAGAGGCTCTGCAGGTCAAATTCTCCACTGCTGGTCTGCACTGGGTGAACAAAGTGCAGGAGAGCACCAAATAAACCACACTGGGTATGCTGAAGTCAGGGTAGCCAGTTCCTCTTGAAAACAGAAAATATCTGGAYACAAAGAAAAGATTTCTTGAAACTCCTGAAGGTTTGTCAAGGAGGTGGGGGTCACCCCTTAACACCCATCCAGTTCCAATGAGTTCACATTCTGGCTGGAAAGTTCATCATTGGGTGATTACCCCCAAAACAGGTGGAAATGGGAGCTTGGCAGCCTCGCTCATTCTCATATCCCACTCCCTGCTCTGTGCTAATTCCACACTTGAGATGGTTTAACCTTCCCCAGAGATCTGAGGAGGTCAATCAGCACTTCTGCTCCAGTTAAGTGTAGCCAGCAGCTCGAGCAGTTAACAGCAGCTSCTCTGAGTGAGTTGATTTTATCAGAAATTCCTGCTGCCACCTCCGTGCGTGCACGAGAGTCGAGGCTGCTATAATTAGAGCTCACCAAAAGAGAAGCAATTTGTAAGGAGGATGACATCTCTAAAACACGTCTTTCTCAGAAAGGTGCTGCCTGCTGCATGTCTGGGGGGAAAGCCTGCATATTCAGGAGGAAATTCTCTGTACTGATGCCACTAGACATTAACTAGAAAGCCTAATTGTTAGTATAGTTTTTTGG
>NW_026623329.1:1258572-1268150 GCF_030028575.1 Malurus melanocephalus | reverse complement strand
CAAGTTTCACAGACAAGGAAAGTTAAAATTCTTGTGCTGCCATTAAAAAGTTGGAGGCTTTCATTTCTCAAGCAGCTGTTGGCTTGCTTTAAGAACAAAGCTCAAAGGCCATYAGCAAGATTCTTCTTGTTAATAATTCATTACAATTCTTCTCTCCTTTGGTCAAAATGTAGATTTTTATTCAGAGGGTTGTAATAAAAAGAGGTTTTGCTATTTTGTTCTYACCCTGTTTCCCTATTCAATGATGATGCTTTAGGGCACGGATTTGTGGTGGATTTGGCAGGGTTGGGTTTATGGTTGGATTCAATGACCATAARGATCTTTTCCAATCCTAACAATTCTATAATTCTGTGATATTGGTAATTGGGTATGAATAGCTTGCCCAGAAAAATTAGGGCTGCTCCATTCCTGGAAGAGTTAAAGGCCAGATTGGATGGGGTTTGGAGCAAACTGGTCTTGTGGAAGATGTCCCTGTCCATGACAGGGGTTGCAACTGGATGATCTTTAAAACCCYTTCCAATCCAGGGCATTTAAGATTCTTTGATTCAAAAAAAAAAATACATTTGCTATCTGTATGAAGGAGACACAGCCCAACCCTCCCCGGGTGCATTTTGGCAGCACAAGAAAACAACTCCTGGCTGCTGGTGAGCTCCAAGATGTGATGACACAGAAGATCTCTGTAATCCCTGCTGGAATCTGAACCTGGGTCAGATCTTAGCTGTGTCAGTGTTGGACAAGTGACCTGGTACAGCCCAGGCTCCAGCACACCAATGTGTGTATCAAAACTGGTCTTTGTAGAGAAAACCCATGAGGATGTCCTAAAAAATGGGCAAAATATTTCCTGTCCCTTGCTAAACTCTGATCGAAATTCAACTCCTCCTCACCCATCCCATGGAGGGCAATTTTTTTGCAGACACCAGCTCACCTCAGGCAGAGGGGACAGAGCTGAGCTGTGGAGAGCAACACAAGGCAAATATCCCCGAGTTGGGATGTTCACACTGCAAGTGGGTCTGGAATTCCTCCAAGTGAGCGTCCCTTCAGGTTGCTCTGGGCCTTTCCCCTCTCTCAGGGGGTCAAGAGCTGTCCTCATCCCTCCACGCAGCCAGAGCTGGCAGCGCTGCACCGAGCAGTATCCAAATAGGAGAGCTCCCTGCGAGCTGACAGCGAGCTGAAACACTCACAGAGGGAGGAAGAAGCCAGCTCAAATAAATGGATAATTGCCATTTAATTCCCTCGTATTAGATTTGGCAATACTTGCATTACGGTTAAGTCAATAAAGCAACTTTGACTCGAGCCTCGATTGGAGGACGGGACAGACCCATCAATCTGTCTGAGAGGCAGATCCCAGCCCTGCCAAAGAGCCCTCGGGGTGGGGACAGAGGAAAGGCCACTGCCCCAGTGCCACGTGCGGAGGGAAACGTTCCTTTGCGTGCCAAAACGAGCATTAACCAATGATCCCATTCACGCACTCCCTAAATTTGGCAGTTTTGTTCRCGGACCATGCATCCCTTTATTCCTACACCTCAATCAGGCTGCACAGCAAATCCCAGCCACCTCACTGGGAAGGTGTTGCTGTGCCAAGACAATCTGTCCATCACGGCCACAGAACAGCTCAGGAGGCAAACCCACGTAGGAAATTCACTGCTGGGCAATTGGATGGAGAGAACGAGCTAATTAAAGCTGCAGCACAGAGRTGAAAACTTCTCAGCGCTGCCTCACAGCTTGTCATTGCCACCTGGCTGCACATCAGTGAGGACATGATGCCCGTGAAACTTGGCACTGCCAGTGGGGCTGAGAGGGAACGGCCCTCGCACATGTGTTCAGTCCAAATCAATACCAATAAATGTTTCCTGGCATCCGACATCAATAGATGTAAAATCATTCATCTGGTTTACAGGTGCAGCTCACTTTCAAGTGAGACAAGTGAAGCCCTTGACTTCTTTTTTTTTTTTTTTTTTTTTTTTTTTGAGCTAGTTTCCTTTGGGAGGGACAAAATCTGCCTCTACACAGAGCTGCTCAGAGAGAAGAGGAAAAACCAGTGAAACCATGGGAATTTGAGATCAGCAGAAAATATATCAAGACAGAAATACCACCAATAATGCATTATTATAATTATTATAACTATTATAATTATTACTACAACCAAAATGCATTATTTTGCCTTACACTGGACCTGTAAAATAGAATTCTGCATTATGCACCATTGCTCYCGTGGTGTGCCAGGCATCTGCCCCTACCCAATATTCACAAGAAMCTACGAAAAGCAGGAGAGGAAACCATTGAAAATTGCTTTGGGTGAGCACCCAGACAGGCATTGGAGAGGCTCTCAGGCTCTATGTTGTGATAAACTTGGAAATCCCTGGAGATATTGCCATTAGTTCCAGTGGATTTAACATATATGGGGCACATTACACAGCGGGATGTATGATAAGAGAATTCAGCCATATAGARCTGAAACTTCACCAGTATGAGGCAGGGACCTGTTTATCCCTCACTGCTTAAAGGAAAAACAAACCAACAGAAAAAACCCCACCGCCAGAAAAAACACATGAAAGAATATGAAAAATCCCCCAAAACCAACCTAACCCTTCATTTTATTAATATCAAAACAAGCAAATTWAARAAAATATCTAAGTTCCTCTGTACATTTGTTAAAATTAGAATATTAGTGATAATTCCTCACCTTACAGGAGTTAGACAGATGTGATGTGGCTACAGACACACATAAAACACATTTTTATAGCAATCTGTGTTTAAATGTAAATATTTTCCTGAGATGTCCTACAAAGCAAGAACATGAAAAGCACCTGCTATTAAATCTTAGCTGAAACCTCCAAAYTTCTCATGAAAATTCAAAGTGTGCTGCTAATGAAATTGTTGAGTTTTTAATGCACGTGTCAYTCTGATGAATGTAGAACATAATTTCCATAATGTCTTACATGTTTCACGCACTTCTAGGTATTATACCATCTTCTGAATAACCCAGGGAAACAGATTATTAGCAGATTATTAGGATGGAAAACAGAATTATGRAGCCAGGTACGGTTCCAGAGAATTTGCTTCAAGGTAAGAATCACTGCACAGAACTTCCCATGTGCTTGCTCACTTYTCCAGCCGCTAGATTAATACTTTCCAATCCTCGCAATAATTTAATTAAAATGATCGGAAGATGAGAAGTAATACTGCATCGCTGAATCTAATTAAACTTCTAGTTTATCCTCTAGAAATCAAGAAAAATACATATTTCTTCAAGGAAAGACATTAATTTTATTCTGACAGAGGAGAGGATGAAAGTAAAAAACCAATCAGTTTTGTTGATAACATCTCTCTCTCTCTCCCCAAATGACAATTCTTGCCTGGMTAAATAATCAAATAATAAGCATTCTGCAAAGCTAATCTTCCTTTTCTGAGCTGTCTGAGCCACTTTATCCCATCCCACCCCTGTCATTGTGTGGCAGAACAGCAGCAACTTTGTAAAAATGGCAACGAATAAATAAATGGCAGGGAGGTCTCTACCACACTGGAGCCTTCCAAGAAGAGAATTGTGGAATCACGGAATATCCTGAGCTGGAACCTACAAGGACATCTACAAGGACATCCCAACAATCCCATCCTGTGCCTGAGAGCTCTGTCATTGAGCTCTGCCAGGTTTTGTGCTGGGACCACTTCCCTGAGGAGCTGTTCCAGTGCTCAAACACCCTCTGGGGGAAGAACCTTCTCCTGATATYCAACCTAAACCTCCCCTGACACAACTTCAGGCCATTCCCTTGGGTTCTGTCACTGTCACCACCAAGAAAGAGATCAGTGCCTGCCACTCCTCTTCCTCTCATGAGGATGCTGAAGACCACAGTGAGGTCTCCCCTCAGTGTCCTCTTCAGGCTGAGCAGACCAGGTGACTTCAGTCGTCCTTCCTTGTATGGCTTCACCTCCAGACCCTTCCCCATCTTTCCAGCCCTCATTTGCAATCCTCACAATAGCTTTATATCCTTCTCCTATTGTGAAATATTATCTGTTTATTAAACCAAACACCTGAACACAAGATGGTGCAAATGAGAAGATTTTGAGGAAGGCTGAGACCTCTCAGGTGTCAGCAGAACTCAACTCCCACTTTCCACCAACCAAAGCCACTTTTCATTATGACATAGCAAAGGATGAACACTAGAGCATTACTCAGCTCCCRGCACTCAGAGCCTGAAGGACACTGAGTGGGTGGCAGGGAAAAGCTGAAAGYGAAGGGAAAAATCAAACCCTGCACCATGGCATTATTTGGAGCTGGTCTTCTGCTCATGTTTTCTCTAGAGGCCTCTTCCTGATAAATCATAAAATCCTGCCATGACACCACTCTCCGGGCTCACCAAATGAGATCAGCAGTGTCCAGCTTTATTTTTTTCTTCTGAGCATCCCTCAGATGTTGATCCTCACCATGGCAAGGCAGCTCTTCCCCTGCAGCCCATGGAGGTCCAGGGGRGAGCAGAGACCCACCTGCAGCCCATRGAGAATCCCACACTGGGGCAGGGGRAGGTCTGAAGGAGGCTGGACCTGATGGGAAGCCCACACTGGAGGTTTGCTGGCAGCAATTGTGACCCCACAGGGTCAGAGGACACACCTGAGCTGTGGAGAGCAACACAAGGCAAATAATCCCAAATTGGGATGTTCACACCACAGCAAGGTGGGTCTGGAAGTCCCACCAGGAGCAGCCTGGTCCTGAAGGGCTGATCCTGTGGGATGGATCCACGTTGGAGCAGTTTCCTGCTGCAGGAAAGTGCAGCCCACAGGAAGAAATTGTGCTGGAAATATCCATGGAGGATTGTTTTCCATGRGAGGGACCTCAGGTTGGAGCAGGAAAAGAGGGTGAGAAACCCAAGGAGGGAGTTCTGACCATAAGCCCCATTCCCTGTGCCCCTGCACCACTGGAGGGGAGGAGCTAGAAGAATTACCGAATGAATTTGAGCCCAGAAAGAAGGGAGGGGTGGTGGAAATGTGTTTTAAGACTTGTTTTTACTTCTTATTACCTTAACCCGACTTTTCATTGGCAATGTGAAATTCATTTTCCCTAAGCTGAGACTGTTTTGCCCATGACAGAAATTGCCCAGTGCTCTCTCTTTGCCTTTGTATCAAACCAAGACCATTTAATATTTTTTTTCTCCCCTTTCCAGCTGAAGAGGGGAGTGATAAAGAGGTCTGGAGTGGGCCTGGTATTCAGCCATTGTCAACCCATCCCAGTCCAGGTCCTTTATAGGTTGTGCTCAATGCAATGCAAAGTGCTGTTGGATATTAAATTTCCACCTTGAGGACAGAAAGCTCTGCAGGACTGAAGCTGCTGCTGCTGCTGCTGCCTGCTGAAAGGGGTGTGCTGGAGCCAGCTCATCCCTGCTGAATTCCTCAGACACAGGCAGGACATCTTCTTCCTGACCAGGTCCCTCAGAGGGACCTGCACCTGACACGGGAAGGTGAATTTTGCTGCTGTAAGAGCAGATCCGAAGAACAAATATTAATATTAAATATATATATATATATATCTGAGGGAAAAGTAGACAAGTTGAAGATTCTGCTGCCACAAGAGAATAAATGCAAAATGATCGAGGAAAGGCTTATTTTTCTCTATCAGTATAAAAGCATTTAAAATTGATTAAATTGATCAATTGAATGCTAAAAATCACCAAGGCAGGCAGAATCACCACCTCATCTTTATCAGTGTGTGTGTGTGTGTTTAGACATAAATTAAAAGCCAGAAACTTTTAAACAAAAAGAGCAGAGACTTAGATTGGATTTTAGGAAGAAATTGAATTTACTGTGAGGATGGGGAGGCCCTGGCAAGGTTTTCCAGAGAAACTGTGGAAGCCACATCTCTGGAAGTGTCCAAGGCCAGGCTGGATGAGGCTTGGAGGAATGGAGGTTATTGGAAGGTGTCTCTGCCCATGGCAGGGGTGGAACGAGATGATCTTGAAGGTCCCTCCCAATCCAAACCACCCCAGGAACATGAGAACAACCTTTCCACATTAGATTCTACCCAAAACCTTTCCAGAAATTCTTCTTATTAACCCACAGAGACTGCCAGGRTGGTTTATCAGATGATGCAACACTTATAAACGCAGGAATGACGAGAAAAAGTAGGTGGAAGTTCTAATCTTAAAACATCTGTGTCTGAAAAACAAAATATATTTCCAAACCTCACTTTCCAATATCCCTCTGAATTGTGAGGAAGGCAATAATTATCTCTAATTTACAGAGGGAACTGTAGAAGAGAGAATTAAAGGCTGTGACTCACAGGCACTAAAGCAAACRGCGGCAGGAGCACACACTGGTTTGTACCAGCAAGTGCTGTCCCCACTGTGTGTTTACACAAAAAAAGAAAAAAATATATAAACCCTATTTTGTTGGTCTTTTAAGATAACTCTTAAGCAGGTTACTGTGCTACCTGGGAGAAAGCAACCTCCAGGACTGAGCTGGGTTCCATGTACATAAACCGGGCAAAATTTCAAGGTCAGTCTGAGCCCAAAATGACAACATTTGGGAGTCATTCAATTAATTAGAGCGTGGCTTTGATGAGTACACCAAATTTGAAGGCTCCTCCTGTAGAAAATGAACTTCAAGCCTATGGAAGTGCTCACCATGAATTCCCCGAGTGCCAGACAGAACAAAAGCAAAGTTGAAAGTGCCCACGGCTGTGGGAGCAGAGATGTTTGACACACACAGGTCCCCAAACTTGGCTTGAAATATCTGAAGGTATTAAAAAAGTGTTCAGCGACCATGAAAACTGTCCTGATGGGRAAAGGAGGGAAAGAGCTCTGAGGGAAAGCAGATAATAGAAGTTTTAGAGTTTCTTTTGTGCTTCATTGATTGAACTCAGGTGATTACCTATGAAATAATTACGTATGTATAACCTAAGCATAAAAAGATACTTCAATTTTTTAACAGGCTTTCACATTATTTCAGTGTTGAAAAATACATTTTTGATAGGTTTGCCCATCACCACAAAGTTGAATTTTTTTTTTTTTTTCTTTTCTGCTGTAGAGCAGTTTTTGTCTCCATAAAGGTGCCTGTACAAATAGGCTGAATTCCACKATGCTGGTCATAGGCACAGGCTGGGAGGATGACTCAGCCCAGTCAAGTGATCAGTCAGAAGTCCTGTCTGGGTCTGCAGGACTAGAAACAGGAGCTTTAATACTGCATTCCAAGGAACTGTACCTAAACAAACCCACAAACTCAGAAAATGTATGATAAAGGCAAAAAACCCAAACATATATGCTATAGAATTATATGCACACAAAAATACTCTGCAAGGTCAATTTTGGGAACTGATTCACGACACCTTTTATACATTAAATGAGATAACMACCAAAAAAGAGCTGTTTGTTGATGATTTAAGGAGAGGGAGAACAGCAACACCCCACACAGCCACCCAGCAGCAGAAATCACCCCTGGCAGTTCTCAATGACGATCACATCGACTCCTGAGCCACTCAAGACCAGACCTGAAAAAAGCACCTTCTCTGCTGGGAACACCTTCTGCTGGCAGGAACAAGACTGATGTGTATTGCGCTCCTACAAATAACTTCCTTTCTCATAAATAGGTCAAATTAACCCTGATTTATAGAACTGAAGTTCCCACTCAAACTCTTGCTGAAGTCTGGGAAGACAAATTCAGTCTTATTACAGAGTCCTAAACAACTCACCTTAAATTTCTCTGTTATGATGAAAAACCTGATATTTTAAACCAGAAGAGACTGTTGATCCTTTCCACTGCAACATTTTCAGAATCTGCTAAATAGAATCATAGAATCAATCACTGAATGGCTTTGGTTGGAAGGGACATTAAAAGTCAYCTAAATCCAACCAGGGACACYTTCCACTGGACCAGGTYRYTCCAARTCCCATCCAACCTGGCCTTGGACACTTCCARGGATGGGAATTCCAGTTTCTCTGGGCAACCTGTGCCAGGGCCTCACCACCCTCACAGGAAAGATTTTTTTTTTTCCTAATCTCTAATCTAAACCTGGCCTATCCCAGTTTCAAGCCACTCCCTCTTGTCCTATCACTATTTGACMATGGAAAAAGTCWCTCTTYAGCTTTCTTGTAGACCYCCTTTAGGAACTRAAAGATKGARTTTGGATGTCTACCAAAGGTCYGAGGAGAAGAWGCGTGGTCTTCTCAGCTGCCCAAAATAATTCTGAGGCTTCAGAGGAGCAACAATGGTACCATTGGCTTCTCAGGAAAAACACATCTCTTCCCTCACCAGTAGAATTTGCAACTTCTGTTCCAGAGGTTTGACTGGAATATCATAGAATTATTAAGGCTTGGAAAGACTTTCAAGATCCATCCAGAGCTGGTGACAGTATCTACAATATCACACAGAGAACACCCCTGAATGCTGAAGAGCCCTGGAACTGCCTTTGCCTCACAGAAGAGTGGAATCATGGAATGGGTTGGGTTGGAAGGGATGTTAGASATCATCAAGTTCCACCCCCCTGCCATGGGTAGGGATGTCATTCACAGGATCAGATTGCTCAGGGCCCCATCTAACTTTGGCTGGATGTCATATCAGGACATATGCAGAATTCCATTAATCAAGTTGCAGCTACTCCTTATATTTAGTCTCCAGCCAGACATTACTGATCTTGCAGGAAACTACTGAGAAAGCAAAAGTGTTATTCAAAGAGTACCAAAAATACTCTTAATGCCTATGTAAAAGTTTCTCCTTYTTCTAGATAGCTTTCTTAAAATTCAGTCAGTCTTTGTCCATAATTAGTAAAAGAAGCTATTGTCTGTTCTTCCTAACACGACACTTATCTTCCCAAGTCTGGCAAAGTATTTCTTAAATACTGACAAAGTTYCTCACTTCATATTAATATTTTTCTACTTAAGCTGCACCCCAAAATAGCAGCCAATTATTTCTTCAAACACTCWTATGACACTGGTGAGCAAAGTGCTTGTTGATCCAATAAAGCCACAAGGATGTTGCTAAATCCAGCCTCATGTTCAAAAGAGATTTCCAAATATTTTGCATCTCAAAAGTAGTCTGCATCAAAAGTAAACTTCGGCAGGCTGATGGAATCTCCTGGCTCTCGCAGAAGGATGTGACCCAGGCACCATCCACATCATGCACAAGGCTATATCCAAGCATAAAACACATCTGAAATTTAATAATCCGACCATAAACACGTATCTGAAATGTAAAAATCACTCTTGCAAAATCAGATTCAGCAGGGATGTTTGCAGAGCAGTCTGTGTGCACTTTTAAACTGAATTCTCAGCGAGAAGTGAGAGCGATTGGTGTTGGTGTTTCGATGACTTTGACACACAACCAAATTACACCACTGAGCCCACGAAACCAACGCACTCTCAGTCAACAACAAACTAAGATAAATCTGCGTTCTTTACACCCATGTGAAAGATTTTGRTGCATGTGTTTTATCTCACATTTGCACCAGGCTCACTGGACAAACCACAGCAACTCGTTGCACTGATGTGGCTTCCCTGTGCTTCAAAACCTTCAAGGGGACAAAAAAGCCCCACACTCTTTGATCTCAGAAATGAGCACATCCAYTCCTTACATTCACCCAGGCCTTTCTGCTAAAT
>NW_026623329.1:1249785-1258233 GCF_030028575.1 Malurus melanocephalus | reverse complement strand
CTGCTTGACAGAGGAAGGGGTTTCCCCAAGTATTTCTTAAACTAACTTGGCATTTCATATAATTATATCCGCAACCAGAGAGTAAGCACTCCAGCTATCACATTATCCGAGTCTTGAATCTATGAAAATAATTGCGCCGTCTCCTGGATCAGGGAAAAGCACAACCAGCCTGGTTAAACCCTAGTATTAGCAGGATAAACGGTTATAATTTTATTAATCACCATTTTTGCACCAGCGCTGGGGACAAATTGTTCCCTGATGCTCCAACACGCCGAGCGCTGCGCACAATACGCACAATGAAACCTTTCCTSTCCAGAAGAGCCCACTCTGGGTATTTCTTTGTTCAAGCCCAGGACAGGAAYTTGTCAGGTGTGTAATTAAATCTGTTTTTTTTGGGGTGGGCCTGTCTCMGACACAGACATGTGTCTGTTAACAGCTCCTCCAAGAACAACCAGCTCRCTCGGCTGTGAAGCAAGGCTGGAGYYCCCAAACAAATTTTTSGGATGAAAGGCAGGCATTCAGCACTGTGGTATTTATTCCTGTCAGACATTTTTCTTTTCTGTCTTTTTTATCCACTCCATGAATCCTGTTTTGTCCAAATGAATATTATGCTCACACCACACTGGTGTCCTTGGGCAGGAGACATGTATAACCCTTTCCTGGAAATTTTGAAGAAATGGGCAACCTTCTCTATTTTGAGCATGTTTAAGCCCTACTCATCCTTCTGTGCAAAAAACAAAGCCTGGTAAACATGATATGTACATCTGATATACCCAAATATGTGCAATCAGTATTAAAGGGTACTATAGGAAGAAGAAGAGCAACTTTTTACACATGGAGATGGTGATTGGGCAAGGAATGAATGTTTTAAACTAAAAGAGGARAGATTCAGGTTAGATATAAGAAAGGAATTCTTCCCTTTTAGGAGGGTGAGACACTGGCAAAGATTACCCAGAGAAGCTGTGACTGCCCCATCCCTGGAAGTGTCCAAGGCCAGGTTGGATGGGGCTTGGAGCAACCTGGGATAGTGGAAGGTGTCCCTCCCCATGGCAGAGGGGTGGAACTAATTGATCTTTAAAGTCCCTTCCAACCTAAGCCGTTCTGATTCTACAACTACATATATTTATTTGCATTTCTCAGCTGTGGGYGAATTGCAAGCAGCAGCAAATTTTCCTCCCCAGTGCTGAAAATAAATTAAGCCCAAGTAATTTAGCTGTTCTTCTGAGATATTTTTTTGAAGATTCCTGTGATGAGTGTCTTATTTTTTTTCACACTGCTGAAGCTCAGGGGAGAACACTGGCCAGCTCCAAGGGATCCTCTGGAGGCTTCACAGGCAAGGAGTGAATTATCAGCACTGGTGCAGATTGTGAGGAAGCATCTGCACTGAGCTGGTGTCCCTTGTCTTACCTCTCTCTTTTTTTTCTTTACATGAAAAATCACAGAATGGGATTTTCTGTGACACCTTCCACTGGGCCAGGTAGCCCAAAACCCCATCCAAAGTCTGCCAGAAACAGACTGAAGGGTGGCAAGCACAGCTGGGTAGTGTGTCTGAGATAAAAAAGTCCTGCCAGCATTAACAAAGGAGCAGCACTGAACTAAATCCAACCATCCTAAACGGGCAGCCGAGCTGGTGGCTCACAGAGCCCCGTGCCCCTTTAGGAGGATGAAGTGAATTATCCTCTCCAGTGGCTAAARACGTGCAAAAAGAGTGAGAGCTGGAGGCTCTGCAATCTCTCAGAGCAGCCCTCCAGCAAAGTGCACAAAGTGACTTGATATTGCTTCTCACAAAGCCACTTACAKCCCCGCTCCCTTCTCTGCATTTGCAACGCAGAGCCTTGCTTTGGTTGATTGCTTAACACCCCTGGTTTTCTTAAGAGTTAACAAATGCTGCTGAGTATATTTACAGCCCACATAAATAGTGTTTGAAAAGTAAAAAAAAAAAATAATACCCTTCCACCCCCTGTTGCTCTGGAGCAGCATTGGAGGAGATAGAAGGGTAAATTCATCCCTGAGCTCCCTTCACTGCAGCTGTCCTTGAAAAGGAGGAAGACTTATTTTCAGTACATGAGTATCAGCAATACTGRGAGAGAGAAATAGTAATTCCCTCCAGAGGAATTCAGCTAAATCCACTCCATGGTCCAGGAAATGCCTGATGGAACAGATCACACATATTGCACTCCCAGGCTTTGCTTTTTTTRCTTTCCAGTATCACAACAGCACACCTTAAACATCACCAAGATCTTTTCCATCTTTGCTTTCCCAAAAGACAACGCTACCTGTCCCACTCTGTTTTCACTGCCTGTCCCTCTGTGCTGGTAAAACACAACTTGGAAGTGTAAAGCCTTTGCTGAGAAGATAAGGCAATGAATAAATACACCAGAATCACACCTGAAAAGGGATGACAGAGATAGAAATAATCCCTATTTTCCAGGGAATGAAGACWGATCCCCCTCCCTTAGGTTTGGGAACTGGTGTTCACATAAATATTAATTTTCCATTTACTAGTTTCCCACCTTGTGGCAGATACCCCTTTGAGGAAACTATTTTTCCACTTTCAAAATTACACCGAAATTTCCCAGCYGAAGCTATGAGGCAAAAACAAGAAATTCCCCAGAAAGCAAATAGCTCTCACTATTTATTTCTGTTTTCATTTGTTTTAACCCCATAAAATATGRGCACATGAGGTTTCATGCCTGAAAAATTACATCTTTGCCATTCCTTTCACTTCCTGTGGGACAAAAGATGAGAGAGGGAAGAGATGATGCGCTGCAGTCGGTACACCTCTCAAGAAGTTAGAAGGCCAGCAGCAAGAGCTCTTGCTATCTTTGTGTCTTTTTCAGAAATTTGAAGGTTTCTTTGTTTTCAAGCCCCATCCAACCTGGTCTTGAACACCTTCAGGGATGGGGAGTCCACAACCTCTCTGGTCAACCTGGAATTCCTCTCTGGGCAACCTTTTTTCCCCTGAACAGATCCAAGTGGACAAAGATAATCTCAACACATCCAGCCAAGCATACCATAATTTATGAATAATGAAGGAAAATTGGCAATTGCTACAAAGTGATAGGAAGCTCAGTACACACATATGAATTCTTTCATTCAATTTAAGGAAAAAAAAAGAAACAAAAAGAACACCAATAAAGATATTTCCCATCCTGGAGAACAGCTCTTCTCTATGCCACAAATGGTGGATGGCCAATCACATCCTCTCCAAAACACTTCTTRAGAAACAGAAGGTGCATGAAGTCCTTGGTGCTGTAAATTCAGMTCAGACATTAAATATCTATTAGAAATGGATAATGAAATTAAGAGGAAGACAGCCAATAGGAAGCAGAGCATGGGGGGAGCCCTGCTGGTGCTCAGCAAAGAGCAAATTGAGTGTTAGGAGGAGGGAAATAAAGCAGAGTGCCAGAGCTCTGCTTGGCRGGGAAAGTGTAATAGATTCTGTCTCGGAGATGTATCAGCATCTGGGGCTTTTAAATCACGGAGGAAGGCAGAGGGGAGCAAAGCTTTTAGCACTCAAAGCAAAATCTGCAACGAGACCTTTACGATGATGAAACCCTCTCGGGAGTGAGGGAATTAAYGAGAGGCAAAATTTCTGGAAAGAGAGTGGACACCCCAGCTCTGCCCCATCCTCTGCCAGCATTTGCATGCCTAAGAAGAAGAAGGCAAGATATTTTCCTTCTTCCTTGTCCCCCAGCCTGACAGCTTGGAAACACAAAGTTATTTCTTTGCAATTTCTGTAATCACAGCAAGATCCTCAAAAGACTTCAAAATTACAAAGGGAAGAGCAACGTGTAACACAAACTATCAACATCATTATGGAAAGAAGTGCTGCTTCAGAAACGCAGGTGGAATTATTGTCAGGTCAGAGGTAAAACCTTGGGGTATCCAACTCCTGAACACCAGGAAAAAAAAAAAACAAGTTTCTACAATTCTCACCCTCTCCTCTTCCTATGGAGAAAAGATGGAGAGCTTCTCATTGAAAAATGGGGAAATTTCTGGGCCTCACATATTTTCAGAAAAGCTTCAGATCTAAACTGAACACTTTGGAGATTTCTACAAGCATCTGATTAAAGAATCACCCATTCAAAACAGTTTCTTTTTGGTGACACATCACTGCACYGCTCAAACAGAATTTACTGTCCACATCAGATGGCAGCTAAACCATCTCATCCTCCCCTTTGTCCACATAAACAGCAAATCAAATGGAGTAATTTTGCACCTTTTTCTGCACCAGTGTGTCCCTAAAAGAACAAACACTTGCACATTACTGGGCTGATTGTGTYAGAAGGCAGCGCTACTGGAGATAAAAAGACTGCAGAATTATATTAACCATCTTTACAATTGGGAAAAAACAACCTCATTTACCCCWTAAAATACCCCGGCAACACTGAGAAAGTGGAATTTGATTTGCGTATTTACAAATGTATCTCTACACACACTGGCAAAGTGCAGCTGCCCCTGGCATGAGGAGAGAGAGCTTTTGACCCCAGAGCTAAACACCCACGTGGAGCTCCCCATCAAAGACTGATCAGGACCTTGAGAGGGAAATAATTAATATGAACCAAAAAGCACAAATTTCTGCCGCAACAAGACCAGGAAAGGTGAAGCAGCAGCATTTTCCAGTCTCACGCAAGGCAGCTCGCAAGCAGGGAAAGGTGTTAAGAGCCCACAACATTAATTAAGTTAATAGTTTGGGATTTAAGACAGGACATCAAACGTGCCTGTGGTATCATAATCCATTTGTGTGCGCCTGCTCCAAAATCCCAGAGCAAAATCGTGTCATTGCAGATGCAAGGACATGGGTTCTGCTTTGCAGATCTCAACCAAGCAGAATTTACCATCCAGCTGGGCCCTTTCTGGACACAAGAAGCTGACCTTGAAGAATTACTGTGAAAGCTTCAAAAGATGGTCAGTATTTGATCCTGCACAAATGCAATCCCTTGGAAATGCCAGGAGATCATGTCTAAATGAGCACCCTGCTCTGTTCCACCATGGTTTTGTTTTCCTATTAGAAAAGTCAGTGACACATTCTTTTTCCAGCCTCAGGAGTGGGAAACTCATCGTGGACAAAATATTTCTCCACTGATCTCGTACTAACACTGGGCAATGTTTGCACAGTTTGTGCCTAAAGTTAATTTTACCCAAGTGGGGTTGCAACTTTGCCTTTTTCCATCCCTAATTACTGCAAAGAAATTAAAATATGCACACAGGGCAACTTGCTGATGTCCATTTCTTCTGCCTTTGGGATGACAGTCCCATTTCCTGAGTCATGRAATCACAGAATGGTTTGGGCTGGAAGGGAATTCCCATCCCTGAAAGTKTCCAAGGCCAGGTTGGATGGGGCTTGGAGCAACCTGGGGTAGTGGAAGGTGTCCCTGCCCATGGCAGAGGGTTGGARTGAGATGATCTTTAAAGYCCCTTTCAGCCCAAACCATTCTATAGATTCTATGAATCCGTTTATTCATTCACAAAATCCCAACCAGATACTGTAACCACTTCTGTCACACTTTTTTTTTTTTTTTTTTTTTTGCCTTGTCCCTAATCTCCCTAAATTTATGCAATGCTGTTCTACAGAGATTCACTGATTCTTTACTCTTTTATCCTCCTTGTCTTTCTAAAACATCTTAAAGCGGAAAAACTAGAAGAAATTTCGCCCCAATAAACAATTCCCAAAGCAAGCAGAGGTATTATACAAGATCTGAGCCAATGGATCAGACAGAAATTCATGTTTCAATACCTGTCTCCAGGACCCATGGAGAAATCACAAAATTCAGAGGTTACCTGCATGGGAATGGTCTGTCAAAGCCTTCATTTTTTAGGAGGCTTTTTTTAATATTCTGAAGGAGAAGGTTTTAACTATTCACCATTTCAGTTGAGTTTATTCTTTGGGGTGACAGAAATAGTCGGTCCCTCTTAGTGCTCAGATGAATTTTTGGCCATGGTGGTGCCTTCCCACAGCAACTTTCACTCACTGACATGGAGCTGGAGTCTTCCATGACCAACTGTGGACCAACCAACCAAAAAAACTCCCTAACAGTTGTGTCCCAAAGTATAAAAAATAAATTCTCCACATGGTTTAATATCAGAATATGTGGTTCTAGTGCCTTTTGTTTTAATGAACCTGACATGTGCAAGGCATGAAGGAAAAATGAGGTGTCCACAAACACACTCAGGCACTTTATTTGTTTCTCAAGCCTCAATGCTCCAGCTCAAATGTGGTTTCCAATCCCTGAAGCAGCAAGTTTTACAGGTTACCTCTGAGCAGAGCAGTCACAATTTTGATATCAATGTAGGTATCAACAGGTATTTTACTCTTTCCGAGTTTTAACCTAGGACTAAAAACATCCTCTCCAAAAAAAGAAAAGCATTTATCCCACCAGAACATCCAAATGGAGAGCTGGCTTCAGACTTCCTCTGAAGCACTGAAGTTTGAAGGCTGGTTATCAAGTATATTAAAAAAAAAAAGGAAATAAAAAGGAAAANAAAAAAGGAAAAAAAAAAAAAAAAAAAAAGGCGCAGAACAGCTCCTGCATCAGAGCACACCAAAATTAATTTGTTTATTTTTAAACGATTGCCTCTTCAAACGCGGTGACGCTCCTCCCAGAAGGCAAAGCCAATATTCTGATCTATTTTTTGATCTTCTAAATGCAGGCACAGCCAGAGGAAGCCAAGCTCSAGCCGAGGGGGGAAGCACTCACACGCTGCAGCCCAAGAACCAGCRCTGCCACGAGGAAACTCCAGTTGGGTCTCAGGCTTGGGTTCATCTCTACGTTATTTCCCGGCGCCYGGCCAAGTTCTGTGCGTGACTTTCACTGCAAAGCCTTTCATCCGTGGGCATGTGCTCCTGCCAAGCTGCAGATAAAACTGATCTCGGCCACTGGGGGTCATTAAAAGGCCTGTTAGAGCCTCCTCCCAGGAACTGAGCTGCTTCTCTTGCTGGAGGATGACATCTTCACTCCTTTTAGGATTTCTCAGGACCTCTGTGTTATTACCCTTTAGGATCAGCAGCCACTAAGTTGTCTTTGTTTTCTGACKCATGGTACAGGTTTCCTTCCCCTCYTTTCCTTTTTAACTTAGATCTGACACAGCCACTGTTTTAAGGCAAATCAGCACCCAAAAATCATCCCAGGCAAATAAATATGACTTGGAAAAGAACAGCAGAAGAACTGTAACAGCAGACAAATTCTCCAGATTCTTGAGTTGGTCTCCTGCTCACTGTCCTGCCTGCAGGTTGGGCAGGAAAGGAAACCTTCCAAGGAACTGGTGATAATATTCCCCTCCCTCCCCTTTTCCATGTCAAGGAAGCAAGATACACATGTGGATGCTTTAACAAAGCCTTTGACACTGCTTCCCACAGCATTCTCCTGGATAAAGTGGCTGCTCATGGACTGGACAGGTTTTCTGTGAAAAAAACTGGCTGGTGGTGAATGAGGTTAAATCCAGGTGGTGGCTGGTCACAAGTGGGTCAGTATTGGGGCCAGTCCTATTAAATATGTTTACTGATGATCTGGATAAAGGGGGGATTTTAGCCTGGAGGAAAGGAGGCTCAGGAGGGACCTTATCYCTCTCTACAACTCCCTGACAGRAGGGTGGAGCCAGGTGGGGTTTGGGTCTGCTYCCACAAGAGACAGGACAAGAGGAAACTGCCTCAAGCTGCACCAGAGGAGGGTTAGATTTGATATCAGGAAAAATTTATTCAGCAACATGGTTGTCAAGTGTTGAAACAGAATGCCCAGGAAGGTGTTTGAGGGCTGTGCCCATCCTTCCCATGAAGATGTAGCTCAGAGCTGGAGCTCCAGGGGATCTCAGGGGCTGGGKTTGAGCACGAACCCATTCCTCAGTCTGCCCTGACCAGGGTGTGAACATAAAATGTGATTGTGCCAAACCAGGGAAAATATTTATACAGCACAAAAACAATATAATAAACAATGCCATTGCCTTTGCTTGGGGAAACTGGTGAAGGAAAGCAACAGGGAAAAGAGAGGAGAAAGAGACTGAGAGAGGGAGGATGAAAACAACTGARGAAAAGAAACAGAAATTAAAAAACAGCAGGGGAAATAAAGCTGAATTCCTGCTATGTCCGAACCAGTGGATACGGAGGGGGTGGAGGTTTTAGAAATAGGAAAGAGAGGGGCAGCAAATCAAGCAAAATACCCAGTATTTCTCCCCAAAAGCAAGGCTGGGTTTTGTTTTTAGCCCAGAAGAGGCATTCACAGCATGTTCCGTGCAGCAGTGGGCAGGGAATCCCTCCTGCCTGGCTCACAGCCCCCCGATGGAAATGCCAGGGAGGAGAGACATAATCAGCAGCKTTTCCAAGGCTTGATACTGCAGACAGGCACTGCCACCGTCTAGTGTGATGCTGAAATGCTGGCCTTGTCCTCACCCCCTCCCTCTCAGTTTTGAGGATGTCTCAGACATGCCTGGGAGAAGTAAAATGCAGCAATT
>NW_026623329.1:1247950-1249594 GCF_030028575.1 Malurus melanocephalus | reverse complement strand
GACTAAAAAGGACAGGATGTTCAACCAGAAACCAGAAACAAAGCACTTGGTGAGCAGCAGCAAGACAAACAACCCTCCTCCCACCAGCTAGACATCATCAAAATAAAATAAAATAGGATAATAAATAAAATTAAATAAGAGAAAAATAAACGAAGCGAAGCTGGATTCTTACCAAGCCAAATCTGAGGGTATGGAGGCAAAAAGAAGCACTGGCATGAGATACACTAACAACTCAATTAACATCCCTCATCTTGTGGGAGCAGAGGGTGCCAGGCATTCCCCAAAAACAAAGTGGCCCAACCTCTCTGACTCCAGGACGTTCAATCTCCCAAAAGGACACTCTTGTTTGCCATGTTTTTTTCTTTTTTTTATTATACATAAACATGCACTTTTTCTCCTTGTCAGCATGTCAATATGGCCTGGTTTCTCCTTCACTAATGAGCAATAAATGTGAAAACCCCACGGAGAAGAAAAAAAAAATTAAAATCACTGAAAATACTGAAACTGACTTAATAGATACAAAATTTAAAGKCACGAATTGGCAGCGCTTTGGTTTAGCAGTAAGACTATAAAAGGAGATGTATGAAATGAGAATATGACTGAAACCTCCAAATTAAATTTCGAAAAAACACACACTGCACATCCATCCCCCCAGGTATGCACATCCTGTATATTTTTAGTGATTTTATTGTTGTTAGATCCTGGCTTGGAATTATCTGTGCATTGTTCAAAGTCCCAGCCATCTGGCTACAGTCTGGCTGGTAAAGCACTTCAGGAAAAGCAGCAGACAACTCCTCTTTCCCAACCTGCTTAACTCCTGCAGTACCTGAAATAAATCTAAAATACTGACTACTGCAGGATGCAATAAATGGTTTTTTTTTTTCCCTGCATTTTGTCATAAACTCAAGTTCTTTGCAAACTGTTTTTTACAGCAAATCCTCTTTCTAAATCTATGCTTTACACCATTTTGCAGAAATGAAAACAATAATAAAAAAGAACTTGGAGGAAAGAGTGGGAGAAAGTGATACAGAAATCTTATTTTGCTCAGCCCATCATTTTGGTTGCCTCCACACACATGGAAAAGTAAAGGAKGTCTGAAATTTTCAGACTCCCAGGACTGGTTTTCCCCTTCAAAATCTCTTTTTTAGGGAAGAATGGGGTGGTTCCCAGTGGTCTTTCCCCCACACAGCTTCACACACAGCAGACATGCTTCACATGCAAGTGCAARGCATGCCCTATTCCCAGCCCCAAAAGATGGATTTATGACTTTAAAAATCTCCAGATGGATTTATGACTTCAAAAAATCTTCTTTACATAACTTTGTCCCTCTGCTTCGCCAGCTGCATCCCTGTTTCCATTTCTGTATCTCTAAYAGGAGAGGAGAAGGAATAGAGGATATTCTATTTTATGCAGAATAATTGTGGTCAGCTCTTTGGTCTCCTGCTCTCTACTAAGGACTTGAGCAAAGCATTTAGGGAAAAGAAAAAATAAAATAAAATTTCCCACCTAACCAAATAATGCTCGATRCATTCACATGTATGGGATATTCTTTGTCTCTCTGAAAATCTACTCCCAAATCTCTGGGTGAAGCTTTCAAGGCAAGGAATGGCCAAACACACAGAAATGCTCATGAGAAATATTCAA
>NW_026623329.1:1244665-1246901 GCF_030028575.1 Malurus melanocephalus | reverse complement strand
AAGAAAGCCTGGGCATTGCGGAAAGGCATGAAAAACAGGGAATAAAATGCACCCACTGCTTGGGATGCCACATCTGAAGGTGGTGAGAGACCCTACCCTTCACTGCTTGAAGAACACTTTAGTAACAGCATGATCTGAGGCTCTTCAAAACTCCCTTCTGACATCCTGAAGGACAGAACCTGCCCTGCTTCACTCTCCAGCTGCCTCATTTCCATCTTGGACAGGGGAAGATGTTGTAGGAAAGTCCAAATRTCTGTGATGACAACCTGCACCAAAYCMCCACAGCTTCAGGACAGAAGAAATTGCGCTTTCTCCAAGTGCTTCTCCAGCCAAAGACACCATCCAGGCAGAAGGGAGAGAAGAATCCATGGTTCTCCAAAGAGAAAATAAAATCTAAGCTTATCTAAGTGGTCACTGCCAAGTTTTGCTTTATTCAAGTGCTTCCTTTTAAATTTAAAAGTGGGTTTACAACTTCAGAGAATCACAGAATGATTTGGATTGTGTTGGAAGGGACCTTAAAGATCATCCAATTCCAACCCCTGCCACGGACAGGGACAYCTTCCACTRTCCCAGGCTGCTCCAAGCCCCATCCTTGAACACYTCCAGGGATGGRGCAGYCACAGCTTCTCTGGAAACCTCTGCCAGGGTCTCCCTACCCTCATAAGGAAGAATTTCTTCCCAAAATCTAATCTAAACCARCCCTCTGTTAATTYAAAGCCAMTGACATCTTGCYCAGGTCTGAACAGTYCYTGCTTTAAGGAAATAACCAAGATTKAACATCAAGGTAGCCTGGTTAAGAAAAACCCCCAGGCTGAGGAATGGGAAAGAGAAAGGTTTTTTCCAGGGAAATCATGACAGCTCCAAATCTCAGGATATAATAATGAGAAACACAGCTGGCAAAGGGTTYAGGTTGTGAGCAGAGGTTGTTTTCCTGGCTAAGCTCATTGCATTTGTTCTCTGATGTATCAATAAGAAGGACTTTGAGCTTGGGATCAGGAAATAATGGGAAATTTCTTTTAGAAACACTTACACAACCACTTGCACACCTCAAAACCTCTTAAAGCTGCTTCTTCCACCCCTCTAAAACCACCTGTAGCACTGCCACTACCTTCAGCCACATCAAAAACCAGAGAATGTGCTCATAAATCCCMACCATTAATATCCAAGTATAACAGCAAAATTCGGGGAAGATCTGCAATACACACATCCTAACATCCAATTTAAAATCCYTCCTTGCTCCTAAATGCTTTCCATCCACACTAATTCACCCTAATCCCCAATCTACCTGCTTACATCTGTCGAGTCCTTCCTCACCGYTGATCTTTAATCCCTGCCCACTTCTAGCTGCCAGTGTCAGTCTCCAAGCAAATGTCAACCTGGAAGAAGAGATATTTAGAAATAATATTTCTGGACTGACAGCATGGATAAAAGCTTTATTCGTTTTTTTTTTTTTTTTCTTTTTTTGCCTCCACTCAAATTCTGTTTGTGTCACACGTATTTGGGTCAGCCATGTCTACCCCTCCATTACGTACAGAAGTGAGATTTGTGTATGTTCTGCAAAATGAAAACATCCTTAGAGCTGGGCTGCAGAACAGAAATCCACAGTGATGTCTTTTCACTTTCTCTATAAATCTCCATTTCCATTTTCCCTGGCAGAAGGCAATGCCACAAAACTCCACTTGCTTTTTCAAAGAGAAAGAGGAAGATGCACTCATACACCAAGGATTCTAAGTTATTTTATTTCTAATCAATTAAGAAAGACGTATTCTACATCCCTAAGAATTTAATTAATTGGATAAGACTAAGGATAGGAGGGGAAGGAAACAAGAAAACAAGGAAGAGATTTACACATGACCACACTATGGAGAAGCAACAGAGGAAACCAAGATGTGTATGTGCTCTCCAAAAATCAATTACTTGGTAGGCTACGAGCTGCATTCATGCACAGATGTTTTGCTACTTTATCTATTATTACTTTAAATATTAATATTTTTARTATTATTCAAATATTAAGGTGTCAAATACGCAGAGTTCCATCTCACTCAGGGTATCCTGCAGCATCCATTTCACAACAGCACAGCCAACAGAGATGTTTCTCCTTCCTAAACTTTGTCCCAGGTTTTAGACTTTTTGTATTTGTTCCCTTTCATAGCCAAAACCCCAAGTGGAAATTCTGCAACAGCAAAAACAAAAACAAAAGCAAAGGCAAAAGCAAATACAAACAAGCAAAAAAAAA
>NW_026623329.1:1240909-1244133 GCF_030028575.1 Malurus melanocephalus | reverse complement strand
AAAAAGTGCCAGCACCTTCCCAGGAAGGGAATACAACTTGAAGTGGATAAAGCTGTGTTAGAATTGACAGCCTGCTCCTGGACACCACCTTTTCCAGGGAAGTTTTTGGGGTTTTCCCATTCATATCACAGGAAAGGAGTTGCAGAACCTCAGGAAAAATGCTGGTGGATTATTTAGCCTGTCTGGAGCCTGGGGAGAGAACTCGATGAACCAAACTGGGATGCAGCCACCACTTCAGAGGTTGGAAATATTCCAGCAAAGCCAGAATAAGCTCTGATCTGCTCTACCCCCGATTTCAGAGTGAATCCATCCTGGCAGCACATCTGCTTGGCACAGCAGGATGTTGGGGAACACTGGGATGTGCACACAGAGACAGAAAAGCAAACAGCTACAGAAGGGCTGCTCCAACCTCATCCTATTTCCTATGGCTGCCCACGCAGCAAACACGGACAGATGTTCACACAAGGTCATGCAGCAATCCCACTGCTCAGTTTCAGCTGTGTCTTGGTTCAGGTGGACTCATTTGCAGRCTCAGATCAAGAAAATCAGACTTTAGATCCAGGACAGGGTGCAAAACACAGGGTGGAATCCCAGTGGTGAAGGAAATGTTGAGGAAGCCTTGCAGCCCTTGAAGGAATTTCACAGGATTCCCTCAGGGCTTGTGGGAGAAGGGCTCTCGAGCAACTGAGAAAGTTTCAAAAAACAGAATTTGATTCAATCAACAGAATTAATCTTGGGAGCATCAGAGAGTCATATAAACATGGAATGGTTTGGGTTGGAAGGGACCTCAAAGATCACCCAGTTCCAACCCCCTGCCATGGGCAGGGACCCTTTCCACTATCCCAGGCTGCTCCAAGCCCCATCCAATCTCGTCTGAAACACTTGTGGGGCATCCCCAGCTTCTCTGAGCAGCCTGTGCCAGGGCCTCCCCATCCTCACAGGGAAGAATTTCTTTCTCACATCTCATCTAAACCTCCCCTCTTTCAGTTTAAAATCACTGATGTCTTCAGGTCTGGACAGCTTTAACAAAACCTGGTACAAAGTTTGAATGAGGAAGTAGCTGAGTTTTATTTTGTTGATAAAATCCTTCCTTCTACCTGCAAGACAAAGAAAAACTTTTGAAAGAAGAAAAAAAAATGTTAGGCTGTATCAATTTCAGGAGCTGAAACTAAAGCTCAGGACCATTTCTTCTCCTTTAGGAAAACTTTCCCCATGTGGAAAACCATCCCAGAAGGGCAGACCTGGATCTGGCACACATTCAGAAAATAAAGGAACCACGAGCACATTCATAGAAATACAGAATCACAGAATGGCCTGGGCTGGAAAAGAACCTTAAAGATCATCAGGTTCCCAACCCGTGCAAAAGTCAGGGACATTATCCACTGGACAGTTTCTACCAGCAACATTGAGTCTGTTCTGCTTTCCCTACCAAGGCACCTCTACCCACATGAGGAGCAGGCTGCAAGGCAGAGGATCTTCTTAAACTACTTCTAATTCCACTGTAATTGAGTGGAAAATGAAGCAAGCTGTTCTGAGAGGATGTTTAAATGCATTTCCAGCTGGAATGCCTCAGGAAAGGCCACTGTCTTTGATTTCTGATTTTCTGTCAAAGATTGGGACTGCCAGCRTGATTTTTACATGTTTACATTAAAATTGCTTTTGATAACCAAGACTAGCAAATAAAATTGGTAGAGAAAATTAAAAAAAAAGCTTATCTTTACCCAAGAGGTTTTTGGATTGGTTTGTTGATTTTGTTGCTTTTTTCTTTTTCTTTTCCCTGCTAAGAAGTTGTCAGCTCACCCTCACATATTTCATTAAAATACATATTTATTCAAATGATGTGTTCTGGTTTTGCTAGTTTTATAAATAAATGCATAACCACTTACATTTCCTGAAATACTGAAATTATAGCAAAATGTTTTATTATAATGTTAAAAGTACCAGAAGGGATAGGGCAGAGGTTTTCAAAACAAACAGTTTCAAAGTCAATTTGTGTATGAAAGTTAATTCTCCTGGCAATTCCTTTTGCTATAAAACATGCTGTTCATTATTCTTTAATATGTTTTCTTAAGTTTAGGCTTATTAATTCATTAAATCATTGCTAAGATCTCTTAAGAACTGGATGTAAGGAAGAGAAGATCCTGTAAATCTAGTGAAAATGGACTAAGAAAATAAATTCAGAACTTTTGGAAGTCTTGCACAATAGCAAAAAACCAATATGAAATAATTCTCTAGATGCCACAAAAATGCTTATGGGGTTCTCTAYTGAGACTCAAGATCAATATATTATGATTTTTTTCTGTGTTGTTTGCATTTAGATTTTAACCTGCACTTAACTAATGACAATAATACGACACCCAACTCCTCAACTTCTGTAATACCCTAAATTCAAGACATGGCCCTAATACACTAAATTCAAGACATGGCCCATTACTTGGAAGCCAAAGCCAATCATTAGGACTCTCAGACATGTCTTGCACAACATTTGATGTGCCACATTATTGTTTAGAGCTCTCTAAATTAGAGCCAAGTCCAGGAGGTAACTCTGGAGCAATATTTGTGAATCCATCTATGCATGGCAGAGAAAAGGAGGTCACATCTTCAGTCTTTCCTTCTCTGAAGGTTGGATTTGATGATCTTGGAGGTTTTTTCCAACCTTAATAATTCTGTAACTCCACATTTGACTCCATCCCTAAGAACGCTTTGGTTAATTTATTGAATGTGATCTGCTCCAGCCCTTCAGTTTAAGACTTCAGCTTAAAAAAAAAAAAAAAAAAAAAAAACAAAAAAAAAAAAACCCTTATATTGCATAAGAGCCTCAAATCTCCCCAAAAGATTCAACAATTCTGTTCTTGCTTTCTTTCACTGTTTTTAACTCTTTCTAGCACCCTTTCCTAAGGACATTTAAGTGCCTGATTTTGTTCCTCATTGCCCCAGCGAGGAACAGGKGCCACAACCAGACCTGGACCTCCCACCAGACCCTCTGGACAACGCCTCACACAAGTTTTGAGTTCCTGTCAGCAAAACATTCCAAGTACTGGAATTAATTTAAGAAGCCAATGCAAAACCAGAGCAGTGCTCAGCCCCCAGCACAGGTTGGAGAGGACAGAAGAATGGTTCATCTGCAAGGAGGAGGTTTAGATYGGATATTTGGAGAAAAATCTTCACTGAAAGGGTTGTCAGGCACTGGAGAATGCCCAATGAAGTGGCTGTCACCATCCCTG
>NW_026623329.1:1236087-1240654 GCF_030028575.1 Malurus melanocephalus | reverse complement strand
CCAGCTAGAAAAAATCATTTAACAATTGCTAAGCATTGAAATGATAATTCGGTGATTTATACCCAGAGAACAGTGCCAAGGACAACTCGCAGGGAACAATCTCATTTTGTTCAGTGACAAGATAACCARCCTTATCCAACCAGGAGAAAGAGGCACGTGTGACATATCTTGAGTACAACCCTGGCCCCTGTCCCACACAAAAATTCCAGGAGAAACTGAGGGGAAAATGGTCTAAATGAAGTCACAGAAAAATGAAGGACTGACCCAGCAATCCCTTGAGCTCACCTGGAAGCAATGCACTGCTGGAATATGAAATTAACCTCACCTTTTCAGAGCTGGCATTTAACGTCCAGGTTACAGTAAGGTTAATAAAAKCAGTGTTAAAAATTTCCTGCCTTGTGGCATTTTAATCCAAACCATTTAAATTCTCTGACCTATATGCCTCCCGTTGTAAAGCAGGTTTTGTTCATTTTCCCCACAAAAAGACGGTTTTGGGAAGACAGATTGAACACAGGAGAGAGTGCAGCTTGCACACATCAAAATAGTGAGARTCCAAGGTTTAATTCCTCCTGCTGCTCAGTGTTTGGTCTCTGTTTACCTTACACATGTCACATTACTTAAAAAATAACATTTTGAAGTCAATCTTTCCAATTTCTCAGGCCTAAACTTAAAAAGAGCCAGAAATAATAATTTTCTGCTACCTGCTTTYCAATTTGTCCATGCAACACCAATGTCCACGTGATGTCCAGAGAAGCTCCTACAAGGACACAGGGGAACATGGGATTTGTACACTGATTTTGGGGATCAGAATGAGGATATGAAAAGCTGTTGTTGGAAGAGGTTGTAAATCCCAATTGCAAAGCAGGGACACGGTTTATGCCTCCCCTTGCCACTCCTGGCTGTCCTTCAGTGGCTGTGGGGCAACCAAACCCCAAATGCTCTAGCCCAGGTAATCCTGGTGATCCTGTTTGGGACACACCTCAGGGTGCTCCTTGGGTAAGGCTACAGAACATCTGAGCTCTGCTGAGCTTCTCTCTTTCTCCTCCTAAAACCTGCCAATATTTAAAAAGAAAATTAAAAACCGAACAACAAACACTTGTTTTTGTTTTCCCTGAGAAATCCTGGATATCCACYATCAAAACCACAGTTTGAGCTACAGCTTTCTGACACCAAGGTGTCCAAGGCAAACCAAATTGCCAAAACCATTGTCTTGGGAATCCTCCCAAAATTGCTGCAGGTGAAGTCTGTAGCTGTCTCTAATTAGGCTAGTCAGCAAGGTTAACATCCAGGTGGCCTGAGGATGGGCTGTGAGTCCATCCATCATCACATCAGCCCAGAGCCAAGGGGATCACCTTCAAATAATTAAACTTTTCCATCCTGGCAGCTTATTTGGATCGAGCATAGAAGAAACAGAGCCAAGACAAACAGATGCCCGAGGACAGAGGAAATCCCCGTGGTAATATCACCCTTCAGGAAACAAAACCAAACAAACCCTAAGCCCCTTTTTCTTTGCTCTCTATATTACAGAGGAAGCAGATCCATCACTTTTATTGCTGCAGTATCTGAGGGTTTTCTGTTGGATATCTGAATATTGCCACTGCTGGCCATTAACTACCTGCAGGGACACCTGGTTTTATTTATTTATTTATTATTTATAAGGAGAGGGACAGGTTTAAAGCACACACAGAACATTCCCATCAAGGTCTGCCCCTTCTGAGAGCAGACACACAGACGCTGACGGGAAGGCCACGCTCCTTTGTTCCATGATCTAATGMAAAAGGCAGCTTTTCTTAGCAAACCAGTCATCCATCGTCCAGGAGCAGGAGGCAGATAATTTGTGCAGCATTACCCTCTCCTGACACTTAATTAATGGCAATATTTGGGGATGCTATGACAAAAGGCATCTCATGGGTCAGTCTTCCGTGATGAAGGGATGCAGGCTCAGATGAGGACAGAACAGAATCACAGGATGTGGAGTTGGAAGGGAACCTCGAGGATTATCTGATCCCAACTTTCTTGGCAAAARCACAGCCCAGACAAGATGGCCCAGCACCCTATCCAACTGAACTTTAAAACTGTCCAACATTCAGGAATCCACCACTTCCCTGAGGAGATTACTCTAAAAGCTGATTGTTCTAATTGCAAAAAATTTTCCACTTGTCTGAGTCTCTGRTAACTGAATCWTCCCAGGAGTGACTTGYACCCATTACCCCTTCTCTTTTCCATGTGAAAAGGGAGACTTCACCTCATTTGTCACCACCCTTTAAACACTGGGACAGAGTGAKAAGATCTCCCCTAAACCTYCTTTTCTAAAGGCTGAARRAACCCACTTCTGACTGAGACTCACAGAAAGGAAACATCCCCAATATAAATAAGTCCCTCTCCTTGAAAACTTTTTTCACAAGGATGTTTAGTTAAGGGACCAAACAATTTAGGCAGGCTGGGAAAATCCACCCTGGAAGACCCTGGAGAAGTGTCCATGGCGATGTCACCGGATAGGATGTGTACAAGGCTGGAAGAAAAACCAGCACTCAACTCCCAGCCATAATCCAGAGCATCAACAGGCTCTGGCTGGGCAGCCAACACTCAGTGGCTATTCCAAAAAAAGCTGATTTTTCCACACCAGCTCCTCTCTGCCATCCACTAAGTGTGGCTTCAGCATCACAGCTCCAACTGCCAAGCCATGGGCAAGCTGGGCATAATGAGGGATCCTTCAAATATCAAGAAATTTCAAGTGTCTTGAGTTATTCTGTGAATTTGCATTTTAAACAGCCTTTTTTTCATACAGCACAATAAATACTCTTTTTTTTRACCTAAGCTACAATGCACTGAAAGTCATCATTGGTCTAGTCCACACTTCAATTCTCTTTTTTTATGGTTGATTGTGCCCAAGTATCCTATTCTTCCTTGCCTTTATGGCTTTAATTTTGCCTTGTAGAATAGCCTAAAAATACGTTTTTTACAACTGCACAGAGAACTCGTACTTACTTCAATACCTTCTTCCTGTTCAAAGAAAAAAAAAAATCAAAATTAAACCCCAAATTTACAAGAAAACAGAAACCCAAGAGAAACCTGTATGGGTTTGTTTTTTTTTTTAAATATTTCCATCCAGGGAGAACAGATATTTGCAAAATAAAGCATCACTTCCCAAAGAATGTTTGCAATTCTCAAAACATGAACACCAAACCAGGCTGTGTCAATGAATGGCCCAGTTGAAATCAAAGGCAAGTGGAGAAATAGGTGATGTTCTTCCCTGGTGAAAAAAAAAATGAAAACAGAGCCTTTTGCCATGTTACAGGAGCCCCTTTCCCGAGGTTTCTGCCAAGGTTGGAACACACCAGAGCCTCACCTTCCAGTGGAAGCCAGACCCAGGAAGAAAATGAAGGCTAAATTCCACATTAAAAGACTCGCTCAAAGCCAGACTAGATAAGCCCAGATCAGCCTTACAGCTGGTCTGGCCTCTGCCTAAAAAAAATGACACAAAGAAAGAATCCACAGCCATTTGCAAGTCACTGTTTGTGGTTTCAGCATTTCCTGAGTGAGTTTTTGATCCCGTGCGTGCCCCATCCAAGCACATTTCCCAGATTCAAGCAGCTTCCACAGCAAAGTTGTTCGCTGGGAAAGCACAGCATTTTGTGCATCTTCCCATCTACTCCCACCATCAGCCAGCCCTAAAACAACCACTGAGACAAACTTCTTGTTGAGGTGATGGGGAGATGAGAAAAGACACCARCCAGTTTAGAGAATATTCTGCATTTCTCCTTCTGGACCCCCAAAATTCCTCMAAAATCCTCATTAGTGCTGCTCTCCCATGCTGCAGCCTCAAATCSTGAGCACAGTGAGATGCAGGGCCTCAATAACACAAATCAAACTCAACAAGTTTGGTTTTCACCTTTGAAAATCTGTGTCAGAAATGACCCCTGGTGAGGGTGTGATATTTGTACAGCGGCCACACTGAACCTGAGCGAGTCAAACTTCAGTTCTCAGGGAKTCAGGGGGAATAAATTACAGCAAGGGATCAATACTTCACCCAGAGGCTGATAGCCTTGTCTCGAAGGGCCTCCAAATGGGTTCCTGCTCCCAAATCCACTCCCATCAATGGATCCATAAGACATTTTCTGGATGGTGATGGATGCGGGATTACACGTCAGACCTAAAACACAGAGAAAAAGACAGACACAGCCCTGTTAAAAGTCAGTTAAACCCCAAWAGTCTAAGAAAAAAGAGGAGAAAGRCAAAGAAAATATACAGGGCAATCTCCAAACTTCAGGATGCCCACCTGSAAAAAAAATTAAAAGCACTAAAATCCAGGTCTTCTGGGCTGCAAATGATCTCGAGGGCAAGCAAGTCATTTGACCTCCCTGTGTCTTATTTTCTCTGCTGATAAAGGGCAACTTTTAACTCCTCGCTGTTCATAAAGTGCTTTGAGATCCTGAGCTGGAAGGCAAAGACTTAAGCACTTGATCAAAAAAAAGGTAATGCTGTTTTCTGGAATATTACCAGTACACAGCTGGCTGGAGTCTATCCATCACACCACAGCCCTGATGAGCTCTCAAAAGAGACAATT
>NW_026623329.1:1232464-1235749 GCF_030028575.1 Malurus melanocephalus | reverse complement strand
CCAAACAAACAGAAAAACAAAAACCCCAAATGCAAAACAAGCAAAAAAACATGACAAAAAAGCCCCCCAAAAATCTGAGTGAGGTAGCAGCAAGGATTGAGGTAGCAACAGCAGAATGAAATAAATGCAGCAGTCAGAGGAAGACAACTTCTTCTTTCCCAACTCCTCATCCACAGAAATGCCTCACGGTGGCCCCAGGTATCCTCCAGCATACCAACAGTGTCTCAGGGCTTTGMTATTAAAATAGTTCAACTCAAAGGCATAGAGATGATGACAGCAAAGAAAAAGAAGAGACAAAGGTGGTGCATGAGTTGGGACATGATACAGAACTAAACCCAGCTGCTGCTTTCTTACACCAAGGTTATGAAAAACCAAACTGGTGTGCCTAACACAAAAAATGGTGACAGTCCAAMAAGCGTTGAAACACCTTTGGTGTGATGGCAAAATCAGAACGGTTTAGGTKGACAGAGACCTTTAAAGGTCATCTAGYCCAACCTCTCTGGCCATAAATGTTTCCAGTGATGAGGCATCCTGGTGCAGCCTTTTACTCACCTCACCATAAAATAAAATCCTTCCTTATAATTATTCTGTATCTACTCTATTTTAGTTAAAACTCACTGTCCTATCACTAAAGGTGCTCCTAAAAAAATCTGTTCCCAACTTTCTTATAAGTTCCTTTCAGTGTTGAAAGTCAACATTAAGGACTCYCCAGAGCCTYCTCTTCTCCAGRCCAAACAACCTCAGCCTTTCCTCACAGCAGAGCTGGGTCATCTGATAATTTTCRTGGCCTCCTCTGGTCCTGCTCCAACAGGTCCAGGTTTTTCCTGCACTGATAAAGATGTTGGGTGTGTTAGGTTGGATGACAAGAGCTGTGATGCTTCATTCTGGGCTTGGAGATTCAAATTCCTCATGTCCCGGAGCAGCCATTTTCCCTCTGGCAAGCAAAAAGCTGGGATTGGCCTTCAGTTTTTGGGGCACTTGACCATGTGTCACATGATGTCCTGATGTGTGCCTTGACAAGTATCTCAGGAAGGATTAAAAAYTCTTTTGGGATGCACTGACACTGACACTTGCAGCTATTCCTTYGGTTTGTCCTCCATGGAAAGCAAAGCATCAGAAAATCCCAGAAAATTCATTGAATTGGGAACAGCCAAATGGCCTCAGGCACCTGTTGTGCTTCAACCTCCTTTTTGACTTTGAGTTTCAAAACCAAGCAAAAAGAAATCAGTCCTGAGATTTGCCAAACAGTGAAACTCCAGGACTAAGAGAAATCACTCACCATGCTCCCTTAATTGGGCCAGACACATGAAAGAGGATGAAAGTGCAACCGCCTTGAGAAAGTAATGGTTGGGAGCTAAATCCATTAAAAGTGCAGAAAATCCAGAGTGCAGCTTCCCCAGCCAGCCTCAGTGTACACACATTGGCAAGAGAGGCTGCACGTGCCCTCAGGCCAGAAATCCTTCATTTTTGGGAAAAAAAACTTCAGTCCAGACTCGTGGCAGCCAAGCTGTGAGAGCCCAAGCAGCCAGGGAGAGGGAAGGTTTAGATTGGCTCTGTGGAAGAAATTCTGTATTCAGAGAGTGCTGGCACAGGTTTCCCAGAAAAGTTGTGGCTCTTTCATCCCTGGAAGTGTGGAAGTGTCCAAGGCAAAGCTGGATGGGACTTGGAACAACCTGGAATAATGGAAGGTGGGGTTGGAATGGGATGATCTGTAAGGTCCCTTCCAACTCAAACCCTTCCATGATTCTGTGGTGTCTTRGTGGAARTTCTKGAYCACAACCACTAAAAATTGCAAGAATCAGGTGAAAATTCATGTGGGAGGAACAACCATCACCTGTCCTGGGTCTCAGGTGAGCTCARAAATACCAACATAACTTCCATCCCAAAATGCAACCCGAGATCCAGCAAAACTCTTTATCTGGGAAGATACGGGCACATAGGAGACAGCAACAGGAAAGTCTCTGGGCAGGAATGAGGAATTATCTTAAATTTCCTCATCTACCATAGTTTAAGACCACAGCAAGGGGAGGCGTGGGACAACCAATCAGCCTGAAAATCCAGAGATTGTTCCTGACCCATCCTTTGTCTTTGGAGATCAGCAAGTGGAAACATTTCCTGCCACAGGCCACAAACATGGAGTGAAAGTCTACACCACRTTGTAAAATGACTTGATTACAACCATGCAAGTTTTGTTTTGGCAAACAGTGAATGCATCTATTTTTTCTCCAACAGAGTGGTGTGAAAGGGGGAGAGAAGGGGGGGCTTTTAGAACACTCCAAGTGTTTCATGTTGATTTATCATTTTCAGAGTGTGTTTCCATTTTAAAGCTTTTTCTCTAAGTGAGGAAAAATTGAAATATTTTGTTGTAGCCTAACCAACCTTTTTAGCAGCAGCCACCTCCCACCCCATCCCACCAAGCTATTGAAATGTCCCTTATTCACACAGCTCTGGAGCCACATTCTTACCTCACAGTAATACATTTACAGGAAAATTTAAGAGCAGATCTAAATGCCTTTAATTTGATTGGCAATAAAAGCATTTCCCTCCCCATCCCCAYGGCACTTCCCAAGTCTTTTGTCTACTGCTCCTCAGGGAGACTTGTCCAATTTACTGTGAAGGCAGTTTGTACAAATTGAAACAAGCATTTCCTAATGTGCTAGACGCAGGGAAAGAAAAGAAAAAGAAAGAAGAAAAGAAGATTTTATCACAGCTTTATCCTCATCACCTAAAATACAAATAAAAGAATAACCAAGCCAGACTAAAAGGACATCCATTCTGCCAGGGGCATGAATTGGTATTTTAATGAATGAAACTTTTCTTTCTTTGTATTTCCTGTCACGGAAAGAATCATGCCATAACTAGAAAAGTAGGATGTAGGATCTCAAGGAAAKAGTTGGTCCATATTGCTTGGAAAGGGAAATATACTGGCAGGTAAAATCAAGAAGGCAAAACTATTTAAGAGTTCTAAACTAATTCACTCTCCATTTAGAGACACCTGGATGGGCAGCATTACTAGTGGGAATAAAAGGTGAGATTTCAGCATGGAAAAAATAGGTTGTTTAGTACTATTATTATTATTATTATTATTATTATTATTATTATTATTATTATTTCACTATTACATCTCAATCATTAAACTGTTCTTATCGCAACCCACGAGCTGTCTCACTTTTACTCATCCACTTATTTTGCACCTGCTGGGGATGGCTTATTTGCCAGCTGGAATTCAACCACAACAGCACTTTGGACAAATTATACATATTTAAAGTTTGGGTGAGAAAGACA
>NW_026623329.1:1223276-1231724 GCF_030028575.1 Malurus melanocephalus | reverse complement strand
TTTTTTTCCATTTCCTGTAAAAACACTGGAATAAAGCCACTGAAATATGTGATGGTGAAAACCAGAATGAGAGTCTGGTGCAGGGTTGGCCAGTGTCAACCCATAATACAGCCACTTTGCAGCTGGCAAGTCACATCAAAACAACTTTCAACTCGTTCTAGAAGTTAGCAGAGGAGTGGAGTTACCAGAGAAACAGCTGATATTATCCTGCTATGCTCTCAGGTTTGCATGGCCAAAGAAACAGATTGGAGGTGCAGGGAAAATTTTAGTTTTTAAGTTAGAAAAATCATAGAATCATGGAATGGTTTCTGTTGGAAGGGACCTAAAAATCCTCTAGTTCCACCCCCTGACATGGGCAGGGACACCTTCCACTATCCCAGCTTGCTCCAAGCCTCATCCAACCTGACAATTGAACAATTCCAGGGATGGGGCAGCCACAGCTTCTCTCTGACCACCACCCTCACAGGGAAGAATTTCTATCTAATATCCAATCTAAACCTGCTCTCTTTCAGCTTAAAGCCATTAAATGCTCCCAGYAGATCAATCCATGTGGTGTCCACCAAGCTCTGCTCTTCCCAYGTGCATTTTGAGCAGCAATCCGGGTGATGGAACAGGAATTATCCTCATCAAACAGCACCTGACAGGGCAGTGAGACAACAGCTCCAGCCCCCAGAACAACCTCAACAAACCAGAAGTGATGTTCAACAAAGAAAATAAGGCACTGCTTAATCCAGGTCAACTGCAGGGGCCTGAATTTAGAAAGACCAAACCAGAGCAGCAACAGAGGATGGGGAGCTGTTGGCCAGAGCTGCAGAGAGGGATGGATGGATGCCACAGACTTCAAGCTGAACATGGATCTGCAGTGACATTCCCTGTAACAGTGGCAGGCATCATCACGGGATGTGTAAATAGGATTACAATCTCCTCAACAAGGAGAGCAAACCTTTTGCTTGACCCCACATCGTGGAGCCCTCAGCTGTAGGCAACAAGCTGCAGCAAAGATTTTTGTCAGAGGCTGAAGAGAGTCTAGAGGGAGCTCGGAGAATGACAACAGGTCATGAAAACAYAACCTGATAGGAAAGATTGAGTAAATGGGGCWGCTTTTCCTGTAGAAGGSAAGATTGATGGACAGACTTAATCCTTCAAATTCTGAGAGGCTGCTGAAAAAAAGACAGGGAGGGAAACATTCTTCTCATTCCTGCTGGGCAAGACAAGGGAATCACTACAAGCCAAAGCKGGAAAGAAGAACTGAGGCATTGGGAGAGTCTGTGAGGGAGGATAGAGAATCTCTGGGAACAGGCAAAGTGGAGAAAGGTCTTAGACCTGGAAGTGATAAAACCAGCTAGTGCTGCTTGGGGTCAGCACTGGGTCTGTTTAACATCCTCATTGATGACCTGGAGGATGGGGCAGAGCCCATCCTCAGTGTGWTTGCTGGAGCCACCAAACTCAGAGGAGTCGCTCCAAGCCAAATCCAGCCTGGTCATGGACACTTCCAGGGATGGGGCAGCCACAGATTCTCCAGGCAATTTGTGCCAGGGCCTCACCACCCTCTGAATACAGAATTTCCTCCTAATCTAAAATCTAAACCCTCTGTCTTTCAGTTTGAAGCCATTATCCCTTGTCCTGTAACTTCATGCTCTTGTCCAAAGTCCCTCTCAGCTCTCCTGGACCCTCTTTTGGTGCTGGAAGGTGCCCCAAGGTCTCCCTGGAGCCTTTTCTTCTCCAGGCTGAACAGCCCAACTCCCCCAGCCTGGATCCAGGGCAGATGCTCTCCAGATCTCTGATCCTCTTTGTTGCTTCCTCTGGACTCGCTCCAGCAGCTCCACATCCTTCTCATGTTGGGGACCCCAGAGTTACAGGTGGGATTTCAGAGCAGAGCAGAGCAGAGCAGAGGGGCAGAATCTGTCCTCAGCTGCTGCCCACCCTGCTTTGGGTGCAGATCAGGACAGGGTTGCCTTTCTGGGCTGCCAGAGGACAATTCCTGGGTCACACTGAGCTTCTCATCCACCAACACCCCCAAGTCCTTCTCCTCAGGGCTGTTCTCAACCCATTCTCTGCCCAGCCTGTGCTGGTGTTTGGGATTGCCCTGACCCAGGTTCAGGAACTTGTGCTTGGCCTTGATGAACTTCAGTGAATTCCCACATCCCCAGCTCCCTCCTGTTCAGGTGCTCTATTCCAGTTCTATTACTGCCTTCACTGGGGGCTTCAGAACTGACTGATGATGATGACACCTCTGCCTCTGAATGACCCACTTGAGATGTATTTTTCTGAGGCTTTTCACCCAGATAAAATCCTTTGACCAACCAGCCTGACCTTCTTCATAAAAAGCGTGCAGATCATTTCACAGAAATCATCTTTATGCATCAACCTCTGGTCAGCCCAGGTCATCTCCTTCCATAGGAGCCTCCCTTAGGCTCCAGCTAATGAAGGATCAGCCCCAGCCACTCCTCTAGGAGAGCTGTGTCTTCTCAACTCTTGAACTTTGATGTTTGATCTCCCTTTTGCCTTTTGACCTCCCTCAAATGAACTAAACAAATTGACCTCCTTTCATTTCTCACTGGGAGATTTGTTTGCACATGAGCCACAAGGAAGAATACTCAGCATTTCCTTCCWTTCCATGAAGCTGCCTCCACTCCCGTCGGTAAAATTGACAGACAAATGCAGAGCTCTCCTGTAGGCAGAGTGCCAGAGACTCAGAGAATATTTTGGGTTGGAAGGGACCTTTTAAAASTCGTCTAAAACAATCCCCCTGCAATGAGCAGGGACATCTACAGCCAGGACTAAYTTGGTTAATATGAAAGTTTTTCAAAGTCATGAGATCAAAGGATATATTTGCAAAGCCTTCTTCTCACAGGGTTGACTCGGTCATTCGTGTCACAGATGTGCTTCTTTTACCTTCTTTTCTTAGGGTTTTTCTCAATTATTAAAACCAAATCTCAATAAACCTGGAATTTAGCTGGAAGAATGTCCCTTTCCTCTTTCTCACAGAGCCTGAATTTATGAACAAGCTCTGTGGTTGAATCACCTTGTTTTGTTTTGTTTGGTTGGGTTTTYACTTGATGGTTTTAGCATCGAGTTGGTGTCGCTGCACAAATCCCCGAGTGTCTCATAACACAACTGCCAGAGGTCAATCAGAGCAGCTGGAGATGACTTTYTTCTTTTTCAGTCTGGGCTTTTGAGGTAATTTATCCCCTTCTGGATATTTTGTATAGTTAGTAATATTAACATCATGTTCCTGGGTGGCTTTGGGCAGGCAGGGAGAGGAGAGCAGTGCCCAGGAGCTGCAGAAATTCCTGGCAAAAAGGCGGGCTGGGAGCAATGCCCAGCCTGCAGCAGGACTGGGGGTGCAGCAGCACAGATATTTCCTCCCACTTTGCCTCCCAGCTGAGTTCTAAAGCCAAGGAAAGGTCCTTGGAGAGTGAAGTCATCTCCATCCCCACAGCCTGAGGACCTCACTGTCTAGCCTAGGTTGACAAGACACAAAATATGACAACAAAAACAAAAAAAAAACAAAAAAAACCCCAGGGCATTATATCTATAATCTTAGACAAATTAAACAGACTTGCAGAAGCTTCTAGAGACACTTCTGTGATACTTGACTGGCGTGACATCACCGATGACTGTAAACAGCCTGACTCAACCCCCTGAACCCTGCTCTCGTCTCTCCTCCTCCAGTGAAGTGCACGACAGAGCAGAGCGAACGCCCACGGAGSCAACGTGGAGTAGGTGMAAAGTAAAAMCAGCASAGTTTATCCCAGAAATGAGCTGTTCCTGCTCTTCTCGAGATTTGCTAAGAAACATTGACAAAAATTCTCTTTTTTGCATTCTTCCTTGTCAAACTCCTTATTGGAGGAAACATCCAATCGCTTYCTAATGGATTTGGTTTCTCTCCCCTGTGGAAGAGAGGTCTCCAGTAGCATTTTGTCCCAGGAACAGATAGGATCAGCACAGGCTGCGAAATCAGAGACAGGCTGATAAGAGATCCATGACATTTTACGGAGATATACTCTGAGCCACAAAGTGAGACAGCTGGTTCCCTGTGCCTCTAATTGTGTTGACACCAAAAGCTCTGGCTGTTCTCAGCACATCTGATTGCAGCCTTTGCTCAGTCTCATTTTTCATCCAGCTCAGCAACACCAYGCAAAGCCAACAGGAACAATTCCTGTCTAATGCCTTCTTTCATCGCTCAGTCATCCCCAAAGTTTGCAGCTATACCCTCAGGTAGACCAGACCCCTTCTTGCCCATCAAAAGGCACCTCCATCCCCACCAGGATCATGAAACCTCCACCCAGGACCTCCTGTTGATGTCAGAGGGCTTCAAATCTGATGGTCTGACAGGCAGCACAAAGGAGAAGGAAACCACAAACAGAGATGGGAAGGGGTAGATGCAAGTTGTCTGCACACATTTCACGTTACACMAATGCCTGCACATCAGACACGGAGAGCAGAGGCAAGGAAAGCAATCTGGAAGCTGATTGTGCTCCTTTCATGTCAGTCCCAGCTGCCACTTCAATAAACAGACTCTTCTTCCACGTYTACCTGGCTGCACGTCTTCTCACAAGAGAACAGAAGACAGCCTTGAAATCCTGAGACGTGGCACCAGAGACAGGCTGGCCTTAGGCAAATGCCAAGAAGAAGGGCTGGATATGTTTTGTTTAGCTTGGAAAATCTCAGATTCATGGACCCTTCCCCTCCCCCTTCCCCATTTAAGCTGTATAAACTTCTTGAGATCAAAACTATCTTCCGGAAAAACTCTTCCATCAAAAGGATCACGGATGCCATGGAAAGATGGATGCTTTCCATGCTCAAAGCACGAGGCAGTGCACCCTGAGACAGTTTGGTTCCCCAAAGCAGCACTGAGGGTGATAAATGACAGACTGATGGCACAAGCCCTCAGAACCCAAAGATCTTTACTTGTACATCAAGCTTCTCTGGTACTAAGGAATTCACATCAAGAGAAAAGGAAACTCCTGAATCTTTGGGAGACCAAAGATCTCTTGGGCACTGAGCTGAGGGTAATTTTTTCTGCTATTCCAGGCCACATCATGGCAGTGCTTACATGACTTAATGCCAGGTCACTCTGAGCTCATTTTGATCATGATATGATGTCACCCTTCCCATTTTTTCAACTGGCATTAATATAACAGTTCAACATTTCTTCTGGCTCCTACAGAAGGTGATCTAGACAGCTTCCAGCCTGAATTGTCTGAGTACAAATGCTCCAAAACTCTGTTGCTTCTACCTCAGGGGTTTTCTGTCTGTTTTTCACCTGCACTGACTTCTTCTGTTTGCTGTTTTGTGCCATGTTGTCTACTTTTTGTGAACCTTGCATGTAGAGCAGTCTTWATCTATCCATATGCTAGACAAACACAGAAGTATTACATATTTCAGTGAACAGCAAAATTAAATTTCCAGTCAGTTCAAAATCCAGGTTTCATCTGCCTTTTCACTGGTTACGAAAGATGAATATTAATGYCTATTTGCTGTAATAAAAAACAGGGAGGAGGAACACAGGAAAGAGGGAACTGCTGTCTAGTTTGCTACTCTGACGTTAGAGTAAACTTATTAATTATAAAAGATGTACACGCACGAATGGACAGAGACCAACTGCACCACACTAGGTCAGCTTAACAAAATTAGAAATGGCATTTATAAATTTATATTGGATTTCAACAGAATAATGAAAAATGCATCTGAGGAYGGCAACAAATCCTGAGTCCACGGGACCATCTTGATAGACAGGGCTGCAATTGCTTAGGGGAGGAAGATGCAGGGCAAAATGGGTGAATTAATAAAGTAATGGATTCCTAAATCCTAGGATCCTGCTCTCCCATAACAAAACATAACTTCCCAAAGCAGAAATATTGTTATTCAACATACACAGTCAGATATGCTCTCACCTACACCACTGTTCACCACCAGTCACATTATAAATACACCTTGCAGAGAGATAAATGAGAAGCAGAAATGTCTGGTGAGGACACAGTGCAGAGTGGGAAATAAAGAATCTGCTTCTGCCTTTGGCTGTGATTCCTCAAGAAACACAAAACAACTTAGTACCTTCATTTCAGGTTTCCTACCAAGACCATGGGAGAGGATGGAAGCCAATTGAGTCTAGTGTAAATCTAACTCAACAGATCTCAGAATCATGGAATCTTTAAGGWTGGAAAAGGCTTCTAAGATCATTGAGTCCAACCATTAACCCAACACCACCATGGTCACAGCTACCAAATCACCAAGGGCCACTCCTTCAAGCCTTTTGAGCACTCCCATGGATGGTGAGCACACCACCTCCCTGAGCAGCCTGACCACCCTGCGGGTGAAGAAATTCTCATGAATCACAGCCCAGAGWCAGCAGTGGCTGTGAGCCAATTTTCCAGTCAGATTAAAGTGAGTTTGCTAAAAGAAAACTTCCATTCAACCTGCCATAGTACACATTTGAGGAAAAACAACCACGGTCAATTTTCCAACTCATTCACCTTTGCCACTGATGGAGAACGTGGCAGATCCCTTAATTGTTTCAAGTGGTTTTAAATATCCCATCAATCTGCTGTTCACAGAAGGACTTTCTGCCTGTGTTTTTAAACCACAACATCTCCCTAAGCCAGGAGGGAAGGTGAGCACCATGATTACCTTTATCTCAAATTACCCCCTCCTCAAACAAAAAGTATTTTTTTTAAAAATAAGTTTTGAAAGTAAGGGTTCCTCCAGAGTAGGAGCAAAGTCACAGGGAGGCAAAGGAATTGCTGGGGTTGCTTACAACAAGGCAACAGGATGAACATTAACATAAACTGAAAAGGAACGAGTAATAGAGATGTTTTTCACCATCGACATTCACCAGAGGGGTGCAGCAAAAAAACACAGCAGCAAATCCTCGGAAAATGCTCCAACAACCAACCCTCATTAGCTGGGGATGCTCCACGACAGAGCAGAGACTCCTGCCATGTCTCCTGCCTGCAGCAGAGCGTGGTAGGAGAGCACAGGATTAGCATAGCAGGAGAAAAGAGATTTCACCTCCTTTGAAGGTTTTAAGGGCCAGGACGACGAGACAGCGAACATGGAGCATCTGGATATGTAAATATGTGCTGTCAAAGGTGCTTGTCTTCTCCAGGCCAGCTCCACTCACAAAGTATTTGCCAAGGAGGCAGCAGAGACAGCTACCAGCCTGAGGCAGCCCGTGGAGAGCTAAATTCATCCCCTTCCCATCTTTCTTTCACCCTAATGACAGATACTTTGGGGTACCTCCACCCTCATGCTGGGAAAACCGCATCGGTCACGTCTGACCTGACTCAACCTCTGATCAGTTCTGAGTCAGAGACCCTAAAAAGCCCCATTTCAGCCCATTTCCCAGTTCACCAGGCATTGTAGGGCTCCTCCTCTCTGCTGATGAGCTCGTGCAGCACATGATGGCACCAAAGGGAACCAGGAGCAAATATCAAAGAGGAAAAGCAGCTCCCCTCCAGCGCCTGACTCATGCGAGAGGAACGCCAACCCCCGAGCAAGCCAATGAAAAACAGCTGAGTGGCAAAACCCTRCACCCAGGGGAGAAAAGTTGCCCTTAAAAATGCAGACTGCATTTTTTTCCACCAAAAAAGGTTGTATTTTTTATACTGTGAGACCCTCATGAGGACAGGACCGCACAGTGTGGGTGCATTTGTCAAAATGTGGATGCCAAGCACCATCTCAGATGCCCTGAGAGGCCCACGTGGGGCTGGCAGATCTGACTGGTGATGCACAGACTTCTGTGCTGRCAGAAGAGTGAGAACCAGCTGCAAATTCAGGCACCCAAATCACWGAWYTTTTTGGGTTGGAAAAGACCTTTAGGACAGTTGAGTCTAGCCATTAACTAAGCCCAACTCTAAACCATGTCCCCCAGTGCCACATTTACACATCKTTTGAAYTCCTCCAGGAATGGTGACTCCAYCACTTCTCTGGGAAACCTGTTTCAAAGCTTGACAAGCCTTTTAGTGAAGAAATTTTCCCTTATAGCCCATCTAAATCYCCCTTAGCACCATTTAARGTTATTTCCTYTTTTTCTATCGCTTCTTACYTGGGAGAAGAGACCAACCCTCACTTCTCAGTTGTGCCCATAGCTACTAGGAGACTTAAGTCAGTAAAGCCAGTGAAAAGTGGAGAGCAAGTAAAAATACAAAGGAGGTGCCTACTTTCCAGTAGAGAGAGGGAGTGGAGGAAGTCTGAAGCTCCTGGGAAGCACAGACATAAAACAGATGTAAAAAATCCCTTTAAATTTACCTTTACGTTTATCATTTTCTGCAGTCTTTTCAAGACTTTATCGAATTCTTTCTTTCCAATACAGTAGAAGAACTAAAATTGAAACATCTTATCAGACTGGAAAAAGACTGCTGGAGTGGGGGAAAAGCCCATAAAATAACATCCCACAAATTCCTGAGCCACCTGGAAAAGACAAACCTCCCCTTCTTTTTTCCA
>NW_026623329.1:1219609-1222735 GCF_030028575.1 Malurus melanocephalus | reverse complement strand
AGAAAAGAAAAGAAAAGAAAAGAAAAGAAAAGAAAAGAAAAGAAAAGAAAAGAAAAGAAAAGAAAAGAAAAGAAAAGAAAAGAAAAGAAAAGAAAGGAAAAGAAAAGAAAAGAAAAGAAAGAAGATAGCCCACTATGTAACATCTAAGTGAGCAAGAACTTCATGCCACAGGTTGTTGTGCATCCCGAAACTTTACACGGGCTCAAAAATGCAACAGAACTATGAAAAGAAGCAGGAGAGGGGAAGGGAAGAATAAAAATACACTGTGTGGTATTTCTGACTGAAGAACACAGGAAAACACTGCAAGAAGCCCTGCCCTGTTGGTCCTGCTCTCGTGCTTTTCACAAAACTGCCTGGATTTGGCTCATTTTGCATGGACACATCTSTGTCCTGACCCAGTTCATTTCCTGCCATGACAATTCTAGAAGGAAAGCACAAAAACAGACCGTTCAAGAGCTGCCAGGCTACTTGAAATTTGCCTCTTTTGGCCAGTTGCTCTGTCTGACCTCTTTCTATGGCCATGGTGAGGATGGCTCCACTCAACCCCAGCAACTTGGACTTACAAATAATGTTAGACCCAGCCTTAAGAGCCAGGGTTGGAGATATTCAAATCTGCATCACCCAAGAGTGAAMAAAAAGGATTAAGGAGAATGCAGGAGCATTGACAGAGGTCTCTCACATACCAAGGGCTGGTGGMTGAGCATCCTTCTGTGTCCAGGCAGGATCAAATCCAAATCCATCAGTGAATTTATGAATGTAAAAACACTTTGGAGACCAAAGTCAGGAACAGGCACAAGGAATTTACAGGTGCCRAATTCACACCTGACAAAGAGTGTGCAAAAGAAGCATCTGTGTTGAGCTTCATTTCACTGCTCTGCATGAAAATGCTGCAATTATGTCGTGTAATTGCATCCCTGTTAGGCATGAATGCAAATTGAGGTGGTTGTGAGGTGTAAAAATATTTAGATCCCAATAAGGTAAGGTGACAGACAGACCCTGCWGTGCTGTATCTGCTCTCAGCCAGTGACAGCAATGCCCACAGCTCTTCCACCACCCAGGAATTCCCATTCCAACATCRTTACAGAGAGATGCAATATTGAGTAAAAATACAGACTCTCACACTCGATTTTTTTATTCTCTATGCAAGCTTGTCTAATTTCACTGGTCCCATTATTTTATTGTTTGGTGGGTGTTTTATAGTGACTTGACTCTATGTAAACAACAGGATCCACGTTTGAGAATTGTTTCCTTTTGCCCTTTGTAGCCATCAGCCAGGTTTTTAACTTATATTTTTTTTTGCCTCAGAAACCTTTTTCAGCCTGAAGAAAGCACCATTCTGAAAATAAATAAAACAGAAAAGGAAGGAGACCTCTGTAATGGAGTTGGGAYATGGACCAAAAGAACTTGTATTTCAAATGTTCTATTGCACCTTTTGCTTGTGTTACATTCAAAGCTTTGGGAARCCATCCAAACCTGCCCAGACACAAAATAATCCATGGAAATTACAGCTGCAAKGTGCCAGTGACAGCAAAAAAAAAGTGTTTTGATGGGGAAAATGAAACTGAAAATTCAAGGACAAGGTGAAAAGCATGGAACAGCTTATGCAGAAAATGTCCAAAAAAGAAAGGGTGAACTGATGAGATTTGTCACCACCACCACTCCCCAAAAGATAAAGTGACAAGGGCACTGAAAGAAGCCCTGTGCAAAATTTGATTGGACAAATGTTGGAGGAGTTTTTGTCCTTCCCAGGGGTTTCTGCTTCCCCTCTTATCTCACTGGACGATCTAAGAGGTCCAGGAAAGGGGGATAGGATGAGAGGAGGGGATGTGGTGGCTCCTGAGCCCCCAAACACATAAAGCTCTTCTGAAGATGGATCACAGAGAGTCCAAGGACACCTCTCTGCTTCCAAAACCACTCACAAGCTCATGGCTCYTCTTCAACATTTTCACAGGGATGTGGTGATAGGMCAAAGGGAYAATGGCTTCAAACWGAAGGAAGGCAGCTTTAGRTTGGATATTCAGAGGAAATTCTTCCCTGTGAGGGTGGTGAGGYACTGGAACAGGCGGGCCAGAAAAGTTGWGGRTGTCCCACCCCTGGAAGTGTCCAAGGTCAGGTTGGATGGAGCTCTGAGCARCCTGGTCSMKTGGAAGGTGTCCCTTTCTGTGGCAGGKGAGCTGSAACTGGATGAGTTTTAAGGTCCCCACCAACCCAAACYGTTCCATGATTTACATTCCCCTTGGTAAATAACCTGATTAAGTCACATTTAACTCCAAAAAAGCAATGCTCCAAAGACAAATCAGCTATGCAAAACTGAAAATTGTCTTTAATTCAAAGAAGATAGAAAAGCTTATCTGTTGTACCTTTCAAATCAACCCCCAATTTTGCTATTAAGAGGAAAATAAAAACACTGCAACTGGAGCATAAAGGAAATAGTTTAAGGTCAAATAAAACCACAAACAATTCAGGCAATTAAGATCATGGGAGCACTGGGGGGGAGCAAGGAATTGTGTCTAATGGGTTCCACAGCAAGTCCAGAAATACTAATTCAAATTGAGCAGAGCCTCTTTCTTTGTGCTGCCTCAATCCAAGGATTAAAATATTTTCCARGAAAGGCATGAGAACCTGGTCCCTAATGATTACATGCCCATAAAAATCAGAAGGTATTGCTGTTATTTCAAGGAGGTATCATAAACTACTGAATCCATTAAATTTTGCCAGGCACTGTGCACATTGCAGATGTTTCAGAATAAATCATTTCCGTGCAAAAACAGAGGATGTGCAGCCCCAGCAGGGAGGGGCAGTCCCACTTTAAATTGCTCAAAGGAAACACCTGCCTCCACCAGGCCATTATTTTGCATGGAAACATTTTAAAATCCATTTTCAAACACCCAATTCGAAAAGTTGAGCTAGCCAYTCTCTGCAGATAAAATTAAGACAAATTATAAAAGAGTGAAAGGCTAAAAAAAGAAATCTGGTCCAGATGGATTCCCGGCTGAATTCTATAAAATATTTACAGATCTTCTGTCACCAAAACTTACGTTTCATTTTGATGAGGTGGAAACCAAAGGCTCTCCACCTGTCTTATTTTTTTTTTTGTTTTTAAACCCTCATGGAAGATATAATAAA
>NW_026623329.1:1217745-1219433 GCF_030028575.1 Malurus melanocephalus | reverse complement strand
ACCAAAACCCAACTGACTTTAATCAGTGGGTAATTACTGTGACTCCAATTAATCAATGTTGATTCCACAAATTCTATACAAAAGAGATTGTTCCTTTGCTTAATTTAGACYGAAAATGTTCCCTAAATTCCAAGTTCAAGGTTTTGACCATTAAAATAGGCTTAACTCAGATAAGCACAGCCTGATACCACCATCATTCACATAATAAATTAACAGCCTAGTCCCATGACAGTGCTGTCTCTAGATACCAAAAGATACTTCATCATGTGTCATGGGGGTAAAATATCCACTTTTTCATTTCAGRTCAGCCAAAAAAKTTCTCCATTTTCTGCTCMTAAATCTATACATTCCAGTTTGCARCACCCAGACCTARAGAGCTCTGCTCCCCAWGGAGGAGGGGGCAGTTTCTATGYACAGGAYATGCTGATGGAATTTCTGTTTGTTGTGGTCCTGTAGGTGATGGAGCAGAGGGAAACAGAGCAGTCCTTTAAGCTGCCCATTATCCCATCAATCCTGGCAGGACTTTTGGAGAAGGATGTGGCTGAACACCAGCAAATCCTTTTTGTTTCAGGATGTGCATCCAGGCACTCCTTGGTACCTTTGGATTTCATGTTTAAAATAACAGTGGGCTGAAACCAGCAGATAAAGGCTCAGGTCACTGCTCTCAGATTTCTTGCTCAAGCCCCTCCATCWTTGTTCTTCTCCCTGCCTCCCCTAAAGGACCCAAAGGTCCTAAAACAGGAATTCCTACCACAGCAATCACAGAATCACAGAATTCTTTTAGGTTGGAAAAGCCCTCTAAGATCRAGTCCAACCCTTCCCTCAGCRCTGCTWAACYAMMACTAACCCATGTCCYCRAGTGMCACATCCACACMTCTTTTCAATCCCTCCARGGATRGTGAYTCCACCACTGCCCTGGGCAGCCTATTCYAATGCTTGGCAGCTCTTTCAGTGAAGTAATTTCTCCTAATGCATTTGCTAGACCAGAATTTTTGTCTTTGTTGGCTGTTCACAGCTCCATGCAGCACAAAGAGCTATCTCCACGCATCTATTTGCAGATTAGAAGGGAAAAACAAGCAAACAAGCAAAACMGACCCCACWRTGGTCTGAATCCAAAGCCATTTCACATATTCTGAGAGAAGAAATTGAAATGTTTTAGATGTTGGAGGTGTGTCCCTTCTTTTTCAATCTGACCTTGGCYTCATTACTCAGTTATTAAGCTTTTTAGAAGCAAAATAAGCGACTACATAATGATTTGGTCCCCACTGGATGTTGACTTGATAAACACTACAATTAATTCAAATTACCACGCTGCCCTTCCTTTCCCTTCACACTTTCAGAAATGTCTCTCTGAACCAATCTATGATTACCAGTCATACATAAAAGCTTCAGAAAAACACTCCTCCACAAGCATATGGCAGAGCAAATTTGTCCAGCGTTGCAGGCTTTCCATGGCATTTATCTCGAGGAAGATAGAGACGTCTCTGCGTGTTGGCTTTCCTCAGAGAGGCACAGAGCTCTCTTTTCATCCCATTATGGAGTGCACCGTGTCCTCAGGGGAGGATCCTGCTCCCAGAGATGCTTCAGGCAGATGAGGGCTGTGATCAGCTGCCCAGGATCTCAGCTGTGACATCCGTTCTTAAAGCCAAGGCTGTGCTTTCGAGGAGCTGCACCAGACTTCAGGCACA
>NW_026623329.1:1213852-1216777 GCF_030028575.1 Malurus melanocephalus | reverse complement strand
ACAACAGCAGCTGCTGGTACGAGTTAACCTGAGCCTTTACAGCCTCCCTCCTGTACCAGGACATTGTCCCAGAGCACGCTGAAGCAATTCAGCCTCCCAGATTTAACAGCATGACCCCGGTGCTCGGTATGGCGAGATGGAAAAGCTCCTAAAATAACAACCTCAAACAGTGTAATTTCATTAAGGCAGGCTGACCCTTGCTGCTTCTGCTCGTGTTCCTCCCTGGTATTGTTACTCTGTGATTTAGCTCAGTCCCTTGCAAAAYTCCTTTTTCTTTCTGTCTTCCCTGTCGGGTATGTATTTATAAATATAGATGAATAAAGAGAACAGAGATAAACCCTCAAGGTGTTTCTTTCCATGCTGGTCCAAGYGAGAATACAAGAACAAGATATTCCATGTGTTACAGACAGTGGTTTGCAAGAGTGTGTGCAGCCTTCCTTCAGTGCTTATTTAAATACCAAAACCAGGTACAAGAGCTAACAGTGCCTGATGGCTACAGAGAAGACTCTTCAAGCTCAACTCGTGGTTTGGTGAGTTAAACACTCAAAAGTTATTGAAAGTGACAAAACCCAAAAGAAACAAAAACAAAGAAAAAAGAAAGAAAACCCAACAAAATAAAATAACAAAACCCCAAAAACACTGGATATTTTGGGTTGCAAATCTAGCTCTGCCCTCCCTCCCAGTGCCAGGGACACCTTCCACTATCCCAGGTTGCTAAATGCCCCTTCCAACCTGGCCTTGGACACTTCCAGGGATGGGGCAACCACAGCCTCTCTGGGCAGCCTGTGCCAGCACCTCCCCACCCTCACAGGGAAGAATTCCTTCCTCATACCCAATCTAAACCTCTCCTCTAGGATCTCCCTGAAGCCTTCCCTTCTCCAGTTTCAACAATCCCAGCCCTCCCAGCTCTTCTCCAGAGCAAAGGGGCTCCAGCCCTTGGAGCATCTTCATGCTCTTCTCTAGACCCACATCAACAAGTCCCTGTCCTTCTTATGTTGGGAACCTCAGACGTGGGTAAATTACTCCAGCGGGTCTCACAAGATTGGAGCAGAGAGGGAGAATCCCCAACAGAGCCAACACAGATAAATTAAACTCAAAGAACCACCAGGATCTGGTAACTCCAGGAAGGCTTTGCAAAACATGAACAGTCTGAAAGCTGCTTTTTCTGCAATGATGATATTTTCAGGGATTTCATTCTCCAGCCCTTCTCCAGGAGTTGTACACACACAAGTTTCTCCTTCTGTGAAAAAACATTTCAGTTTTGCGTGTATGTCAATCTTTGTATTTTAAATTCATGCTCCATCCCTGGAAATGTTCAAGGCCAGGTTGGATGGGACTTGGAGCAASCTGGTCTAGTGGAAGCTGTCCCTGACCACGGAAAAGAGAGGTTGGGATTTAATGATCTTTAAGATMCMTTCCAACCCAAGCCATTTTGTGATTCCATTAAGATTACAACATACRCAYTTATATTCATTTCAATTCTATATGCTAACTAGCTTTTAAAATAACTCAAAAATGAGACACTTTCCAGAATCTCTTTAAAATACTTGGATTTGTCAAGCAAGTCTCAATATGTAATTCCATGTTATTTGYTCCTCTCTGAAACAAATCTGTAACAAATCAAGAGGCACCAGAATCMCAAATAAAGATAAGGACTGTCAACCTCAACCCAAAATCCTCTGGAGATGGTGATTACCAATCTGCAGTTTCAAGTTGTGGTCTCAAGAGAGCTTCTTCCTTTCCTRAATCTGTCAGAACTCTTGACTATCACAGTCCAGCCCAGTCTCTCACGCTGTTTTACCCATGGAAAAACCCAGAAACAACATTTACCAACTTTTGCAGAAACCTGTCAAGCTTTTTTATTTAATGAAGTAAAATTTAAAAGCATTTGAATAATTATTTGATGCATTTCATTACTGAATCAACAAAAACATTTTCAAGCAGAGAGGCGGATGGGGATGCAAGCTTCATTTCACTTCAGTACAACCACCAGAGAAAGGAAAGAATCTCATAAAAAGGGTTGATTCTGTGGATCAGTGCCAACCTTTTAGACAGGACTGGGTTATTCCAGCTGCCAGCTCCTCAAAAGAGCATTTGGATGGTCAAAATATTCCCAGTCTACAGTGAAGGTCTGCTCTCCCATTAGGGAAGCTTTGATAGACACATATGAATGGATACCACCAAAAAAGGTGTCCTTGCCCATGGTGGGGCACTGGAACAAGATGTTCCTTAAGGTCCTTCCCAATCCAAACCATTCAACGATTCTATGCCTGAAAATGTGGAGAGGCCTTTGCATACTCAGGATGTGACTTTTCCATGCTTTAACCTCTTCAGGAGTGACCAACAAAGCAAGAGAACCCAAACCAAAATGTGACAGCACTTCCACTCCACTGAAAAACACAGCAAGGACCAGAAATTGCCTATGAAGTGTAAAGAAAAATGTTTCCTCGAGGGACTTCAGTCTAACTGGCATCTGCTTGAAGCCTCCTGCTGTCAGGGCTAAAACACCCCTGGAATTATTAAATATCACAGCTGACAAGTTTCCTACCTCAGAAAGATTGTTCTTCACTCCAGGGAATTTTGTGATAGACCTCATCTTGGTGTAGAGGAATTGATCAAAGAACTGAGAATTAGTGGCTGCTTGGGTAATCACGACTCGTTCACTTAAAAAAAAAAACCAACCTTAGAAGTTATTAAAAAAAAAAATCTAGAACCTTGCTGGTTTCAAACAGCCTGTTTTAAAAAGGCATTTAACTCTACAAATAGAAGGGTGTAAGAGATGATAAAAATATCAACAAAATGCAGGAATTTCAAAGGTATCCCTACCTTGATGTCCACAATTTTCAGCTAGGGAAGATGGAAACCCTTCCTACATGAGGCAAAGAACTGCACAAAACATTCCAAACCCCTATGTTTGCACACATA
>NW_026623329.1:1209392-1213756 GCF_030028575.1 Malurus melanocephalus | reverse complement strand
AAGTAACTAAGGAAAAAAAAAGGTGGAGGCAGAAGTTAATTTTCACTGTGGAGCCAGTACAGGACAGGAGACTGAACTCAGGAACAATTCAGATAAATCAGGAGTGTTTGTAAATTATCTCCACCTTTGGAAAATATTTGAAAAACATTCAAACACGAAATTTCACTAAAAGTCAGTGGGAATTAATGTCCACCCCATCAGTTGCTCAGGAAAAGTCCAAAAATAGCAGCTCAGATGTGATTAAATCCAGCCAGCCTGGGTAACATCAGCACCAAACGCTGTGAAAGAGCAGGGCAAGCAGCGATTTGGCTCATTAGTGCTGATTTGTGACACCATTTGGAAAGAATCAAGGGAATTCCAGAAGAAAAGCTAATGTGGAATCAAAGAGAAAGGGTAAAGCAGGTAATAYTGTGCTCATTAATGACCTGCCAGCCTAACAACAAATCCAGGAGAAAAAGAGGGGAAAAAAATTAAAGGCTAAAAAGAAGAAGAAACAGTTGATGYAGGATTCAATTATTAAAGAAGAATTAGTTAATTTTGGGCTGCAGTGGGCAACTTAACACTTCCTTTCTCAGCAGCAAGGAAGGGAAAGCTCAATGCATTGGTTTTTCAACTGCTGGAAAACTCAGCCATGAGAGACAGTTATTAAATATTCAAATCAGTATGGATTTGTGGAAACTGTGGCTGATTGAATCCCAGGAAATATTTTCATCCACAAGACCATGRCACACTAATGACACCAAAACCTTTGAGGCAGGGCATCGTCTTGAGTGACCAAAGAAAACTGATGCATCCCAGAGTTAAAAAAAACYCATCAACCACAGGATATCAGGCTATAATTACATGTAAGCCAACCCCAGAGGTGGGACAAGATTCCAAAACAAACCAACAAGGATGGATTAGGCATTGGAACAATCTGCCCCATCCAACTCTACTGCCAAGTTTGATGAAACACTAACAAAGCATCAAAAGAGAGCTCAGAGAAAAGAGGGCCTGCAAGAGAGATGGAGAGGGACTTTGGACAAGTGTATGGAACCTCAGGACAAAAGGAAAACCGAAGGAGGGAAGGTTTAGAYTGGATATTAGRAAGAAATTCTTCCCTGWGAGGGTGGGGAGGCCCTGGCACAGGKTGCYCAGAGAATTTGTGGATGYCCCATTCCTGGAATTGTTCRAGGYCAGGTTGGATGTTGGTTTGGAGMAACCTGGGWTAGTGGAAGGTGTCCCTGSCCATGGCAGGGKGGTGGAACTYGAWGATCTTTAAGGTCCCTTCCAACCCAGACCATTCCATGATTCTTAGACCTTGCTCCCTTGGCATGCAAAAACTGAAGTTCCTGAAAGAAAGCAGCACCACTTAAGTGGAAATATGATGCGTTCAGCAGAAAATGATGAGTTTAGGTCACATAAATCCAGGAAAAAATTGCTCCATTGGCACTGAGGTTGTCAGAATTCCAAGCCACGATGCCTGGATCAGTAACTTCTCACCTGGAAGTTTGTCACGAGCCAGTGGTTGGGGTCCACAGCAGTGTCACAACACCCCAACTTTGCAGTCTGAAGTCCTTAAAAAATGAATCATTCTCTTCACCAGGAGCTATTTACATTCTATCCTTGTTCCTATCTCTGTTGAAGTGTTTAAATTATACAAATACATCACAGCCTCATTCTTCTCCATTAAATATTAAAAGGATTTTTTTGTTTGTTTATGGGGTGTTTTTGCTGTTTGATTCTACTTCTTTTAATTTAGAAACAGAATGCAAAGAAACAACTATGTTCAACTCTGCATTAGTGCTGCTCTACCTAAATTACTGTATTACAAACACACATCTTCCTTGTCTTTGCACAMAATTTTGTTTGATAATGGGAGTTTAAAATATTCTTGGTATCTYACCTAGGAGGGTGTTTCTTCCAGGAAAGCAGAACTACAAACAAATAAGTTTAATGCAAGAATGCATAAGACCATAAACATTATGTAGYAAAGTAAATACAGCACGAGGAGGGAAAAAAATGAGAAAAACTAAAAAACAAACAAAGCAAAACAAAACAAAAAATAAAATAAAAGAACCAAACAAAACAAAATGTTAGTATGGGGGATTTACACTTACAGGAATGTAGAAAATTTGGAAAGACAGATTTTATTTTAGGTCATGGCTTGAAACAGCTCCTCATTTTCTTTATTACGGGAAAAAATCCTGGGTATGGAAGGAAGGTGTGGGTTTAATTTAATCTTTGTTTCTCATTACCCAAAAAGTATTTTAATTTCCAATAAATTAATTTTCCTCAAGTCAACTCTGTWTTGCCCATGAGGGTAATTAGTCAGTGATCTCCCTGTCTGTATCTTGACCCATGAGCTCTCTTATTCTATTTTTCCCTCTCATGCAGCTGGGAAGGAGGGGAATGAGCAGCTGGGTGGGTGCAGAGGYTGAGGAGGTGTAAAACAGGTGTAAAGCAGGTGTAAAACACAGCAGCTCAAAGGTGAAATGAGAAAATTCAGCATTGACCACATCCAAAAGCTTCACCCTGTTCCTTTAACTCTCCTGACCCAACTCTTGCCTCACACATTCATGGAATTTTTCCCTTATCCTGAGATTTGACACTGCTGTTCTTCCACTTGCTTCACATTCTATTACAGGAGAATATTTCCATCTTGCAAAGCTAATTTCCARCCTATCCTCTCTCACTACACCAAAATATTCAAAAAGCACTCTTTAAAACGTTCCTCAGCCATCTGGAATGAACAATTCCACATGGAAGCTGTTTTCAGGTTTTTTTCTCCTATGTTTGTGCAGCACCTTGGGTCCCCAAGTTGCCCATTAAAAAAATATATGGCAAAATGGAGTCACAAACAATTGGACATTAAAAAAAAAAAAGCTGAAAGACTACAACAGTAAGAAACAGCAAAGATATGGTAAAATAATTAAATCCATCAATCTGCATTCACCCCAGCTTTGATTTCAGCTATTAATGTGCAAATGATGACTGCTCAGATCTGCTGTGCTGCAAATTGCTCGAGTTCAGATTCACCCACCTTAAAAGAAAGCTAATAAGAAAAAAATTATTATTCATCTCTGTTACATTTACCTGTAAGTGATGATATGGGCCATGATGCAGATGCACGCAGCATCTCCACTTTTGATTCTTAAGACATTATTATTAACAAGTTATTTAAGTGCCATTTTATTTGMGTGCAGCACAATGTCCTTTGCTCCAGAGAAATTAGTCTGGGCAGTTTCACTCCAGAATTTAATGCATTTAAAACACAGAGTTTAGTTTGCTCTCTTCTGAAACATCAAAAAGTTGTCAAATYCCCATTTATTGCCTTTTAACTCATTTGTGTGATCACAAGGTATCTCCCAAAGTAATGTCCATGTCCATGCAAGAGTATCAAAAATTGCTGAAGCCACTTATTCCTCCTGCAATTTTTCCTACTGGTTTTCATGTTCACTGCTGGAGATGCACACACACCTTTTCTCTCCTGGCAATTTATTCTCTCCCTATTCCAAGATGCCACCATCACCTTCTCTTTTTCCCCTGAACCCACATTTCTGTGGAATTTCATGCTTGGTTATGTCTCTAGCASGAGGAAGAACATGATTACCATTGTGTGGGTTGTAACATATTTTCCCTATTAAATGTGGTAACCTACAGTCTGCAGACACCACTGAGAATTATTATTGTCTACAAGATTATTTTTTGTTTTGGGTTGTTTTTTGGCTGATTGATTGGGGAAGGAATTTTTTGGTATTTTGGTTTGTTTGGGTTTGTGTTTTTGTTTGGTTTTTTGTTTGGTTTTTTGTTTGGTTTTTTGTTTGTTTGTTTGTTTTGTTTGTTTTTTTTCTTGCAGACTACAAAAAACCTGCAAAAGCTGTTTTGATTTCCCCTGTCCTCAGCATTCTCCAGCTGGGAGAGAACATCAGGGGAAGGTGGAAAAACCCAACCAAAACCATGTAATTTTCAGCTCAAACTCCACTCCAAATTCTGGTTTCTCTTTCACCTGGTACCTTCCACTCACCTTTTATCAGCACACCATGTGCTAAATAAATAAGTGCCAGCGGTTCTAACTTCCCCATCAGGGTTTCACCCACACTAGTCCTACCAAATTCCTCCTCAAAAACATTTCAATTCCCCAGTTCTTCCTCTTTACCACACTCATCCTCCACACACCACCACAGCATGACAGACAGATCATGGAATCATTTAGGTTGGRAAAGACCWTTAGGATCATCAGGGCAACCATTAAGCACTGCCAAGRCCACCATTAAACCATGTCCCCAAGTGCCACATCCACATGTCTTTTAAATTCCTCCAGGGATGCTGACTCCACCACTTCCCTGGGCAGTCTCTTCCAATCCTTTTTATGAAGAATTTTT
>NW_026623329.1:1196102-1208667 GCF_030028575.1 Malurus melanocephalus | reverse complement strand
AAGGAAAGGAAAGGAAAGGAAAGGAAAGGAAAGGAAAGGAAAGGAAAGGAAAGGAAAGGAAAGGAAAGGAAAGGAAAGGAAAGGAAAGGAAAGGAGAAAGGACACATGTAGCTTTCCAGTCTTCCCAGGTTGTCACTTTACCATCCCTCTTTCCTCTCTGTCCCTGAAAAAATCGCAGGTTTTAGCCATACCCAATAAATTCATGATTTAGAAAACCATCAGCCTTTCTATGTATTATGCTCTACTTGCACAGGGAGGAACAACAAACAAAAAAAAAACCTCCCACTGTATTTGGTGGGAAGATGCAGTACTGGGAACATAATCAAAAAAGCCAAATCTCCCTATTTCACTTTCATAAAAACCTCTCCAGAACTTCAGACCACCTCTACTACTACTTTTTATTACTGAACAGCTCAATTTCACAGTCTCCCTCTCTCTGCACATGCCTTGGATTCCCACATGGCCATCCAGGAGCCCAAAAATGTCATGTCTGTTATTAAAAACAACACCCAAACACATTTTTCTTCTTTCATTCATAGCAAGAGGTGCTTCTTTCTGGGTGAACTTCCAGCCTGCTTCAGCAAGCAGWACTGACTCGCTTCCCCCACAAACTGCTGCATGCCTTTTACATTATTCATACTCCAAGTTGTTATTTCTCTGCATTAGCAAACAAGAACAAAATATCCAGGGTTTCATTTTTATGTCTTTCAAGGAGGTGAAAATGCTGTCGATGGATTTCTTCCTCAAGCAAAAAGTTTGCTGGACCAACAGCCTGTTGTAATTAAGGTTAGACACCTCAATTAAAAAGAAAATCCAATTTTTGGTGTGTTGTTTCTTTCTGTGACAGRATCACCATTTCTGTATCAACATTACAGATGCTGCCAGATAAAGTATAGCACATAAATATAAAATGATAGAGATTATTAAAGATTATTCTGAGTTAAATAATACACACACTGCAGCAGAATTTTCTTAAAGGTGCTGGACCAACATGAAAAGGATTGGAGATGGAAAAGAAGTAATTAGAGAGGTAACTCCCATCCCTGRCCCAGCTGCTATCTACATCTTCAGGGTGTTTTTCATGGCCTGAAACTTTCACCAGTTTTAGTTTGACAAATGGGGTGCGGGGAAGAAAAAAATGAGATAAAAGCTTTATTTAGGATCTCCTCTATATTAATTAAAAACTTGCTGATGAGACAGAAGAAACAAAGTAAGTCATGTTATTGCCCAGAGAGGTTGTGGATGCCTCAGTTCCTGTAAGTGTTGAGGACAGGTTGGATGGGGCTCTGAGCCTGATCTAGGGAGTGGCACCTCAGCCATGGCAGGGGGCTGGAATTAGAGGGTTTTTAAGGTCCCTTTTAACCCAAACCACTCTATAATATCCTACATATAATATACAACAAATAACACAATATAAAATATAAAYGTATATTATAAATTTGGTAACTTCATATTGAACGTTTGRTTTAAAGGTTTGAGTACCAGGTAARTCATATYCCRGSATTTSTCCTCATTCTTGGTCACCTGGGATGCTCCCACAGAGCAAGGGAATGTCCCAGATCTCTTCCTACCCCATTCACTGGCTGCATTTACAGATCTCTGCTTTGCAGMTAAAAATTGCAAGGTTAACTGTAAGATTTTCCATCCTTTCTCAAAATATGGGCTGCAATGTTGCAAAGAGCAATGGGTTTCCCTTCCTGTTCCTATCATTTCTTTTAGTTTCATTTTTTTTTAAATTCTGAGTTTTCTTTGCAGCAGAACTTGCATAAATTAAACACCAAAGAAGGGTGGAAGGAGCAGAGAGAGAAATGAAGGGGGAGGGAAGTGTAATGCAATTATAACACCTAAACCAATCTATTACCAAGCTGCAGGGGACAAGGACAGAGAGATCCTGTCGTGAATAATTCCTGCTGCTCCCGAGGGCTTCACCAGCTCGGCTCCAACACCTCCAGCACCAGGAGAAGGAGCTGCCTGTCCTCAGCATCAGCTTAGCCTGACTGGACAATGGAAAGATGTCCTGCTCCCCCTGGCCAAGAGGGATGCAGGTGAAGCACAGCTGAGCTTTAATTAGAGAAGAACTGATAAACACATCAAGGTGATGGGGGTGGGGGAAAGTTGTTTCACAAAGGTGAAACTCACAAAGGTGAGTTTTGCAGGATTCTGGTTGGATGCTTGCACCACTGGACATGGGTGAGACCAACGTCAGGCTGCATAAAACACATTTACCAAATGCATTTGCCCTTCCTCTAAGTCAGAGAAATTGACTTTTCCTTTGGAAAAAAGGCAGGAAAAAAGTGAATGCCACAAAGGAGATTGGAAATTCCAGATGCTTTGCCTGGAACTTTATGGGAAGAGCTGCCATGACCACAGGACATTATAGAAAGGAGTGGGGAATTTACAAAATGAATTCAGATTTTCTTTGCACAAAAAAATAGAAGGGAGAGGGATGAAATCCTCGACTGCGTGCCATTGTGTCACTTCCAGAGAGTGGCTTTTCTGACTGCCACCATACTCCACGTGGCAGTTTTAAAKGTTATGGCTGAAGGGGCTCTTCCAGCAAAGCCTTCAACAAACTTTGAGTAAAATAAAAACACACATGAACAGGCCAACAACAAAARCAAGGAAAGGATGAAATTTCTGAGCAAACGTCCTCCAGGGGCTGCTGCCTTGCTCTGGAAACCTTTCTGCCACTCTGCCTTCTGTGACACTCTCCCAAATTCATTTAATAGCAGCATCCAGGTTCACTAAAGAGCAAGGCACATCTTACCACAAGGTCAAGAGAAGTCCAGAACTGCAAATCCTGCCTGTCCAGCCAGGCAACACGAGTGTGCAACATCACTCACATTTCCAGGCAAAACGTTTCCATTTTCAGATTTCTGCAGTGAAGCACTCACAAATAATGGATCGTGATATGAGCTCAGAGAAATTTTTAGAAGAAGCAATTGAGGATAACCAAGTTCAAACGGGACTTAAAGAAAAATCCTGCCAATTCACACTGGGGGAAACAACAAACAAATCATAAATTAATAAATTCCCTCTAGCCAATCACACTCACTTCTTCTCTCTATTTTGACTTGAGCAATAATGTCCTGTGAGTTCATGATGTTGTCCTCCAGCAATCAACATCATTTTTCTGGGGTTTAAACTGGAAAGGAGGCTCAGGGGAGACCTTCTTGCTCTCTACAACTGAGGAAAGGAAACTGTGGTGAAGTGGGCTCAGCTTCTTTTCCCAGGCTTCCAGCAACAGGACAATGGGGAATGGCCTCAAGTTGTCTCAGGAGAGGTTCAGGTTGGATATACGAAAAAATTTCCTCGCTGAAAGAGTGGTTAGAAATTGGAATAGAAAAGCAGTGGAGTCACCATTCCTGGAAGTGTTTAAGAAAGGAGTAGAGCTGGCACTTTGTGATGTAGTTCAGTGGGTGTGGTGGTGTTCTTTCAAAGGTTGGACTTGGACAATTCTTACAGATCTTTTCCATCCTTAATGATTCTATGACTCCATGATTCCATCCCAAGACCCTTCTCTCTGGGCATGGTTTACCCCAAGGGCCATTCACAGCTCCACCAGGKGAGGCCATTGGTGGTACCAGCACAGCTGATGGTTACAAAACTGCTCAGAGGCAGCAGAAACCAAGCTGGAAGTTCTCTGAGAAAAAAGCTGATGTCCAGAAGCACCACCCAGCTGAAAAGCCACAGCAATCAGAGGACACACATTTGGCCTCAATCCTATTTCTTGTCTTTTGGGGCTGGTGGTGTTTTGGAGAGGTGATGGCTGGGACCTGGAGCAGATCCCTATGAGGTGATGAAGAGCCCTCTCCAGCTGGTTAAGGACAAGGGCCTGTCTGTAAAACACAAATCTCACAAATCTCTCTGGGGCTCTGGGAGCTGAAGAGCAGTTTGCACATTCCAGATCAGCTGCAGCCTGGAGGGGAGATGGGCAAGGGAAAAAAACATTCTCAAAACCACCTAAGGAGATACTCCTTCATCAACAGGGACCCAGAGAGGGAAGATTTCCTTTCATAATGTAGGATTTGAGAAGRATTTCAATAGCCACATTTACTCACAGGAATCACAAAGAGTGGGACATTCCCTGGCATMAGAAATATTTTGACTAGCAAAAGGTGTCCTGGAGTCATGACAATTTTCCCACCAAGACATCAATTACACCACCTAAAACACACAAACTGAGAATTCTTTTTCTATATCTCTTCCTTAAGCTGAATCCCACTTGGATTTCTTCCCTGGGGTAACAAGGACACTGATGCTRTAGGAACATCCAACACCAGAGCATCAAATTCCTTATTCCCTAAAGACTGGATAAATGCTGCTTTGACTTTTAAGCTGAAAAAYGAGTGTTTTCGTTGTTCTCTGGAGCTCTGCATGATTGTGTGTCCTGGTGGGGGTGGGATAACCATAAAAACATCCCACATGGAAACAGCATTAGCACATTCTTTTCATACTCATTTTTCTCCTTCTAACAAGAAGTATTCCCCAGAATAACCCTTCCTGTTCACCATGCAGAACAAAAAATACAAATACATCAGTCTATGACTATAAGAGAGGAATGTGAATAWTACCAGGTAGTTTAAATCTTATTTTTCCTGCTTTGTTCCACCAGTTGCAACCTTTTATGGAGTCAAGCACTTTATTTAGGGTATCTACTTGGAATAAAAGGAATCATTTTCTAGACCAGGAAGGGACTAAGAGCATATGCACTTTAATCCTTTCTGCTGTGGAGAACAGCTGGCTATGTTCCAGCAAACTGTTTTACTTATTTACAATATTTTTATACTTATCTACTTGCAGATATTTTTTAAAAAGGGACAAAAGGGACAAGGCCAAAGGCATGGYGGAATAGCAGATGAAGGGTTCAAGGGCTGCATCTCCAAAGCTGATCCATTGTCAGTTTGATTTCCTCAGCAGAAATCATCTCGTTTCCAAGTGGGAAACAAAATCTTCCCCATAAGCAGATGAACAAACACAGACCCAGGATCACATTTTCAGTGCAAGTGAAATTTAATTCCAGAGGAAGCCACGGAGATGCTCTGAGTGCTGGAGCCTCCCTGCTCTGGAGACAGGTCGGGAGAGCTGGGGGTGTTCACTTGGAGAAGACTCCAGGGAGACCCCAGAGCCCCTTTCAGTGCCTAAAGAGGCTCCAGGAGAGCTGGAGAGGGATTTTGGGCAAAAAGCTGGAGTGACAGGACAAGGGGGCAGGACTTTTAACTGAGCTAGGGGAGATTTAGATTGGATATTAGAAATAAATTCTCCCCTGAGAGGGTGGTGGGGTGCTGGCACAGGTTTCCCAGAGAAGCTGTGGCTGCCCYATCCCTGGAATTGTCCAAGGCCAGGTTGGATGGAGCTTTGAACACCCTGGGATAGTGGAAGGTGTCCCTGCATTCTGTCACACCAAGGTGGCTGTGCTGCCAAAACCCCACCTTTCTGACAGGAGGAACCAGACTTTGGTATTAGGAATTAAAATCCAAACATATTATAATTTAAATATATTCTACTCAKCCACCAAACCCACTTCCTTCCTGACAGACATCCCTGGGCTGAGTATTCATGATCCAAAAAAAATACAAACCCAACTCAAAGGGGACTCTCTCAACGTCCCCCTTTCCTCCAGAACAAAGTGGATCCTATTTAAATCCAGTGACAATCCACAGCACACAAAGGACAGAGGAATTGAAGTTTGGGGAGGAATGACGTAATTTGGTGAAAAATAATAATCAAAGGCTGAAATCWGCTATTTCCTACAGGCAGCTCAGCATCCATAGCTGTGTTCCTTAGCTGTTCCTAYAAGAGCATCCTGTCAAAAACTAACATTAAGTTTCTACATCCCATATATAGCAGTGACATTTTTATTCTGCTAATTGATTAAAAAAAAAAGAGGCAAAAATAAAACCAACTTTAGAACTACCTAAGAGCAGCAGCTTTTTTGGCAYGGAATGATGTTATTTAAGATGAGCACAGAGCCTTTAAAACAGCATGTTTGCCATGGACAAAGCTCTCTGCAGGCACCTTCTCTTGCCTGCAAGGATGATAATTATTTTCAGAGGAATAAATCCTAACTTGTRGTTTGCAACATCTCTTGCAGCCCTTTGAAACAGCATGATCAGAATTCTTTTCAGTGCAGCACTGCTGACCTTCACACGTTTAAAATCACATTTATTAAATATCCTTTCTAAACTTGTTGCTGAAATGGACCACTCTGGAGAACTTTTCCTGTACAAGATGGTAACTCCACACCATGGACGGAGAGGAATGTGGGTAGAACCCACCTCAAAAKAGTTTGATGCTTCTACTTTTTATTTTCATGCAATAATTTTCAAAACAGGAATAACTGAAAACTTCTTATTTTACACTGCTGGTAGGCTCCACTCCAAAAGCAACTGCAACTCTRTGGCAGGGAAAAGCAAACCTCTCTAGATTTAATCATTTAAGTGAACTACTGTAGATTTAATTATTTGCCATTTAATTCATTAACAGAGTTGTAGCTGTTTACAACTTTGTAAATCTCTGAATCTTTTTTGATGTTGGGGAAAAATGGGGAGAGCACCAATTTTAATCCACTCATCCAAACAAAACACATTTTAATGCTTAACAGGGACATTTTAGCAGGGACATTTTAATGCACCAGTAGATGTCACACCTTTGGAAACCACAGTAAGTACAAATTCTGGGAATCAACACATCATCACTGCTTTTAGGAGCAGCAGAAATGRACCAAAAATGGATTTAGACATTGATATCTTTTGGCTGGAAAATAAAGCAGATTGCTTCTCAGGAAGGCACTCAGAGCCCAACTTCCCAACCTCGTTGCAAGTGGTGGCACGGAGTTATTTACAGGCACCAGGGGCCTCAATCAAAATTTACTGAGAGCACTCCTTGTGTTTTCACATCATTGCCCCTTCATTTCCAGTTCCTCCAGCTCAGCATTATCCAGCTTGTGCCCTATGGATGACTTTGTCCTTTACTGGAGACACCACAATCCCAAGGTTTTTTTTTGCCAAACAATCTAAAACGTGACATTTTCAAGGCATCTGGGACTATAAAAGACTTCCACATAGCTCCTACAGATCCTATATCAAGTCCAATCAAGAGAAGAGTGGTCACTTCCAAATGTATAAAACCTCTCTGGTTTTATACAAATCAGTCTGGTCAGATTTGGAGTCAGGCACTTCAGAGGCWGTGTGAGATGTTGGGCTAATTGCAGGATTCCTGAATTCACCCAAACAAATCCACTTCACAAAATCTCTGTTATCACACTGACATGGGGACCTTAGAAACCTTCTTCCCATTCCTCTTCCAGGGTAACTGGGTGGTTAGAAGCCTTTAGTAGGTAGAAAAAGGGMAGAAAKAKAGCAGAKCCACAGAAGTAGATGCTCTTGTGGYTGGCTCTTATACAAAGCCATCAAATGTCCGCAAAATGTCATAAAAGGAGCTTAAAACAGGACACAATGACCCAAATCTACTCTGTTGTCCCTAAACTGCTACAAATTAGAGAAGTATTTCTGCCTGCCTTTTCAAGGACCACTCAAAACTACCCCTCAAAACACCATGCATTTTGCCTAACCAGATGCCAAACACACCAAAATGCTGCTTTCCAGTTTCTCTTCCAAGAGACCAGTGCAGAGTGCACCACAGACCTCATCTTCCAATAAACCAAAGCCTCCCTAACACAACCATTAGGATTAAAAACATTAAGGGATCAAAGTAGCTKCACAGATCCAACAAAAACTCAAAAATGCTGATCCTTCTGGGATGGTATCTGCCACAAGAATGTTATTTCCAACATTTCACTTGTGATCTCCAAGGAAAGGCAACCACTGGTTTACTTCAGGGAGTGTACAGTGACATTGGGGGACAYCTGAATTTAGCAGAAGAACTCAAAGGATGACCTGATCTAGTGGGACGTGTCCCTGCCCATGGCAGGAAGGTTGGAATGAGATGATCTTGAAGGTCTCTTCCAATCCAAACAATTCCACGATTTCATGACCAGGGCTCTTCAAAAAGTGAATGCAAGGGAGGCAGACAACTTCTGGGTAAGCCATCCAAAATTATTTTTGGAACACTTTGTTAAAGGCAATAAATTCAATAAGACCATGAATTGAAACAGCCCTCCCACAGGACCAGTTCTTTGCCTCCCACCCTTGGATCAGCCCCTCCTGGGAAAATCTGAGAACTTAAAAAATAAATGCAAAATGCTAAACTAATAATAATAGTATTGTAAAATAAAAATAATTGTAAAATGCTAAAAAAGAAAAATTGTAAAATGCTAAACGAAAACACAAGAAAAGGTCAAGTTGAATTATGGCATTGGTGATAAATTTTCACATTCATCTTYCCACTGTGCACAGTGCTGAGCGTTCCTGGAGACAAAGGGATTTTGGAAAGAACAAAAATTAGAGTGGTGAGGCACTGAAATAGGTGCTGAGAGAATTTTTGGTCCTCCATCCCTGGATTTGTTCAAGGTCAGGTTGGATGGGGCTTGGAGTAACCTGGTCTAGGGGAAAGTGCCCCTGCCCATGGCAGGAGGTTGGAATGAGATGATCTTTAAGGTCTTTTCCAACCCACACCATTTTATGGGGGGGGGGAAAAATAAGCTCCATGTGGAAATTTGGGACAGCTATGACAGCAGATCTYTCTCAAACATCCCAAAAGTGGTTTTGTAGCTGCACTGGGGAAAGGAGGGGGAGGTTCAGAACCACAAAGTGAAGAGGAAAAGTCAGCAACTTCTCCGCAGCCAGAACCACTTGCAAGCAACAAAAAACTGGTTACAGAGAAACCTAAAGACTCAGCCTCTATTTTATAAAGGAGAATAACACTGACCTACTTTCCAGCAGAGTTGCAAAGCTGCTGGAGATGCCACAATGAAAGGCACTACAGAAACCTAAACACTGCCTCAGATACGCAGCAATAAGGTTATCGCTGAAATGCAGAAAGGCACTTTCTACAGCAAAGGTAACAGATAACRGATCAAATAATACAGAGAGCTGGAAAACTTCCTTTTTTTTTTGGAAAGTATGTTTTTAAAAAAACATCCAGGACATACTCTTGCAAATAGTGCCCCAGATCTTTGAATAATCACAAAAAAGCAAAAGGAACTTTTTACGTGGCAAGGATTGTCTCTGGAAGAGCCCCAYAAGATAACCTCCATGGAGCTCAAATTATTGCCTAAAAATATGAGGATGAGCTGATCCAGCCAGGATTCACATCTSTATGGGAATAAGGAATTAATCAGGCCTTGTGTCATTCAAAGGAAGCCCTCTGCGGTGAAGTGGAGGAAGGTATAAAGAACAGAAATTTCTCTGGTGGAGAGAAAAAGAGGTCTTGGGCATTGTACAATATATTTAGCTTTGCTAGGAAAAAAAAAAAAAAGCAAAGCTGGGCTGTTGAGTTCTTTAGAAATAACTTGGYTTCTTGCTTGCATTCGTACAGCCACGCAAATGAAGCTCAAGCCTCCACCAAGATGTACATTAAAGTTATTATTTCTTTTCAAAATGCTGAATTTGCCCTTACCATTTATAGAGGCAAGTTTTCAAATCTTCTGCTGCAGCAGTTCCTCCCCACTTTCCCACTGCCTATGAAAAGACATTTTCTTTCCTCCAAATGGGAAAAGAAAGTCAATCTTTGCAGGACGGGGGCTTTGGTAAGCAGAATGGGAGTGTGTCTGCACAGATTACAAAAAAAAAAAAATAGAGATAAAGATAGCAGGTCCATCAAGAAAGCTTTGAAATGCGAAAAATTACCATCAGCTCTTGATTTCAACAGCTCCATTGCACCAATCAGCATTTGGTACTTTCATTTCAGCCATAAGACTACCACCTGCTCAACCCATTAAATCCCTGCAGAAGTCCTAATCAGACATAAAAACGGGTACCCAGAAATGACAGAAATTTAGAACCATTTGGGTTGGAAAAACCCTTTAAAGGTCTTGTTCCAAACCCCTGCAGTGAGCAGGGACATCTTCAACCAGACCAGTTTACTCAGAGCCCTGTCCAATGTCACCTTGAGAGTTTCCAGKGATGGGGACAGCCACAGCTTCTCTGTGCAACCTGTGCCACAGCCTCACCACCCTCAGCATATTTTTTCCCCTAATCTGTAGTCTAAAGCTACCTTCCTTTAATTTAAAACCMTTACYCCTTGTCCTATCAATATACACCCCACTAAAAACCTGTCCTCACCTTTTTATAAGTTCGCTTTAGTACCGGAAAGTCCCAATAAAGGTCCCCCTATGGGGAGGGCAATTAAATCCTTTAAACAATTAAGGGAATATGTGGGATTACCCATTTAGAAGCCATCAGTAAGAAGGAACACACTCTGCAGCCCTGTAAACCACAGAAACTTCAGCTGTTTCACRGGAAACTCATCTCGAAGATGTTTTAAATCCCACAAACTCCTTGGGAACAGCCAATTCTGCTCCCAGCTGGACCCACCCACCCTTCCAGCATCTATCTCTGGAAAGATGAGCCCCCAGCCTGGGCTAATCCATCCCAGCCAGGTCACCCAGGCACCTCCAGGGAGTATTTTCCCATCCTCTGGAYTGTCATCCTTGCAGTAACTCAAACYATTCTGYTCCCAGTGCCCCTCCTCAGAGRCCGTTTCACACCTTCACAGATCTCGCTCTGAAGGCATTTTTCCTCCCGGTMTAATCTTGGGGAAAATTTGACAGCAATAAAAATGTAATAAAGCAAGCAGTCGGATTATATATATACTGCAGTCTGAGAGAGATGAAAGGCTGTATTGTTAAGAGATATAATTCCAGCGGCTTCCTCAGCGTAGCCTGTGCCTACACAGAGGAAGAAAAGGAACTGGAGCAGCTTATATTTTGTCTTATAAGTCKCCTAAAATAAACCCAGACTCTGATCCTCGGCTCACATCAGGAGAACGCCGCTGAAAAAGCCAATAAAGACCTGCCAAATATCTCACGAGGACAAAATACCTGTGTGTTCTAAGCAGCTCTTGCCAATGCATCAAGTGAAGGGATCTGGGGAAGGGAAAGGAGGGCTGTGTGCTTGGAAAACAAATATTCAAGAGCAGAAGAAAACATATCCAGGGTTATTCTGCTTCGGGTCATTTTGAAGAGAAATCACTGCAATCAGATTGKGAAGAGCACAGAACTGTGTGGCTACAGTACCACTGCAAATACTCTTAATTTAATTTCTATTGGTAGACATTAAAATGCTCTTAATTTAATTTAATTTCTGTCAGTAGACATTAAAAAAAAATGAAAAAAAAAAAGAAAAAAGAAAAAAAACCTACTGTGCCTCAAGGAAAACAAAATAAAAATAAAAAATTCAGCCATGAAGCCTGGTCGAAGATAAATTGCGACTTTTATAATAACAATAATAATTTATTCCACCATTGCCCTGGACAGCAGATGATTAAAGACGWGCAAAGGTCTCCACGTGTCTGGATTTACACCAGGCCATTCCATCCACTGGGTTACAGGAGCAGCAATTAATCACTGCTGGAGAAGGGAGGCACCGTTAGAAAATCTTGAGGTTTCAGAACTGAGTTGTAACACCTTTAGGAAAGCAGTTTGTCTCCCCAAGAGCTGAGACATCTTGAAAAATGGTAACTCCTAAGATTTTAGCTTGTCTTTTCAGAGAAACTGCKGTCACCCTTTCATGTTAAGGAAAAATAAAACAAAACAGAAYRAAAACCCAACAAGGCATCAYGAGAAAAATTTTAGACCCACAAATTCAAATGCAAGCAGCATTCACCAAAAWGATCAAGACACAAAGAGACACAACTGAAGACACTGTTAAATATTACTCAATTGCAAAAGTCTTGGAGCAAGAGGAACAAGGTACCATACATCACGAATTCCCACACCACTCTAAAGAAAACATCTCTTTTTTTGTTCCTAATTTTCTGACTGCTGCCTCATCAACCCAACAGCTACATTTYCCACCCAGCTACCAATCCTACTTAAAGAAATGAAAATCCCAGTCTGGGAACAGCTGTTCAAGAAATAAATCTCTTCAATAGCTTAATGGCAGAACTGCAAGAAGGGTAATTTCACAGTCACCATCAGAGGTGTCATAGAGATCTGCAATTTCCCACTGAACACAGGGTAAATCTGTGCAGATCCACTTTATGGGGTGGGAACTCCCTAATGTGCTCTCCCCTGAAATAAGAGAAACTCAAAGAGTAATTTAGGTTGGAAACAAACTCTGTAAGTCTTTCCCCTTGAAGAAGCTCCAGCCAAAATCCTGGCTACACTTTTATCAACACAGGGTGTGGTTGACTTTCTCTGGCACAGCAACATTCTGCTGACTCACATTCAGATTTATATTCACATCCAAATCTGGAGTTAAAAATTCACTGATGTGGACTTTTGGGCAGAGAAAGACCTTTCAGTAAACCAGCTGGAGGTTAAATCATCAGCCTCTGTCTTCTCACTGTTGGGGCTCACGTTGGCTATGAGTCCTCCTGGCCATCACTCTTGGCCATCAGTTGATTCCTCAATACTCTCTCAACAAAAATTACTTTCCCCAGTCTTCACAGACCAGTTCTTGAGATCATAGCACTCATATTTCATCTTTATTATGTGAGTGAA
>NW_026623329.1:1193830-1194752 GCF_030028575.1 Malurus melanocephalus | reverse complement strand
AAAAAAAGAAGCTGATTTTGGTTGCATCATTCAGCAATACACCAGAAGAAATTCTACAAGTCCATGTGGAGATCCACTCCCACACGAGAATTATGTTTTTCAGCACACTTAAATACCATCTGCAAGAGAGATAAGGAACTGGAAGATACCCACAGAGCTTCAAAACACACTTTTCAGTCATCCTCTCTCTCTGAAACTACCAAGWGCTAAAAAGAGCCACACCAAGAGGGTGCAAGTAAAGATGTGGGGCTGATTGATTAATCAATTAACAGTTCCCAGTCCTGCTTGGGTTGACACAGGAAGAATGAGCCTCTGGGGCAAGGGAAAACTCTGAGTTATAGAAGGAAAAGGGTCAGCAATGCAAGRTTAACACACATTTTTCCCACAKWYTTCACACCTCCATATTGCTCMAAGYCCCATCCAACCTGGGARTGTTCAAGGCCAGGTTGGATAGAGCTTGGAGCAACCTGGACCAGTGGAAGGKGTCCCTGCCCACAGCAGGGGGATGGAACTGGATGATCTTTAGAGCCTTCCARAACCCAAACCATTCTGTGATTTTATTATTATACACATATGTACTCCAGACTTCACCCAAAGGCCTTTACAACATAAGAWGATTTTTTCCCCCATTTTATCTTCATGGAATCTGCCTTAGATCCTGCATTTTTGGGCTGAAAGCTTTGGTGTAGAATTTATTTTGCAGCTATTACAAGGTACATTACACTAATTAGGACACACATTACAGCCTGCAACGTGTCCTGTGATAAATCACCCAGCACTGTRGTCTGGGGCAAACATTGCCATACATCTCTGGACATTTTTGCATGTTTGACCACTTCCATAAATACAACTATTTCTGTGSTGCAACTACAATTGGCTACAGGGATTAATTTATCACTATTTTCTTTCAGCACACAAACAG
>NW_026623329.1:1188368-1193727 GCF_030028575.1 Malurus melanocephalus | reverse complement strand
AAAAGAAAAAAAAGAAGAGGTAGCAGTGGGATTCTCTTCAGTGAAGCAGCATCAGTTGTATTTTTCCTTCAGTAACACACCAATTGTTCTTCATTTTCCAAAAATATACTTACCGTGTCATGTCTAGTGTTCAGTCAGAGAGAGGTTTCTGGCTTTCAAGCTTGTCACACCTGAGAAATTGAGGTGAAGGGAGGACAGCAGGCTCAGGCTCACTGTTTTTAAAGGTTTTGGTGGCATTATGAGCTTTCCTTCCAACTATCCCCACGCAGGTTTGTTCATACACTAAAGCTCCATTTCAGAGGYCAATCTTATCATTCCATCAAACGTGCTGAATTTTGCATTTTTCATCAAATATGGGAAGGGGGGCAAATCCTGACAACGTATTTCTGCAGAAGAGCAGCAGAAGTCAGATGCTCAATGTCCCTTAGACACATCAAATGTGCCAACATGAGCCTGGCACACTTTCCCTGGGTGGGAAAGCTTTATTATAACATGCTCAGGCTCCATCTAGAGTAATTGAGACAGTTCTATAGGCTGTGTCCTCTCTGGGATGGAAGAACCAGAGCTGGAGCATCACGTGAGAGTCAGAGCACCACCCAACTACAGCAGCACGAATGGGCCCTGGGGCTGGAAGAATTTCATTTCATAATTAGATACTCAAATTTTGCTAGTGTTCCAAGCACACAGTATGCATTGACTCATTGTCCTCCAGACTATCCATCAAAAAAAAAAAAAAAATAAAAAAAATACAAGGAAAAAAAAAAAAAAAAAAAAAATCCACCCCAGATGATATTTAAGGTCAAGCCCCTGTTCCCTTCCTTTCTCTATAGCAGAACTCACCAGAATGGACCAGCACTGAAATAATCCAAAATATTCCCTCCACCCCCACTAGATACATCAAGAGAAAAACCATCCTGCAAGACACTGGTTGGGGTTTTGTCGTCCCTGGACACTTCCCAGTGGCACAGGAATCTCTGCTATCTATGTCTGCATTGAGACTTTTCTCCTTCAGTAAAGTCCTGTGGACCACACAGTGATTTCCAAACTGCTTTGAACAGGTAAATGATGCCAGCACATGTCTAGCAAAATTTCATGGACACTCCCACAAGCAGGACAGCTCTGATGCTCCCCACAAAGGATGGAGCCAGCAAAATGCCACCATTTACAAAAAAGACAAAATTCAGAAAGCAACAGCAACTTTGCCTCCAGGTCTGCCTTACCCAGAGTGAACTGGACCTGAGAGAACAACAAGGAGAATCCAAGGTCACAGGAAAACCACCAAAAAAAAAAAAGAAACAGCTTTAATATCGTGCAAATGACAGAAGGAGAAGGAGGTGAGGTGTTTTGAAAGGGGGCAGAAGATCTTGTATAAATATGGAACCCCAATTCAGCGGGAAACACCCTGACAGGCAGATGTGACAGCACAGACAGAAGATCAGACAGAAGGAGACAGCTGCTTAAAACTTCAAAGGATGGTGATTATGGCTTAGATCCTACACAGGTATGRCCTGGAGATAAAGGACATCTCCACATTTCAGTGTTGAGAGATATTCTGAGAGGTCTTTGCCGTTGGGCAAGTTTAAACAATGGGATGTAGATGAGCCCAGACTGAACATGTGGTAGGATATGAAGCACTAAAATCCCCTTGATCCCAGTGGGAGCCTTATCCCATGAACTCAGAAAGAGGAGGATCCTCTGAAGTTGCCTTGTGCAAGCTCTGTGGATAGAGGAGATGACACAAACCAGCATCCACAGGCTGTGGGATGGGACTTCACAGCACAACATGAGCAAACATGACCAGCATCATGTACAGATTTGTTCTTCAGACCAAAACAGATTCCTAAGAAGGCTTCTGTGTGTGTTTTTACCTGAAGATCCTTCTTTGCATTGTGGCTGTAGTCAGATTAACATTTCCACTACACTGAATTTGACAATCAAGAGAGATCAATGTCAGCAGCCCAAGCAAGCAGATCACTCAACACAAAAAAATCCAGAGAGCTCAACACGAGCAAAAGCCACGAAGTGTTAAGCTCTGCTGCCATTCCATTTCCACTCTTTAGGTTCTCCATGGCATTTCAGAGCTCAGCCATGCCTKGTGTTGCTGTTAAATGGGAATATTTCAAAAAGTGCTGCACCAACAGCTGGGAGTAGAGCTGTGTGGCACAAGTGTAGCAGTAAATCCTTGGCTTGGCCAAAGGGCCAAAGTCCTTCAGGAAGGTCTCAAATAGGGCTCCAGCAGGAGAAAACACCMAAACTCATCCTATTGATAGCCAGAAGAATGCCCAGCCAAGGACAATGAGCTGATATCCTGAAACATTCCTGCTAAGGGCACTCCCACATGTAATGGGTCAGCAAACCCCATATCCCAGCTCAAAGGGAAGAGCAGATTCCAGATTAAACCAATGGGAGATGGTGGAAATTAAGGATGTGCACCCCCACCATCATGCCCAAGTGAGGAGGCTGGACCACACAGGCAGCAGCCACAGCAACWGAAWCACRGAAWCACAGAATATCCTGAGTTGGAAGAGCCCACAAGAATCCTCAAAATCCATCTYCTGKTCCTGCACAGGACACCCCAASAATCCCAYCATGYRCCKACAGATGTACCAAAGGMCATTCTTGCATGCACAYATCATTCCYARAAAAACCAGCACTGAAAGTTCTGACAGCAGCTTCCAGTTTCTYTTTCCCAGACACCCTAGGGACTCATATCACTTCCTCAATTACTTTGAGGAAAGAGCCAAGAAAAACAAGGCTGTGGTCCAGACATCTCTGCTGAGCCCACAGGGAAGATCGGACAGCAGTTGGAGGATTGCAAACCAGAATTTTTTTTTTGGGAAGAGAAAAACCCACAGCCTCAGAGCTCCCACAGGAYTTCTTCCCTCCTCTGTATAAATTTATGTTGTGTCCAGCTGCAAGGCAGAAGTGGCCAAGTTGTGATATGCAGGCAAGAAGACACCACAGTGCATTGTGCCTGTGTCTGAAGGAAAGAATTGGGGCTGGGCAGTCCCTCMTGGCTCSAGYGGGCACTGTGCAGATTTCTGGGTGTCCAGCTGCGTGTCCAGCTCAGAACATCTCCTCCAGCATCTCCAACCACTTTACTTAGCCTGTTTTTCCTCAGGTGAAGGAGATGAAAAACCTTTGATACTGAGCCAACACATGGTGCAGGCTGAGCAAACTTAAACTCACAGAACACACACTGGGATGAACCAAAGGAATTCATAAAATAAMRCTTTGCCACAGACAACCAGGCARAACAAGATGATTTTTAAGGCYCCTTCCAATCCAAACCATTTTGTGATTAAGAGCCCAGTTATTTCCCATGAGCTGGGCTAAACCAAAAAGAAAGRTATGAAGATCTGGACCTGAAGATGCATAACCTGAAAATGGCTCTGTCTGCATCATAACCCCACCACAAGATATCCGAGATGCTGGCTGAGGGCACGAGGGAAATTGAAATTTTGCCAACAATTAAAAAAATTCACTAACAGCAAGACCCGAGCAGTGCCAAACTCTTGCCAACTAAAAAATAAGAGAGCGGATACTCACTAAGCATCACAAATTTCTTTTTCTGACTCACATGCTCATTGATTTCCTTCCATAAAGGGCAAACCCTCCCAAATTTCCATTTGAGCAGTGAGATTGAAAAGCTCATACAACCACATATACAAACAAAGCAGCCCTGCAGCTACACCTCTCTCAGAAATGAGATTAAGGGCCACCAGTAAAGCTTTTATATTATCTGAAGGTCTGTGGGATGTATTTGTATTTAATTTATTAAAATAAAGGTGCAATTACTTTAAGYAAACAGGTGTAGAGTTTTTAAAACACAGAGTTGTATTTTATACCAAAGCCCAGGGTTTCCTCAGAACATCTGCAGGCAGAAACAGGACAAAATAAGCAGCAGAATAACTTAATCACAAAAGACAGAAAAGTCAAGGTTAGTTTTATCCAGGTCATGACTTTTCAAAAGTTGGGATTTTGTTTGTTTTGCTCTCATTAGAGGGAGATGCTACTGCAGAAACTGTGGAAAAATTATGGGTGGGTTCACAGCACGGGTCTGTGYCAGCGCACTTCTCCTTGGATAACATCAGATCCTTGCAAACCCTGTCAGAGCATTGCCAAAGCTGATTTAACTGGGTGTGACACAGTCAGAAAACTCTTTCCCATCAAGATCAGTTATGACATAATAGAAAGTCTATCAACTTTCAGTCCTGTAAATATTAACTTTCAAAAGYTATTGAAAAACACAATCTTTTGGGTTTTTTGAAGGAGAAAATCACTTATTGTTTCAATACCATGAGTCAAGCCCTCTACTACCCAGCTTTTTTCCTCTCCTTTTCCCCTTATAAATCATTACAGACCCAGATTTTTAGAGAATATTGCAAATAACCCATCAGCCTGCAGATTGTCTTCCCCCCACCCATGTTCATCTCTCACCATATTTAAGTACATACTAAATTAGACAGTAAAGGTTTACTTTGAATAATTGCTACCCTATAGCAGCAGCAGAGACTGCATTGCTTATTGTAAATACAGTTCTTAAAAGACAATTCGGGCTGTTTATTAAAAATACCATTTGTGAGAGTGATTGTGAGAGAAAAAAAAACTTAGTCCAGCCAAGAGCAGCAGCCTCTGTAGGGCAGGTCTGGGAAAACTTCACCTCAGCCAAGGAACAGGATTTAGAAATGGAATGGGTTGGGGTGGAAGGGACCTTCGGGACCATCCAGTTCCAATCCCTGCTATGGGCAGGGACATCATCCACTAGGCCAATTTGCTCAGAGCTCCATCCAAACTGGCCTTGGACACTGTCAGAACCATTTTCTTTTAAAAATCCCYCACTGCATTGACAAGTATGATGGGGAGAAACTTTTCAGCGCGGCCTGTTGTGATATGGCAATGGGTAATGGTTTTCAGCTAAAAGAAGGTTGATTAAGTTTAGATATAAGGGTGAAGTTTTGTACTTTGTTGGTGGTAAAACACTGGAGAAGGYTTCCCAGAGAGGTGGTGRATGCCCCATMCTTGGAAACATTCAAGATCAGGCTGGATGGGGCTCTGAGAAACGTGATCTGGTTGAAGATGTCGCCAGTCATTGGATTTGGTGACCTTTATTGGCCCCTTCTCATCTGAATTATTCTAATTTGTGACTTGTAGATTTTTTTCAGCATTGATCTTCTTTGTTTAAACTGCTTTCACTGTAGGCACAGCAGAGAAAGGAAAAGGAAGGAAGGGGGAGAAAAGAAAAATGGAAGGGCAGGATAAAAGGAAAAAGGGGAAAAAAGGAAAAAAAAAAGAGTAAGGCAGGTCTTTAGACACTGGGGGAGAGGAAATGAGAGGAGAACAGGAAAAGGAAGGGAAG
>NW_026623329.1:1178574-1188292 GCF_030028575.1 Malurus melanocephalus | reverse complement strand
GGAAGGGAAGGGAAGGGAAGGGAAGGGAAGGGAAGGGAAGGGAAGGGAAGGGAAGGGAAGGGAAGGGAAGGGAAGGGAAGGAGACGGAGGAGAAAAGGAGAAGAAGGAGAAGGAGAAGAATAAATATCTAACACACACTTCTTCCTTGTCTACTTTAAGGATTAGAGAAAGAATGGAAATACCACCCTTACCTTAACTGGCACAGGAAGGATATGAAGCTATTTTAAAAAGCACTGACATGCCTAATTTACTAATTCCTACAAAAATAAGTGTCCCAAACAACAGGTTTTTGTTCACCARTAGAGGTCTTGCAGATGCTTTAGTCAACTGAGCTTTGGTTGATACATGATGTAATTTTATATATTTTTATCATAAAAATGCCTCCAGCATGACAATAGGCTGGTTCTAAGTACAGGGGAGGAAACAGATTGTTCAATGCCCCTGGCAACAGCTTAATGGGAAAGCACAGATATTTTAAATTGCTTTTTAATCACTTCTAGATATTTCACCCCCCAAATTGTAACTACTTACTGAACAGCTGCACCTTATTGGGAATSAGCAATGCCACCAGGCACAGACAATGTTTTGCATTTGGCAAAGGTGGTCTGATCCCAATGAGCCCTTTGGAATGATTTTCACACACAAGAGCACAGAAGTTGAGCCTCTTCMATTCTCTGCTTGCAAGTTTTCTTTATTTATTTTTCCATTTACTTATTTTTATGTTCTGTTTAAAAACCAAAATTGATAGATTTCTTTATCTGTTTTCCAGCTGCTCTCTCAAAACAGACAGAGAACAGTTTTTATGACTCAAAACACAGTCCCAACTCAAGAGTTTCCAAGACAAGAACTTTCCTGACTGGCCAGCTTGAGCCAGAGCAGATCACCTCAGGCAATTGCATTGCTGAGGAGACGGGATTGCTGACATGAGCCAACCTGCAGAACAACTTTAAAAAACAAACATTGGTTCAATACATCTTGAAATCCAGGAATGCACTCCCTGAGTGACAGACACTGTGCCATGGCCTCTCCCCTTCATTACCCTGTCCCTTCTTGACTTCATGAACTCTCCTATACGTTGTAGCTATCTGGAAAATGAGAATGGGTAGAGGATTCAAGTTGGGAAATGACAAAGAATTTCAAAGTTTCATCAGCATTTCAAATCTCATAGAAAACCTGTCATTTTAGAAGAGAGTGATGTCCTTTCCCTTGGAATTCATACCGCACATTTGGATAGTGCCACAGGGTTTCCTTCCTTATTGTTTGACCCTGGGTAAGTATTTTTGGGGCTYTGGAGACCATTCCTGGGCAGTTACTGCTTGTTTGCCTTCCCTCTGCTCTGGAGCTGCCAACACAATCCTCTTCTAAACCTACACACAGTCCAACATTGTGATCCATCTCTGAGGGATGTGGATCACAGTGTTGAACTGTGTGCAGGTTTGGAAGAGGATTTTGTTGTTGGAACAAGATGATCTTTAAGGTCCCTTCCAACCCAAAGCATTTTATGCATTCCACAATTCCCAGAGCGCCCGCTCTAACACCACCCCTCACACGAAATCACCATCTTTACAAACTCTGAGAGGACAGAAAAAGAGAGGAAAGATCTCAACTGTGGCTCCATAAAATAACCTCATATCTGCAGCAAGCAAGCTGGAGAGCTGCCACCTCATTCAGCTGAAAGATAAACACATTCAGCCTTTTGGATCTCCAAAGGCATAAGAAACTCACACCAGCTTCTTATTCTCTGTTCAGTGAAATAAAAAGACATCTGGATTTACCTCTTTTGCAGGTACCTTGCACAACACCAGCTCTAGGCTGTCACCCCAACCAGCACAGGAACCTGCCTATGTGTGGAGGAAATATTTTCAAAACACACCCAAAAAAAAAAAAATTGTAATGGGGAGCAAACAGAAAGCTGCAAGGCCTACGGATGCAAATAATTCAAAATACACTGAAAAATGCCTGAAAAATGAAGGCTGCAGCCAAAAAGTCCAGCCTGACAGAGGACAGATTCACTGGCAGCTCGCTGCAGAAATTCAGGTGGTTGTGTGGATGTCTTTGCCTCAAGACAAGGAGGCACCTGCTCTGGACTGTGGGACCTGAATTTCTGCAAATTTCTGGTTAAAGGAGAAAAAATAATCCCTCTCCTTTAAAAAATGGATACATAAATAAACCAAGCTAAATTCTCAAAACTATTACAAAATCCCAAACAGAAGTTGGCAGTCATTAGCTATCAGGAGGGCAAGGACACTTTCATCTTCCCCCCACTGCACCTTAGAATCAAAAAAGGACATTGACAGGCTGGAAAAGAGGTGACTTTTGATGCTGCCACAGCATGAGATGTGGGAACAACTTTAATTTCCATATCCATGTGTTTTCAGGTGCTGGTGCTTGGTCCAAACACCTGCACAGCACAGGAAAGCTTCCATCAATCCCTTAATAGGCAGGGGAAATTAATCTAATTTTTTGAAGATTACAAACATCCAGGAGCTGTCCTTAGCCACAGCTAYTGCAATAACTCTAATTTCACTTCCCTGCATTCCCTCACAACTCAAAGAAAATATAATAAAATCATAGAACGGTTTGAGTTGGAAGCGACCTCAAAAATCATCCAGTTCCATCCTCCTGCCATGGGCAGGGACACCTTCCACTGTTCCAGGTTGCTCCAACCCCATCCAGCCTGGCCTTGGACATTTCCAGGGATGGGGCAGCCACAGCTTCTCTGGGCAACCTGTGCCAGCACCTCATCACCCTCACAGGGAAGAATTTCTTCTAAATCTCTAATCTAAATCTCTTTTCTGTCAGTTTAAAGCCATTCCTTCTTGTCCTGGTACTCCAGCCACTTGTCCAAAGTCCCTCTCCAGGTCTCCTGGAGCCTGTTTAGGCACTGGAAGGAGCTCTAAGGTCTCCCTGGAGCCTTCTCTTCTCCAGTCTTAACAGCCCAACTCTCTCATCCTGTCTTCCTAGGAGAGGTGCTCCAGCCCTCTGATTAGAAATCCTTTCTCAACATCCAGGTTTCTCCCATCTGAGGAGCACTMCCAAATGACAAGAAACCCCCTTCCCGTGTGGTGCACGGCAGACACCTCCCACAGCCAGACAGCAGCGCTCRCACCCAACAATGGAAACCTTCCCTCCGTTCGCACGCTCGGCTCTGCCAAAAACAAACCCCGCTGCTCAAGTGGGAGAACACCTTCCTACTACTCCAGGGAACACCAGGGAATCGGTGCAGATCCCTGGTTAGTTGGAAGCAGCGTTTCTCAAGGAAGACAAGCGAGGGAGCTCGCAGCAGCAACTCTTTTCAGCGCTAAGGAGATTAGGACGGCGGCCCAGGGAATCAGCAATCCCAACACTCCACATCCACACGGCTTTGCCCACGGCTGTCACTTTGAGGAGGGTTTGCTGCAAAACCAGCACAGTGATTATCTTGTTCTCTCGCAGGAACACGAGGATTGAGATGCAGGGGAGAAGCAGCAGGACGGGAGCCGCAGGCTTTGTGGAGGCGCAGCCAGCTCTGTGCACCGAGCAGGGACCACCACACGGAGGAAATCCGGCCAGAAACCACCCCAGCGCYGGAACGCTGGCCAAGAAACTGGTTTGAGAAAACACAAAATGTGCCAGCAGCCTGACAGCACTGCCCATTGCTCCAAGAGGGGGTGGAGTGAATGCCAGGACATCCCTGCGAAGGCAGGCGTGGGTGGTTATCAGATTAAGCCACCACCCAGGGAGAAGCGTTTTTGGGTCACCACAGTGCCCACATCACAAGCTGACAGCTGGGGGAGCCACACAAGGGTGTTGTAAAAAGGTTCCTTTTCTTTTCCACACACACTCAATGGCATCCCACAGAGCAGTGTCACCACCAGGAATCACGTGTGAGGTGAGGACATGGAGCAGCTCGCCGGGAAAGGAGCAATGGCGAGCCAAATCCACCAGGAGTCCACACAGAATCACAGAATTGTTTAGGCTGGRAAAGGACTTTAAYATCATCAAGCCCARCCATTAACCAARCATTGACTGCCRAGGCCAGMAYTATGACATGTYCCCAAATGCCACATCTGCACACTTTTTAAATCCCTCCACCGCTTCCTTGGGCAGCTGTTCCAATGCTTRACCATTCTTTTGGKGAAGAAATTATTCCTAATATCAAATCTAGACCTCCMCTGGCACCATTTGAGGCCATTTCCYYTCATCCCAYCACCAGCTCTGGGCCCTTGTAYRTGCCCTTAGACAARCAARGCCCCCRATTCTTTCACACCCCTAAACACAAAATCAGCACATGACAGAACAATTCACGAAAAATAGCATTTGTGAGGTTCACCAGCAACACTTGAAAAGATCAGAAAGCTGGATAAGGAGAAAAAGCAACAAGATCTAGCAAGGACCTGGGCACAATGAGCCATCAACACATGGGTGTTACATTTCCATTTATTTTAACCAACAAAAGTTTATTTTATGGATAACTGTGTGCACACAGCTGTATTTTTACAGCTGATAAAAACACAACTTTTCCAATCACTGTGCCTCTAACTGAAAGCACTGATGACCAGCCATAGAAAAAGAAGGAAAGAAAACCACTTAGTGACACACAAAAAGTTTGAGCAGTGAAGTTGATGCCTGGACACAAATCCAGGCACAGGCTTAGCCCCAGTCAACCTCTTCCTTGCATCACCTGAAAGGCTGGAGCACAGGTCAAGCCAGTTGAACAAAGTCCCCAGGGGGCACCTGCTGGTCTACTTAGCAAGGAGTGGCCTCTCCAGACCTCAGCAGCCTCTGGCAAACACTGGGTCATGTGGATGAAGGGCTGGGGCCAGGGAGCACCTTGTGTCTGTGCCCTGTACAGCCCTTCCAGCAAAAGTGCCTTCATCGGTGTTTGCTAGGCACAGAGCATCAAAAAGCTAAAAACAATTGCAGCCTGGACTTCCAGGGTGTCAGGAGGTGAAAAAGAACAAATCTGAGCAGGAAGAGATTTGGCCTTTCTGCTGCAATGATGTCTTTCTGCAGCTTTGCTCCCAAAGCATCCCACGTAGCTACAAAACAAGACTTTCAAAAGTGTCCCACACCCAGCCTAGAGCTGGGGTGACTCTTCCCGAAGAAGTTTCATCCACTTTCCTCATCATGCAGCACATGGACAGGGAGACCACCAGATCAATGTAACACGTGGAGTAGGGAGAGGGCAATCAATGAGTGTGAAAGAGCACAAAGAAACACAGGAACGAGGCTGAGAACATCAACAAATTGATGGGGGCTAAAATGCTATCAACATAGTCAAGGACCACCATGACAGCTGGGAAGAGAGACCCTGACCCCAGCTTGGCTGACACCATCCATGCAGCTCTGAAAGCACCACAGGACTTTCACATTCATCAGACTTGGTGTTCTTCACAATTCACAATCACCAACACCCTGCACTGGGCTCGTGACTCCAGGTCCTGCAAGAACAGGATTGGTCACAGATAGAGAGTTGCCACCAGAGCTATTTCCCCCCCTCACTGGTGAAATCATCTGTCCCATCCCCTGGCTGACTACACCTTTCTAACCCATTGGTCCAGCTTGCTCGCCGAGGCCACGTTCCCACGTAGCCATTTATTTCTGCCACACAGAAGAAATTGCACATGAAAGTAAAAGACAGGAAGGAAAAGCCATAAAGCCAAGAAAAGATGCCCTCAGCAAAATTTGTTTTAAGGCACAACTAGCTCATACTGAAAGCCAAAACCTCTGGTTTTCAGTCCAGACCCTTGTGAGAAGACAATTTATGCTCTCTTCAGCCAGATGTGGTGCTGGGGGATTATTCAGGGCAGCAGTAACACCACTAAAGCTCTTTGCTGTGAGGAGATCCAGGGGCAATGAGCGCTGGTATTCAGGGAAACATCACCTGTATCAAAAGGGACACCCATCACACTGATTCAACACCAGTGCTACCACAGGTGACAGGAAAATTACACAAAGYACTGCTCCCCTCCCCAAACAGGAGCCTTGTGGGAGATGAATCAGCTTCTGTCTCCAGGGACACCAAGGAGGAGTCCTTTAAATCTCCCTACACCTCCAAGGAGAGGTAAAAGGGGTGGGAGGGAGAGAACAGTCCCAGAAAAAGCCAGTGGAGCTTGGCTGTGGCTGTGCTGCCCCAGAATGGATCTGCCAGTGCTGAATCTGCTGTTGGAGCAAAAAGCAAYTTCCCTGGGAGGGGAGCACTGAGCATCCAAGGGACATGTAAACATCCCACCAGTGTGGCATGGGACCAGCACTCCGCTGCTTGCCTTTCACACTGCCCAAGGAGGCTTCACCACCCTGGCAGGAGCTTCCAAGATGGGGATCATGAAAGACCTCCAGAAAAACATGGTTCTCAGTGATTTCAGAAAAYTTGGGGATGGACTTTTTATCAGGGCCTGTAGTGACAGGGTAATGGTTTCAAAATGAAAGAGGGTACAGGTTCAGGGTAGGTAGAAGGAAGAATCTTTTTTTTTTTTATCATGAGGGTAATAAGACACAGAAACAGATTGCCCACAGRGGTGGTRGATGCTCCATCCCTGAAAAGATTCAAGGTCAGATGGATGGGGCTCTGAGCAAGCAGGTCAAGTTGAATATGTCCCTGCTCATTGAAGGGGAGTGGAATTTGATGACCTTCAAAGTTTGCTTCCAACCCAGACTATTCTATGATTTGAATTCTGTGTGGTATCTTTAGGCACAAAAGTTTCAAAAATCTGCCACTCTCCATATTTATTTTTTTCTTGTGCATGGTCTGCTCTAGAGATCAAAGACATGGAACCAGCAAAGGATCAGCACAAGGAGAACACGGGGAGAACATGAAACTATGGCCAAAGCTCTGAGACAGCTCTGGGTACRGCTGCTTTCCAAATGAGTGAAGACAAAACACACCCTCCTCAGCCTCATCAGCAAGAACTTCCACAAATCAGCTCTCCCTTTATACAAATCAATCCTAAATAGAGTGAAACTCCTCCAAATGAAAGTCATAGGGGGAAAACAAAATTTTATTTGCATCTGCCTGAGCCCCATCATTCCATATTCAGCTGACCCGCTGTTGAAGAGATGCTCTTACCAGCTGCTTCCCAAGTCCTGTTCTCCTGGGCACACGAGACTTTCTTCTAATCTGGAAGAAAAAGCAAGACAAATGATTAGTACTGGGAACAAAACAATGGCTAAGGTCATGGTGACCATCAACACCAGGAGCTCTGGTATCCAGACACWACCTGCAGCCTCTGACCTGGGCTGTAGGAACAAAAACAACAMTTTCTCAAAACATCACTGTTGAGCATGGGGAACAGCACCTCTATTTAAAAAGAAAGTTGGTATAAATCTCTAAAACTAATAAAGGTTTTATAATTCCATATTAGCAATGGTACAAAAGTAGGAGGTTGCAATTGCAGGACACCTGCAAAAATAACAAATTAAAAACCTTCAATAGAAAAAGAGAATTACTTGTTTAAGTGTCCAATCTTCTTCAAGATCCTACTGTGGAAGGAACACTCTGGCCACAATCCAGTTAAGCATTTCAGTGTGTCAGATTTGAGAGAAAAGGGAGAACCCTGCTGAATCAAGGTCTTGGTGTTTCTCACCAGCCSCTTGTTTCTCTCTCCTGCTGGCCTTCAAACATGTACACACACTCCTACCTTCCAAGAATTTCCAATTTTAGCTTTTATTCTAGAAACAACACCTCTTGGTTACAAAAGCAGCCAATTTTCCTGCCAGGAAGAAGCGCTGTTGCAACCCCAAGAGGCAGGACCTGCATTAGACGAGCACCAGGCAGCTCTCAAGAGCTCACAAAAGGCCTTTTAATTAATACGCCYACTTGCTTTGCTCAATTAACACTGAGGAGGAAGCCCTTCACACACTGCCTTCAGCTTTGGTCACTGTAGGCTGAATATTTAAAAAATCCTCCTGTATTCATAAACACATCCTATTTAAATGCCATATTCTTCCTACATACAGAAAGCTCAGTTAAAAAAAAAAATAAATAAAAAAAAAGGATGCAATTTCTCCAGAGAGGAAAATTCAGAGATAAAATTGCAGCAGTGATTTATATCTGCCCAGAGCAGCAGAGCAGCAATCCCAGCCCTTGGTGACCTCTGTGCAAACACACTGAGCCAATTACACACTGACAGAAGATTCCCCCCTCTCAGAGCAGCAGCTTCTTGTTGCTCAATGTTAGAAATATCAAAAAGTAGTGCAAGAAGCGAGTGTGTGTTACTGAGCAGGCTGGGGACAATCAGCCTCGAGGTTTAATCAAGATTTAGATCCAATTGTGTGAGGAGTTTTGTAAACATTGATCTCATTGAGCTGTTGCATCTGGAGGATGTAATTCCCAGCGAGATGCCCGTTTGACCTATGGAAATCACCGTGGGGCAACTCAGCTCGRTCCTCCCCCTCCATCCCTTCTTGTTTGCCGTGGTCTTCATTAGCAGATGAGTGCTAATTCACCTCACCCTTCAGCATCTCACACTTGGGACATGCCCAGCARCACTTCCATGTCCTTTGGCAAGATCAAACTAACAGGGAAAACACAAAGTTTTTAAAGCCACCAGTCACGGCCAGCAGCTGACAGAATAAATGCTCTCATCTTCCCAGAATTATAGAATAATTTGGGTTAGAAAAGACCTTTAAGATCAATTAGTCCAATCATCAACTAAGCATTGCCAAGGCCACAATTAACCCATGTCCCCAAGTGCCACATCCACACATCTTTTAAATACCTCCAGGAATGGTGACTCAAACATGTCCCTGGGCAGCCTCTTCCAATGCTTAAAAAACCTTTCAGTGAGGAAATTTTTCCTAACATCACATCTAAACCTCCCTGGTGCAAACTGAGGCTGTTTCCTCATGTCCTGTCTCTCGCTAGTAAAAAAAAAGTTTGGAAAAAGCCTGCCAGTTCCCTTGTATTGCCCGAGACATCCCAGTTCCAGCTTCTTGTTGAGCCACAGCATCACTGCTCTGGTTATAAGAATGCTTTTTCTGCTGGACATCCCAGAGCCCCCTTTCCTTCCCCCTGTTTCTTTAGGATGATAATCAAGGAGCAGGGACAGAGAGCTGGGAATTTGTCACTTCATATGCTTTTCTTTTCTGCTCCAGGAAAAAGAAATTAGGAAAAGTATGATGAGGAGCATGTAAGAGGTGCATTTAGGTCTGGATTTCAACCATCTCTGTTTACTGCCCAGTGTTGTTAACAGGAGCAAAAATACAGCAGCAGGCACTTCAAAAGAGCCAAAACTCAGCTCATCTTACCAGTGCCCACAAGGACACCGTAATTCCAGATCCCATCAGCTCCCCAAAAGGGGAACTTATCCCTCCTCCTGAGATGTTTATAACAGGAAAACCATCTCAACTCCCCAGCTGGTGCTGTGAGTCTTCTCCAGTCTGCTCCACCTATGCTGTGCTCTCCATCATCTGCTTGGAACTGGGATGGGAGCACCCTTTTTAACACCCCAAACAAATGTGCCAGATTAATTATTATACTTCGAGGGTTTTGGGGGAGTTTTGCCTATTTTCGTCTTTGTCTGAAGCATTCAACCATGGGACAAAATTATTTCTGCCTGCACTGAGAGAGGAAATGCTCCTTGACTGTTTAGGTGAGATTAATTTCAGGATTGTGACCAGACTGAGGAAATTGKTGGCAGAAATCCTTCATAGTTGGATAATGAGGTTGCGGCTTTATGAGTAATTCTCCTGAGTTATGCGCCCAGCACCTTGAATGTGGGTGACACAATCTTTCCTT
>NW_026623329.1:1175007-1178443 GCF_030028575.1 Malurus melanocephalus | reverse complement strand
CCCTGTACACCTCTGTTGTACAGAATTTTGGATATGGAGAGATGAATCCAGGCTTCCTCAGTCCCTACTGCTGAGCCACCTTGCATCCATGCCCATGATCCTGCACATACTGCCTGTGCTGATGTCACATTCTTCCTCCCAGCCCAAAATGGAATCACTGGATTGCTACCAGCTCCCCCTTTTTGAGCAAGAGGTTACCTGAAGTTTTAATTAATTAAAACAGAGCTTAGCTGCAAGAAAATCAGAGAGGAGAAAGAGCAGTCTTTTTGTGTAGATGTCTCTGCTCCAGCTGGAGCCATCACCTTCCATTACTCAGCTGCTTTTTTGGGAATTCTCCATGCCTTCCTCTATGCCCCCACACTAGACATGAAGAAAGCCAACCACAGTTCCTGCTGAAACATCGACCCTGCTTCTGCTGGAGGATGAATGAGCAGATGGGACCCATGGAAGATGGCTGAGCTGGAGAGCTGGACAACTGGAGTCCTTCCAATCCAGTAACTACAGCCCAAAAGGCTGRGGATGCAAAAATCCTTCAGGGTCAGAACCTTTTTCCTAGGGGTAGRAACAGGGCCAAGGAAGACAGGCAGGTGGTTACTGACAGGCTGTGCAGACTAACTCATGATTGCATGGCTGGTTTTGTCRTTCCCCAAATTCCTGCTTTGCTTGCTTATTCCCCAGTCAACCCACTGCACTGTTCCAGCAAAATAAGCACAATCTTGAAGAGTTTTGAAATTAATATGATGGGCTCGCAAGCATCTTCCGTCATGCAGAACTAAAATTAAAATGTACACCCGCCCTCGCCTCACTCCCTGAAATCCATCAGGCTGAAACTTCCCYGTGTCACATCAAGAGACTCCGACAGCTGAAGGGAGCTGATGGGAAACTGCATTTCCAGCTGCTACCAGGCTTCAAAGCAGGAGTCCAGCCCTACCACCACGTCGGTTCCAGCAGAACAGTCCCTGCCTGGGGCTGGAGACACAAGAAGTTTCCTCCAATACAAATGGACATGACAGAATCAGAGGAATAATGGTTTCCACACATTTTGGAGCAGGGAAAGGCAACCATCAATTTTTTTGTCAGGAAAAAAATTTGCTAAAGAGCTCATGCTTTGCCATCAYTCTGACAAAAGAGAAGTAAAAATAGAAATCTGGAGAAAAACAATTCAACCTCTGTAAAAATCTCAGGGAGCAGGTGGGAGCAAATACAAAGTTCAGGGAAAAAAACATGACACTGCACAAGGTGGGCATCCCCAAGGAGAAAAAGCTTCTGAGAATCATAGAAWTACARAAGGGTTTGGGTTGAAGGGAACCTTAAAGCTCATCTTGTTCCAAAGGGACAGCAGACCAGGTTGCTCCAAGTCCCTGGGGAACTTCCAGAGATAGGAAAACCACAGCTTCTYTGGGCAGCATGTTTCAGTGCCTCCCCACCCTCAAAGGGAAGAATTTCTTCTTAATATCTTATATAAAACTGCCTTTTTTCAGTTTGAAGCCATTCCCTCTTCTTGTATCACCCCATGCCCTTGTCCAAAGTCCCTCTCCAGCTCTCTTGGAATCCCTGAGGAGCTGAAAGGGGCTCTAAGCTTTCCCTGGAGCCTTCTTCAGACCAAACAACCTCAGCTCTCTCAGCCTGTCCCATAATTCCAGCCCTGTGATCAGCTTTGTGCCCTTTCATCTGAAACATCCTCGGAAGCACCTCCACTTTCCATGCAACATCAACAGAGAAGTTTTGGGGGGAAGATGCAACACTGCACTACCAGAGCAGAGCAAAACCCTGATAGCTGAGCTACAGCTGGTTTGAGGATCTGCAACTGCAGCTCAGATGAGCAGTTCAATCAGAGGGAACACCAGGACAGACACTGACTCTCAGCCCTGAAGCCTTTGTGAAAACCCCACTCAGCAGCAGTGCACCAACACGGAAAGTCAAGACATTCACAAGGTCTTGCTGCAAACCCCAACTGCTTTTYCTTTTCCTCATGCACGTGGCTGACAGCTCCTCCATGGCTCATCACACCATCAGGACCACAGCAAGAAAACTGACACCCTCTCAGACACCTTTTGGGACAGCAAACACAGCTGCCTGCACTTGATGGCTATTTTGGGTTTGAAATTGAGATGCAAATTGCTGCCAAAACAACCACCATGGGGGAGCTGTTGCTTTTTCTCTTGAAATGCAGAGACATTTTCCATTTCTTCCCTCCCCTTCCTTCCACTGATTTTACCACATTTCTTCGAGAAGGAAACTGCAATTGCGTGACTCAGAGGGAGAATCATCTTCCACCCATCAGAGGAATGCACACGTGCACACAAGTGGCTGGTTGAGACACTCTCTTGTCCCAGGGTCCATAATGGGCTCTGGAGAGAAACACAGGCAAGAAAAGAAGCAACAGAACCAAAGATCAGAGCCTAAAATTGCAGGACTGTGATGAACAGAAAGAGATTTTCTCCAAGGAGCCACCAAGCCAGACATGAAGATCCTCATCCCAAGTGCAGAGAAGGTCACAGGAGGAAAAATCTACAACTTTCTGCACAGAAAAGGCTGTGTGGGATCAGGTCAGGATAATCAATGTGGTCAAGGGATAAAAACCATGCCCAGGAGCAAAGTGAAAGCAACAACCTTTAGTGGTGCCCACAATATCTCACATCCTATGCTGACTTGCCTGCTTCATGTACTTTAAACTTTTTGAGCACACGTCCAGAAAAAGCTGAGATTTACTGGAATATATATTCYATTGTCTCCATTTTTACTGCATTTTTATGGTGGTGCACGAATACCCAATTGTTAAAAAGGTGGGATGGGGATTGGCAGGGCACATGAAGAAGCACCAGGAGAAGATGGTTTCTCCAATGCAGAAAGAGAGGTCTGAAAATAGCTTCTTGCAACAAAAGTCTTGCCATAGGAATGAGAAYGTGTTGCCCTGCAAAACTGCAAAATTCCCTTGCTGGTGTGCAGATATTTACAGCCCCCAGGGCTGTTTTCACAGTTATGAGTCCTCCTTATCCCTAATACAGCTGACAGCAACACGTGTAGGATCTGGAGGCTCCATGAGGGGAAGGCAACTCAGGAAGGCATAAAGGCATCAGCGCCTTTCAGCAAGGCCTTCAGAGTCAGTTAATTGATGCTTTAGACTTCACTGATGGCATTTATGAGTATAAAAAATGCATCTAAGGCTTCGACATCCTCTCCCAGTTGCTCTCTTTAGGATGCAAATGCAGTTTAATGCAATTAGGCAGGACAGAGAGCCCAGACATTTTACAGGATCAACTGCATTCCAGTTGTCAGGGAAAATAAAGAGACACCAGCTCAACAGACAGGCTGGACAAAAGCCTGTTGTCATGTCTGGATGGTTTTCAGACCAACACAGGACTGTGCAAGGAGGAAGAGCCTTTTTCCAAAAGGCATCAAGCCCTGGTACAGCTCTATACAGGGAAAAAACTTG
>NW_026623329.1:1165677-1174262 GCF_030028575.1 Malurus melanocephalus | reverse complement strand
AAAATAAACTAAAGAAAGAAAAARTAAACAGATTTATAAATCAAATCATCTGGAACACCTCTACTATGAAGACAGGATGAGAGAGCTGGAGTTGTTYAGCCTGGAGAAGAGAAGACTCCAGGCAGAACCTTAGAGCTGGAGAGAGACTTTGGACAAGGACCTGGAGTGACAGGACAAGGGAGAATGACTTTAAATTAATATGAAGTGATTTGGATTAGATATTGGGAAAAAATTCTCTACATAATGGTGGTGAGACACTGGCAGAGGTTGCCCAGAGAAGCTGTGGATGCTCCATCTCTGGAGRTGTCCAGGCTSGMCAGGGCCTGGAGCAGCCTGGTCCAGTGGAAGGTATYCCACCCTAAATCTTGCCCCACAACACTGACCTTTAGGAAATGCTTTGAGACCTCTGGGTCTGTTACCCAAGCACAGGTGTTCCCACCCCAAGTCCAGGAAATCCGAGAGAAATCACTGCAGAGAGACAAYGGCGTGGCCTCTCTGAAAATAGGCAGAAATCCCCATCAAAAACACCTAAATCGTCATGATAGAAAAATAAATCCAGGCAGATTGTTACTTGCATTGTATGAATCATCATGTTGTTATAGCAACTTCATATCTGCACCCAATCTGAAAACCAAGCACAGCTGAAATAATGTAACAGCATTAAGTTAAAATGATATATAACAAGACAAAAATGGATCGGCTCGATCTCCGAGGAGCACCCACACTTCTTTCTCACCCTTTTCCCTCCCTTTGAAAACATTGTTTTCCTGTATTTAAACAATAAAAGGAGAAAAAAATATATATATAAAAAAACAACCCAGACTTGGAGCTCAYAGAGAAGAGGAGCACTAATGAGCTTTTGAATTCAAGGACAATCTTCAAAATGAAGAATCACAGAATCATGGAAYCACAAAATCRTTTAGGTTGGAAAGAACCTTAAASATYATTTTGGTCCAAYCCCTCTGCCATGGGCAGGGGCATTTTTTGCCACCTTCAAATAGAAAAAAGTGCAATAACCAGTTATAACCACCAGACCCAGCCAAGTGCCCTTATTGTTGCCATGTACTCCAAAATCCATGCACTGAATGAATTACATAAATTTTATTTTTTTTTTTTAATTCATGCAATGCAAGAATTATGTAAATATGTATGTACATTGGGTCCTGCTCTGTTCAGGAGTCCTGAGCAGAGATTCAAACCTGATCAGAACATTTAGAAACAAAAAAGGGAATGCATAGCTCTAGTTTTAAACCTGTAGGTTTGTGTGGTTATTTTATTGCTGGAGAAAAAGTGAGAAGTGTCAGCAAGGTTCTTCCCATCAGAGCAGCAAAGGAAGGAAGGTAAATAAACAGAATTGGTTCAGGGACTTGGCAGGAAAACACAGCCTCTCTGAAAGGTGAGGGGAGCCCACCAACCTCCAAAACACTGCAGGTGCCTCAAAAGACACCATTGTGGACCAATTAGTGCTGAGGATGACCAGAAAACACCACAGGGCACTAAACTGCTCCTCTCCCATGGGATGCTGCCAGCAATGAGGTTTGCAGGAGAAAGCAGGGAAATGGAAAAAGAAGAAGCCTGGGAGATCTGCAAATTTTGCTCTCAAAGTTTCAAGCAAATTAAAAYCAAATAAACCCCAAAATAGAAAAAGCAACCCACAAGCCCACAGCTCTAGTCCCAACAAAGTCCTTTTAGTCTTAACAACAGCACAAAAGTGAYTCAATTAATTAAAAGCAAACAAAAAGAAGCAGCTTAACTTATTCTTTCAGAGTTCAAGACAGCAAAAGCACCAGTCTGCCCCAGACAGAACTCTATTTTTTCTTTTCTTCTTTTTCTTAAATGCATTTATTCATTAAGGCTTCCTCGTAGGCTGTGTAATGAGTCACTTCTTGCTTCTCTATGAAGTGTAAAGGGATGGAGAGGAATAGGATTTAAATGGAGGATGGAGWCACTCACAAAGCCTGTTAGAAAAGCTTGAAAAGCTTTTGAAGGCACCACAGATAAAGCAAGGCAACTCCTCACATGGACCCCAAACCCCTTTCTCTATCACCACAGCTTTCCCAGGGTCTAAGCCTGGCTCTCTCCTCGCTTACAGCCAGCATAGAAAACCACCCCCTCTCCTCCTCTGAGCTTTCTTCCACCCCAGTAGAGCCTGGGATAAGAAATCCAGAGCTCAAGTAGGAAGCAGGAGCAATGCTGCTCCTCMTGTGGAGCCRGTGGCTCACAAGTRKGGATGGGWCTCTCTCTGCACCAGTGAAATATTRTTGGGGGGGATCATATGAGTTGGTAACATCAACTGCACAAGGCATTTTATGTCTCTTACCCAGGCAGAGAAGCCCCAGCAGTCACCAGCTCAGAGTGAGCCACATATGTCYGACAATTCTGCAATTGTTCTTCWGAGAATCATAGAAAMACAGAARGGTTTGGGTTGGAAGGRWTCTTAAAGATCATCTGGTTCCAACCCTCCTGCCATGGGCAGGGACACCTTTCACCAGACCAGGYTGCTCCAAGCCCCACCCAACCTGGTTTTTCAATGAGGAGGAAGAGTCTGTCCAATCCATCAGATGAAGAATGCCAAGCTCAAATAAGACAAACTCCCACCATCAGCCTGATCTCAGGCTGGTTCTGGAATATCCTGATTTAGTCTCCCAATTCCTGTCAGGAGCCTCCCCTGGCTCTCCAGGTTCTTCGAGTCCTCCCACCTCGAGTTTTGGGAAGCAGAGCCAGCGTGGAGATGTGCCAGGAGGAAGGGCACATGTTTCACTGCARTAAACATAAATCCCAAAAAAGCACAACCTGAGCCCAAACCAACGGCTGCCACAGTTTCCCAGCAAGGACTCCTATCTTGTCTAGAGGTGGAAACAAGAAATAGATTTTASGGCTAATTAGATTTTAGGGAAGAAATTCATGAAGTATTCAAGGCCAGGTTGGACAGGCTTGGAGCAGCCTGGGACAGTGGAAGGTGTCCCCACCCATGGCAGGGCGGTGGAATGAGATGATCCTAAGTTCCCTTCCAACCCAAATCATTCTCTGATTTTATTTTTCTGTGAAATTGCTCTGGTGACAGCCACGATCATGTGTCATTCCCCATGGCAGAGATCTTCTACCTTCCCTGGAATGGTGTCTCTCACTTGCCTAACGTTTATTCTATCTGAGAAAATTTAAGCCAGGAAAAAATAAACAAAAGCAAAACTCAAAGTGAGAAAAAGCCCCCGCAAAATCTAAAATAAATTWAAAAACCTCCTGAATACAAAATCTCCTAAATACAGAAAAAGGGGAACTTTTTCACTGCCACCTAGACCCCTTCCAAAGGGTTCACATGCCAATCTAATAATAAAGCTGTCATATGGGGTGATGTGATTTTAGCTTTCAAGCTGAAGGTTGCTATGGGAGGCTGTTCCCAGCAGCAGCGCTGCACCACATTTGTAAAAAGCCCTTTCCAGCATCAGACACTGATTTTTGAGTAGGAAAAAAAATCACTATTTTTGTTTTTTTAAAAGTCTCATAAAAAGCAGCAGTGCTGGAGAAAAATGTAGAGGAAAAAGCAAACTAAAAAAAATGGGGCTRTAATTTAGAAGCCTGTAGAAATGTGGGTGCATTAAAATCCCCTTCCCAAAGCTAAAGCACCAGGAAAACCTATTTTTTTTTTTTTTTCAAATCTGTGCACATCAGCTGAGTTGCTGCATTTGCCAGCACCAGGTTTGCTGGGATGTGGGAGAAGTTAAAGACAATCAGATGATCTCAGGTGCTGTATAAACGAGGTGCAGAAATGGGAACAGTTATTGCAGTGCCTCTGCTGGGAACATCTACTGCGCACTGAGATCCTCACTCAGAAAAAAATTGAGACATCACTTCACAACAGATTGAGGAAGTTTATCCATCTTTTTAGAATTTAAAAAATATAATATATATATATATATATTAAAAAATATAATATATATATATATATATACTTGTCCAAAGAATTAAATACTTAAATATGCATATATATATCTACATACATATATACATCCAGAGTTATATAAAGTTGGTCAAATACAAATTACTCTCTTCAAACTAACAAACAAGTAAACACAGYGGATATTTTCTGCAGCAATCTGCAAGATTTAGGAGACGGTTACAAGTTGCAGGATTTACAGAGGAAACACAATAAGAAGGAGGATTTAACACAAGGACAGAGTCCTGAAGCGGCAGGGGGAGGAGACACAGTTGCTGTTTACCTTTACACAGTGAGGTGAAGACCACCAAACACTGATTTATAAAAGGATTTTRATTCACATTGCCAAATCCTCCAGCCATTAAGGGCCTTAAATCTTTGCAGTTAAGTAAAGGGGAGTTGCTAGATGGGATATATGGATGGGGTTGAATATCTTGTGAGAGCAAACGCATCCCAGCTGGAGATGTGAGAGCACAGGACAGCACACAGCCAGCTCCCTGCCCTTACCCAGGATATGGAGAAGGGTGAGGAACAAAATTATCCAGTTCCTACCCCTGCCATTGCCAGGGACACCTTCCACTATCCAAGGCTGCTCCAAGCCTCATCCAACCTGGCCTTGAACATTTCCAGGGATGGAGCTGCCACAGCTTCTCTGGGCAACCTGTGCCAGGGTCTCACCACCCTCCCAGGGAAGAATTCCTTCCCAATATCCAATCTAACCCTGCCCTCAGGCAGTTTAAAGCCATTCCCTCTTKTCCTGTCACTCTATCACCTGTCCAAAGCCTTTCTCCAACTCTCTTGGAGAACCTTCAGGTTCTGGAAGGGCCTCTAAGGTTTCCCTGGAGCTTTCTCTTCTCCAGGCTCAACTAAATGATTTTGTTGTCTCAAGTCTTCAGTGGGAAGTTCTACAGTGACACCACTGAGATGCTCCTTCTTCATCACAAGCCAGGAGGCAAGAAACCCTCCAGACAGGTTCACRGCCATGAATTTCTGTGATGTCAAAAGTTTCAGACCCAATTTAAACTCTGATGGAAGTTRTACACAGGTGAAATCTCAAGACAAAAGAAGGAAAACTGATTTAAGCCCAGTGTTCAGACAAGCAATTGAGATGCTGCAGAAGAGAGATTTCCAAAGCACAGATGGATCTAGCTTGGATCCTGCACCCCACTGATTTCACAATTTTTGTATCTGAGACGAAATCTCAACATGAATCTGAGAACCTTTTGCCAACACGAGMTTTTGCCAGAACATACAAATAACTCAAACAGAACTCTTGATCAGTAAGTCAGTTTTTGTTTAAATGCCCAAAATCCAAACCAGCAACAATTAGGAGCCCATGGTACCAGACCAAACAAAAACCATTACTGAGAAGCACCAACTGCAGTGGCAGTACCAGAAACACACAATTCAATTAAAATTATTACATTAAGTTTTTTGCTAAAACCAGATGGAATTATTGCAGAAGACCTCACCATCAGCCCACCACCACCCATCTACCCTCCACATCCCCAAAACTCCTCCTTCCCCAGCACTCTGCTAATAAACTCAGGGATGTCCTTCTCAGAGGTCTCAACGCGTTGTCAGCAGAAATTCAAATCAATCCAGCCCTGGAAGCAGCTGCAGCGAATAACTCAATCACGTTCATCATTTTAACTTATCCTATTTATGAATCAGGTCAAGCTTGAAATCTCCATTTACATTATCAGCCTTCATGATATTAAGATAATCATGCAGAGGACTGATCAAAGGTTCCTCGTAACTTTGGAGTGCAGGAATTACCATACAATAACACTTTATCTACTCCAGTGTCCTTCGTGACTGTCAAGAATACTTTCTTCCCTAGAAAATAGGACAAGGAACAACACGTTGAACAAGAAAGCACTGCCAACATTAAATCTAAGAGTAACAGGGCACAGTGGGTGCTGTATACACATCTCCAAAAAAAAAAAAAAACCCATGATGATCTTCAGTTTTTGAAACAAAACAGGTTGAGCAGGGTTTTGAGTAACCTGGTCCTGACCCCGCCCATGACAGGGGGTTGGAAAGAGATGGGCTTGAAGGTCCCTTCCAACCCAAACCATTCTGGGATCCCGATATTTTCTGAAAATCTCAGAGAAAAACAGAGATATTGAAGCTGCCTTGAGTTACCTTTATCTYACCTGTATGGAAGGACCTTTTGATTTTTTTCTGACTGATACTGAAAATTGCCTGAAATGGTTCTCTAAGGGGTCGCAATTTCTCTCAGCCTTGCTTTGATGGGAAGATGAATCCTGCAGCCTCCTRACACCCAGAAATATTCTGCTGATGCTCTTACAGCCCCCTCTGTGCTGTCCCTCCAGCAGCTGCAGCACCTGCACAGCATCACCTAGTCACTGCTGCAGATCTGACAAAAAAAAAAAAAACCCAACCAACCAAACAAACAAACAAAAAAAAAAAACCCAGAAAAAAACACCAAGGAAAGAGAAAACACAATTCCTATATTCTCTAAGACCTTTCATTCTTCTGCTCACCTCCAACTTGTTATTTTTCTCCCTGCAACAAATAAAATGTAACATCAGWCTGCTATTTTTGTGGAGAGATGTTTTATCCAGAGTGTGGGCAAGCAATTTCTATCCTGATTTTAAGATTATTTAAAGAGGGTAAAAAAAAGAAGTAGAAACATAATCTTGTAAAACAGTCTTATGTGGGGAGAAAATATAGGAATATTTTATTGGAAGTGCTTCACTTCTGATACCAGCTATTAAGAATGTAGATTTAATCCTTTATTCATCTCATTTGCAGCAAGAAAACTCTACACATACAGAAAGAAAAATCACATGGGACATAATCCAACAACAATCTCCCCCATTAACTCCAGAACGATGTTCTATTGAATATTTCAACCATGATTAYACTGTAACAAAATGGCACCATGCCATCAAGTCCTGTAAATTATTTTCTCTCAATACCTCTCTTCCTTGCAAAGATGCCAGGAGACTGAGAAAAAAAAGGGCTCCCTTTTTTTCAAAAAGATCGAAGTGAAAGGCACTAAAGAAAGGAGGAGGATCCTTCAAGTGACCATCCCAAAGTGAAAGAATTACCTCAGGTGTTGGTGTTGCACCTTCTAGGCAGAATCTGGGCTGGGAATTATTGTACCAAGGGGATGCTTTCTGCAAAGGAATTAAATACAGAGGATTTTAAATTATGGCAGTCTGCTCCAAGTCGTAACTTTGAACACATTTAATCCTTCTGGATGAATTTTAGAGTTTCTAGTGGTAGAAAATTTTCACCTTAGTTTCTCTAATGTGGAAAGAATACCACAAGCAGCAGAGATGAAAGCTCAAAACTCTGARTTTGTGCTCCATGGTTGAGGAATGAGCTCAGAGAAATTCCCGATCCAGTGAGCTTCAACTGGGAGTCACAGCTGTCATTTTTCCAGTCATGACTTAAGTTAAAGAAGAAGCAAACCTAAGCAGAATCACAAATATTGCCCAGCCCAGGCAGCGAGGCTCTAACACAGCTAATTAAATACTTCGTCAAAGATTTTCTGATCGTTCAAAGGATTGGGATGTGCAAGAAGAGGCTTACAGGGGTATGAGCAGCAACCAGAGTGATGAGTGAGCACATCTGAAAGCAGTAAATTCCAACAGGGATTCAATTTCAATTCCCTGGATGTGTTAGGGAACAGGGAAAGGAGAAAAAGCCAAGTTCACCCAATGTTACTGAAGTGTTGTGTCGATGAATCCAGCTCTGCTTCTCTACAGCCAAGGAAGAGAGACCAGAGTGCTCCACTGACCATGGAAGGAGTCATGGGGGGTCTCCAGCAACTTCTTCAAGTCCCCAAAATGTTATCTCACTGCCTTACGAGCATGCAAGTTGATTTTTCCACTCATTCAGGGATTTCACATCAATATGGCTTAAAATTATCTACACCAGGCCAAATAAATGCAAAAGAAGATGAARAGGATGCTGCAGCAGGCACGCTCCTAAGAGAAGCTGAAGCTTCTGTTGAAAGGAATTGGACGTCACCACTGGCACCTCAAAAAGAAACTTTGCCCAAGGCTAATCCTTTCAGGTAAGAAATGGGACGCATAGGAAAGAAGGCAGAATAATACCAATAATATTATAAGGTAAAATATAGTTATTATAGATTGATATAACATAAAATTCATCACTCAGAGGGTGGTGAGGCCCTGCACAGGTTGCCCAGGGAAGCTGTGGATGCCCAAGCCCTGGAAGTTTTCAAGGTCAGGTTGGACAGGGYTTGGAGAAACCTGGGATAGCAGGAGGTGCAAGGTGGTTGGAAGTAGGTGATTTTTGGGCTCCTTCCAACCCAAACCACTGCTGAATTCTATGAAAATTATAAGGTAAAACTGGTGGTGCAGTGTCATTTGGTTCTTAATCTTTTTCACAGAGAAGGAGCGCAGAAAATGAGCTGAAGAGAGATGAAGAGCTGAAATGTTTCTTGCCCCATGGAGATGAAGAGCTGAAATGCTTCTTGCCCCAGGGAGACTGGTGAGAAGAAAGGAGACACACTGAAGGAATGAGTTTGATTTGGAAACTGGCATACTGAAACCAAATACTGGAGAAATAAATTCAATAAGGAATGGTTTAGAGAAGAATCTCTCAGAATCCTACCACGTACTAGAAGAAAAACAGGAAACCTCCCACC
>NW_026623329.1:1160682-1165662 GCF_030028575.1 Malurus melanocephalus | reverse complement strand
CTATAGCACAGGTTTTGGAGGCCAAGGACTCCAGGACCCAGAGGCAAAGGGAAGCACATAACAAGACCAAAGCTGTCATAACTAAGTTGCAACATGAAATGCTGAAGCCAAGCCTTCATGATTTACCATCAGCAGAAACCCAGGGAGGAATCATCACCACATTTGCATACCAGGACATTGCTTATTCTTCTTTTGAGCATCTTATTACTGATCACCATCCATAAGAGAGATTCTTGAGCTAAATGAAGCCTGTGGCTCTCCAGGCAATTCCTAGACTACTTATAATTAAAGGCACCATTAAGCCTTCAGAGAAGCAGATGCCAATCCATGTCAAAAGTTACACAGCTGAGCAGGGTCCAATTACACTGAATTCAAGAGATACATCACATCCCCAACAGATGTCATTTCACAGGAAGCTTTTTCTGTATCTCACAATCTGAAGATSGTTGGAGATGTTCTCGCCTGTATTATCCCTTGTTTAGAAAAGACCATCCAGAGTCATCTGCCTGAAAGCTTAAGATGGGATAAGTGGCAAACAGAAGAAAAAGACACTGATASAGTGGRGAAGCCAATTATAAAAAMAAAAAAAAGTAAAAGTTTACATGGAGAAACAATTTCTTCCTTCCCATTTCACACTTTTTTGGTGGTAGGATGATATTTTGGGCTTCCTTTTGGCATGTTTATTCAGGGTCTGTATAGCCAAGCAGTTGCACATTCTTGAGAACTGGTAAATGCTACAAGCCCAGTTCATCCATTCCCTGAAAAGAGTTTCATGAACGATGTAAAACAACAATTAAGTGCCATGAAAATGGTTCTTACACACAGGTCCAGGTGGCAGAACACCCCAAAATATCTTTTGGGTTAAGATGTTGATCAAGTTTTCTGCTCTGCATTTAAATGGAAAAAGAGAGTCCAAATCAACTCTGAAGCAGCCATCATATAAGATACTAAAATTATTATCATCTGAACACAGAAAGGTCAAAAAATAAATTCTTAACTGCYTTCTCAACATAACGCAGAAAGCACATCTATTCTTAAGCATTCACCAAGGCCACTGAGTTTGGGAAWAAGACAGATGGGAGAACATGTAGGAGAATATGTTCTCTGAATACTTCCACAAATAGGCTACCAAAAGTCAAGAGAGATGCTGTGTCACAAGGGATGCAGAAGTCACAGGAGATGCATTTCTTGATATTCCACTCCAGGAGGGAGATCTTGAGCAGAGAGAGAAGCCTTTATTACTTGTTCCCCTGGCACTGCTTCCAGACACTTATCCTATAGATCTCCTATATTTTTAAACAAAATGGCCCCATGGCTGTGGAGTGACAGATGCCACTTTTCCAGCCTTTCCCAGCAACATGGAAGTTGACAGTTGACAGTGATATGAGAATCATCAAATCTGTGCTGAGCTTCCCTCTCACTGGTCCCATTCTCCAGCCTTTTCAGATGCTCCTGTAACTTGAAGCTGTTGGACAGCTTAAACAAATTGGAGGGAAAAGAAAAAATAAATATAAAAAATCCTAAACTGAAATCATCAGCCTGAAAATTGAGGGAAATASAAAGGGTAGGAACACTTCTCCTATGAAGACAGGATGAGAAAACTGGGGCTGTTCAGCCGGGAAAAGAGAAGGCTCCAAGAAATCTTAAAGTCTCGTCCAGTACCTAAAATGAGCCTTCAGGAAGGGTGAAGAAGAATTTTTCACATGGGCATGGAGTGATAGGAMACAGAGGAAATGTATTCAAATGAAGGAGTGTGTGTTTAGATTAATTATCAGGAAAAAATTCCTCCCTGTGAGGGTGGTGAGGCCCTGGCACAGGCTGCCCAGAGAAGCTGTGGCTGTCCCATCCCTGGAAATGTCCAAGGCCAGGTTGGACAGGGCTTGGAGCAATCTGGGACAGTGGAATGTGTCCCTGCCCATGGCTAGGGGTTGAAATGAGATGATTTTTAAGGTCCATTCCAACCCAAACCATTCTATGATTTCATGATTCAGCAACTTAGGTTTCTCATATACATAATCTGACAAAAACCCCAAAACCCCCCTGTGAGAAGCAGGTGTCCCCCAACCAGAGGCCTGGAGACTCTGCTCTTGCTTTCCAACTATCCTGTGCCCARCCAGCAAATGACACAGTTTGTTTCCAACATAAATCTGTTGTGCTCCAAAAAATGAATTTGCCCACGTTACCCTCCCATTGTTGAAAAAATTGGGACCATAATTAAGTAGAACACGGAATTAGCAGAAAGGTGTCCTTCAGTTGAACAGTGACCTGATTTTTGTCACTTTAATMAAAAAATGAGATCTATATAAACCATTGCATGAATTTGCTTTTCTATTTTAAGGATTTCTCACCATCTTGACTGCAAACAAAACACAGGGTCTTGTTTGCAGTCAAGTCAGAGCAAAACTGATGAATGCCAACACAGCTGGATCTCAACAGCCCTTCCGCTAAACTGCCACGTAGAAATTAAGGGAGTGACAGAGATTACCAAGAAAAATACAGCAACACACCTGTAGGTGTCCAATCAAGAGTCATTTCATGGAGTGGGAAACAATTCCAGGTGCAGAGGAAGCATGCAACGGAAGGCACACACAGCAGAGTTTGCATTAGTGCAGCTGCCTTCATTGCAATGACCCTAATTGGCATTTCCAGATGTGAGGCAGGAAAATCAGCTGACGGGAGCATCTTTGCATATAACCCTAGAAAACCTAGGTTGAAGGAGATATGGAGCTCTATACAAGGCATGCATGGAGAAAAAAATAAAATTAAAAATCCTACTAATCCTATCGTAAAAAAATTCTACTTTTGTTTCCACATATCGAGCCGGTTAAAGCAGCCCATGTTCTTCACTTGCTACCAGCAGCACTTATTTATCACCATCCTCAATTCTGAAAGCAAACTCCAAGTGATAATGTATGATCTCCCTGCAAAACCACACTGAGATGGATGGAGGACAAGGGGTATAATTTAAGACAGTTTCTATTGCTCACAGGACCAGAACGCTGCATTCAGGCTGCAGGAAAGGTCATTAGGAAATTGAAGGCAGCAGAAGATAACAGGAAAGTTTACAAACAACATTTCAACGGGAAAAAAATGAGCTCATTTGGGCGCTCAGGGAAAAGAGCAACAGAGAGGAAGTCTGGATGTGCAAGAGCTTTCCTCACCGCAGGCACAGGAGCGAGCTCATCTCCAGAGCTCCTGATGGAGCACACGAGATGTGCATCAGTGCCACCAATAGTAGCACCCAGTGTGGCAGGAATCTCCTCCTTGGCAAAGTCACCCATACCAACAGCACAGTTTGGAGTCATCTCCTGCCTCCCAGATGGCTCATTCCTGTCAGTGCAGCAGTCTGGGGAGCCAGGATCTCCCTGCGGTGGAGTGCACGGGATCGCTGCCCCGAGCTGGCTGCGCTTCAGCTTTCAGCCTTTTTGTGAGCACTGCAGGAGATAAGAGCTCAGATACAGGAGATAAGCAGCGTAAAGAGTTCACCTCCTCCCTCCTGAACACTCTCATCAGATGAAAACAGCTTCTCAAGTAAAGGAGAGACTCTTTCTGTGTGTTTTTTTTTTTTTTTTTTTTCCTGCTGGCCGTCTGCCTTGCCTGTGACCTGGTTGCCGGGAAGCTCCCTGTCCATGGCAGGAAATTGGACTGAGATGGTCTTTGAGGTCCCTTCCAACACAAACCATTCCATGATTCCATGATTCTATGTCATCAGCAGACAACTGACACACGTTGGCTTCAGTGGGTTCTCCATGGTTGAAATTACAGTTGGGAGTTTTAAGGAGAAAAGTCTTGTGAGGAGAGACTGTGGGAACTGGGCCTCATTTTTCTGGAGAACAGGGAGAGGGGAATCTCATCAATCCACCCAGATATGTCCAAGGTGGGTGTCAAGAGGATAGTGACAGCTCTTTTGATGGTGCTCAGCAAAAGGACAAGGAGCAATGGCCATAAACTAAGACACAACAAATTCCACCTCAGCACCAGGAAGAACTTCTTTCCATGGTGCATGACAGAGCCCTGGAACAGGGGGGTTGGACTGGATGATTTCCAGAGCTCCCTTTCAACCCTAAATATTCTGTGATTTTGTGAATATATGAAGAAGCTCAATCTAACAGGACAGGCTGACTCTCACCCTACCTTCCTTCCTAAATTTGGACTATCCACATGGACACACCTGCTTCAAAACACCTGAGGATCTCTAAAACAAAGGTATCCACCCTGACCTCACAGAGGGGCTACTTTCCATAAGGGAGTTCCTTGACATTCTCATTTCTTCAGTTCCACTTCCAGGGGAGGAGAGGGCATACTCCAAATACACTGAATGTTAGGTAATTCAGATATTTGGAATCAGGAAGATTAAGGACAATGTCCTAAATGTCCAACTTGCAGAACATCTTGGAAAACATCCATCCTACTCTTTTGTTTGGTCAGCACCGGGTTTAGCAGTGACAATCCCACACATCTCTCTTCTTCATAGCACTGAGGAATGCAGAAATCAATGGTGAGTCCCCAACCATGTCCCCTAGAAAAAGCTTCCTGCCATGACAAACCCTCTTCTCCTCCTCCACGTCACCATGATTTTTCTGTCACAACCTCTCCACATCCTCCCTGTATCCATGGACACTCCCCCTCTTCTGCTTCAAGTCCCATCCACATCTCAATTTGTWCTCCCAAGCATCCAGAGAGGCAGCAAACAACCCACGTGAGTAATCTAGACCTGGACACATGCTAACAGATAGGCAGCATGATACAAAAAAAAMCCAACAGATAATCAGTGAATTTGCCTCAGTTTTCCTCAAGGATATTGAGATATTAAGTCCTTATGTGCTTGGTGAGCACATACATTGATGGTTGGGTGGAGGAGAAAATCGGTGAACTGTATTTTTYCCTCTGATGTGATTAACTCCCCCAATCTACTTCAGCAGAAGAGGCAGAAAAGACACCTTTAAGGAGAAAGCCTTAAAGGAAGTGAGAGACTTCAAA
>NW_026623329.1:1143720-1160669 GCF_030028575.1 Malurus melanocephalus | reverse complement strand
ACCCAGTGGTGCTCATCTGCTCTTACTTTCAGACCCGTGCCCCAAATACTTTATTTGTATTTTATTTTCTAGTTCGCCAAGTAGAAAAATAAACCATTCCTGAGGCTTCCAGCTTTATTTACACACTTGGTTAGGACTGAGCTGAGCACTCTAACCTGTCATTGAAGGTTTCAGATGCTCCCAGCTCTGCTTTGCACTCCATGAAGGCTTTGCTCTCCACATCACAATCAGAGAATCAGAGAATCGTTAAGGTTGGAAAATACCTCTGATCGAGTCCAACCATTAACCCAGCACCACCACYATGTTCATCACAAAACATGTCCTCAAGAGCCATATCCACACTTTCTGGAATATTTCCAGGAATGATGTCTCCACCACTTCCCTGTGCAGCCTTTTCTAATGCTAAACCACCCTTGCAGTGAAGAAGTTTTTCTGAAAATCCAATCTAAACCCTGTCTTGGCCGACTCAAGGCCATTTCCTCTCTTCCTGTCACTTGTTACCTGGGAGAAGAGACTGATCCCCAACTCTTTTCAGGTAGTTTTAGAGAGTGATAAGGTCCCACTGAGAGAATGACACTGCCCAGAAGAAATCGCCCTCCATCCTACCACACAAGGTTCCACCATGTTGCAGTAGCTGAAACTCAGGCCCTGCAGCTGGGRATGCAGCAAGATTAATTTAACCCAAGAGAAAGCACAAGCTGCCTCATAGAATTGAAACTGCATCTTGTCTGYCCAAAATCTAAGCATTTTTAAAATTATTTTTGGTAGGATTTTCTTCAGAATGAATCAGACTCTGGAGTTGGCTTAGCACACCAAGGCCAAAATATTGAAGAGGGCTGAAATCCATGAATTCATTTAAAAGAGAGTGGAGCCCTGACTTTTATTGGCTCAAAATTACAGAAAAAGACATCTTTAGGCTGCAGCTCTGCGATGAATTAGCTCTGACAAGGGAAGCAACTCAAGACCTCCCTCCCCACAGCGCTCCCTCCCTGCCCCACATCACAGCAGCCTCTCCACTCTCCTGCTAACACAGGGACCAGCAGCTCAAGCTGTAAATCAGATCAATGAAACATTCAGTTAAAAATAACAGGCCAAACCTCCTCCATTGCAGGAGAGCCTTTCGTATCACAAATGATGAAAGCACGTTTCTAAAAAAAGCAAGCTGAGTTGAGAGCAGACTCTGAGAAGGTGGTAAAATAAACAGCTCCAAGCCCAGCCAGCAGAACGAGGGCTGGGCTGCTCCAAGCATTGCTGGGGCTCCAGAATAACCCTGACAGTGGGAACACAGGTCTCAATACCCCCAGTTAGTGGCCACCTAGGTCAAAGATGATGCCTGGCTYCCATCCTGGTCTGGCCTGATGATGATGCAGGAGCAGGACATTCAGAGGACTCCACCACCCTCTATTGTGAGCTATTCCTTGGGCATCTCCCTGCCTGTGGGCTGTGTTATTCCTGCCTCATAACTGGCAGTAGAGAGAAAATGTTGGGATGCAGTTTCCAGGGTCCAGAAACATAATCCTCGTGGTACTCACAAGCACTTGGCCTGTGGTGCTTGCTGAAACTGTGAGCGAAAAGAGAAGCAACATCCCCGAGGTTTCTTACAACTACTTTTATGATTGATGCTGGAAAGCAGGAGGGATGGGGGGAGCAAGTTTTTTTTTTTTTTTTTTTTCCTTCTTTCATGACATCTAAGCACCCACTAAATAAACAACCAGCTGTCTTCATCCGGTAGCCCTCATGGATGTCCCTCTGCAACAGAGGGATGCACCGCAGTATCTCGCCTCGCATTTCCACTGCCAGGATTCAACACAGCAACTGCRGCTTTTAATGCCTTTTACAAACATCTAATTCACTCTGTATTAATCCCTCAGAGCAGCTACTCCTTCATTTTACCCTTGGAGACACCAAGCTAAAATATTCATCAGCTTGAACACAAAAACCTACAGCTCTAAGCAGTTGTTGAGGACAGAGGACGTGCTGTTACGCAGTTCTCTGATATATACAGCAGTATAACACCATCCTTGCAATAAAAGTACAGAATGAGCTTCTAAAGATGCCTTTYTACTGGATGTTTATAAGTGGATTGAGGTTTAATGACAAACTCCTCTTGCTTATTTCTCACTTTTTCTCATCTTTCTTTCTGGGGGAAGGGAGGCTGACAGGGGCTGTTCTTTCTCAAGCTCAATATTAAATAAAAGAGACCCAAAAATATATTGAAAATGCACTCTTAAGTCATGGCACAAGGCATATTTCAAATGAATGCAGCTGAAAACCTCCAAACTATCCAAAAGCTATTTCAATAAGGTATTTTCACTTACTCAGGACATTCAAGACATTGACACAACTTCTAAAAAGATTAATCTTTTCTAAGCATTTTAACTCAATTAAATGGACAAAATCTCCAGCACAGGAGGTGACAATACCCCATGTTCCACATCTGTCTTCCCAGGTTCCAGAGGGCTTCCCAAAGCTCATTGTTTTTGGGGGAGCTTTCAGGCAGTCCTTCAGCTGACCCTTGCATGTCCAGATATCCCCAAAAATCTCTAGTGCTGAAGGAGCAAACCATGGAAGTGTGCATTAACTCATGGTGTGTATTCCACATCTCAGCTACAACAAATCACAAACACGGAGCAGAACCTGACACATTATTTAACTTGACCTTTGACTACGTGAGAGCCAAAGCAAGGAGACTCCAGCCCATCACTATTCCTCCAGCAGCACTGGAGATGTTCAGATCTCAAATCTTGCAGGGAAATGAACAACAGCATCGAATCCTGCAGTTGTTTCACCTTAAATAGACAGAAGGGAGGTGCTGAAACTGRAGTGATGTCTTTGCAGTTCAGGCAATCTGTGTTCAACTCACAGGCTTGAATAAGCTCTGGAGTGCAGTAGGAGAATTAAAGAAAAGTCACAGTCCTCTCACCTCATCCAAATCATCCTGGAGCTGCAAAATGCACAGGAAAGACTCCTGGTTGAATGGGATGTTACCTTGCTTCAGTACAGCACAGTAAAATTGGACTCACATCATTTTAATTTTTAACGTTCAAGTAGATTAAATTAAAATAGTCCAAAAAAACAMTAATGCAAAAAGATGCAACAATTGTAATCAAGATGGCAAGAAACTGGCAATGTGTTCACCACTGGAACAGTTTGGGAGTTACCCTGAACCAGTCTATACCACTGATCAAGGCACTTCTTTGCAACAGCCTGCTGCAGTAGGCAGATAAAACGTAGCTGTGCTGTCTACATGAAACGTGTTTAGATACATAAATCCTTGCAAAGGGGCTTTCTATTTTGAGGCAAAACCAGAAAAAATTATACGCTGCATTAAGTATTTTCTTCTTTGTCCTCTTCTCGACCGTCTGCAAGATCAATTAAAGTGCTTTTGCATAAAACAGGCAGAGAGAAGCACGTTCCAAAAGATAAATAAATAACGAAGCAACTCTTTGCTTTCAATATGATGCCTGAAGAAAACAAGCGCAACGACTTAAAGATTCCCACAGTGAAAAAGAAGAAAATGCTAAAGGTTTAATCATACACTTACAAGGCAACAAAATAGATTTCTCAAATCTTAATATCTCTTGTGAAATTTTAAGCACTCAGACACAAATATTAGTAACATGCTGCAGCAAGCTGAGTCGTTTCCCCTGCCCTCACAGGAGTATGTGAGAGTCCCTCCCTTGCGCTCACATTTGGTGTTTCCATCACCATTCTGTTTGCAAAAATATCCAAATGAAACTGTGAGCACCTCATGGTTTAACACATTCCTTTCCTTATGGAGGTCTTGCTGTCCTGTAGCTCASCAACCTCTCTGCCCAGCAGCAATGCAACATCTGGAAGCACCAGCATGACTTCCCTGCAGGTGTCACCCCCAAGGTGACTCATGGCCACAGCCTTGGCACGGAGAGACAACACTCAGTTCAACTGCTCTCCCAGTCACCAACTGGAATGGGAAGTGGGGGAAAAGGGAGAGAGAACAACCCACCAAAATAAAATTCAAGACCTACTTTCTTCTTCCTCAGAATACCCTTTGTCATGTCTTCACATACAAGGGAGGAACTGTACCCATCAAAAACCCATAATAGTTTCTCAGGAAGAAACTTTTTACAATGAGGGTGGAGAAACAGTGGCACAGGTTGCCCAGAGAAGCTGTGGATGCCCCATCCCTGGAACTGTTCAGGGCCAGGTTGGACAAGGTTTGGAGCAGCCTGGGATAGCAGGAGCTGTCTCTCCCTGTGGCTGGGGGATTGGAACTGGATGATCTTCAAGATCTCTTCCAAYCAAGCTATTCCATGATTCTGTGACCCTATCTGGCCCCAGAGACTTTTGCTAGCCTAAGTGGCACAGAAGGTCACAGACGATTTCCCTTTGGGTTATGGAGGCTTCAATCTGCTCCCTGTCCCTCCAGCTGAGGGAGTCATCCCACCACGATTCCATCAAGGCAGCTGTGCCGTATTTTTCCAGCTGCACAGTAACTTCCAGTTTGTTGCCCATACTGGGGGCACTGTTGCMGATGGACTTCAGCTGGGCTGTTGATCCCACCACCTTTTTTTTTGGGAAGAAACCCTAATTACTGCATGGACATTCTCAGGCACTTCCATGGTTTCTAACACATCAATAATCCTGGTGCCCTTGGTGCTGCAGGGATCTCCATCCCCTACCTCCACTGAGACAGCAGAACTAAGGACCTCACTAGCACAGCATCCCATGGTAAGAAAAAAAAAAAAAAAAAAAAAAAAAACAAAAAAAAAACAACAACAACCAAATTCTGCAGGTGATATCAGGCTCAGAGCCAGGTACTGATCAAATGCATCTTCCCTCAGCTTTCCCTGCAACTGGAAGAGTAGGGAGAATGCTTGTGTTTCTTGTGCCTTAACCAGTCAACCTCCCACCAAAATACAAAAGAAGGGAGAAATCACTGCTCTACACAATCGAAACAGGAGGAGAATAACCTGCAATATTAAAATAAATTAAAAGCAAAAAAACCCCACAAAAATAAAAAAGAAAACCAAACACCAAAGAAATGAAAACAAAAGCTAAAAGGTGAATAATTCATTTAGGCAATGTGCAATGCCCATATTATACCTGAACTGTTTACACTGAATGTTCATAGTTTAATCAGAACCACTGGAACAAGAAAAAACAGAGTCATAAGTACAACATTTATCTTGAGCAAATGGAATAGGTTTCTGGGTGAGGCATTTTCATTTAAAAGAAAAAAAAAATAGGTTGCAGTTTGTGAAGTGACCAGCAAGGGGAGTCGGTGCCCAGAGCTTTGAAGGAACCACACAGATGCAGTTTTGGGTGGAAAAAAACTAAAATAAACAATTCTGAGGTAGTGAGATTGATAAAACATTGAAGACAGCCAGAGGATGCTGTAGGATGATGGACAGAGAGCAGAAAACCCACTAACCTGGAAAACAGAAAGGGCTTCAGAGAAAAAAAAGTCATGYTTTGCTTGGAAATTGGACTGTCTGTCCCTGCAAGACTTAATGGAGAGTATGTAATGGAGAGCTCTTGGAGGGAAAAAGGCAAAGGACAAATGAAATCAAGTCAGGGTGGAGCTTAGGATAAGAAAATAAGGGTTAATCTCAAAGTATAGGTTCTGAGTACAATATTCTGGTATTAACATGAAAAGACTTTGGCCAGKGGTGGCCTTGAGAAGACATCAGGGAGGGTACCAAATGTCTGGGAGATGTCAGAGGACTAAGGCTGATCAGGCACCCTGTCACTGAGCCCCAGAACCAGAAACAAATAAGGGAAAAAAAACATAAATAAGGACTATAAAAAACACCCCTCGCCTTGAGTGGGATTTAATAATATTATGAAGCATTTAAAGCAAAATGCCAGCGGTAGGAACTCATTAGGCTCTGTATGGGGAACAGCAGCAAAATCACTGCTGCAGCTCCAGCCATGCTGGGCTCATCAACAGAAACGGGGCCACCCCGGGCTCCGGGGCCACGGGGAGGGGCACTCAGAGCTTTCGTTCCTCTGCCCCGCTAATCTCATTAACCTCGTATTTACTCTGTTGTTGGTAATTACTCAGAACGTTAATAGGCACCATTTATGCATATTATTTACTGAATGTTACAAATCTCTTTAGCTCCGGGTATGAATCGGGGCTGGAAAATGCCAATGCTCCACGTGCTGTGGAAAASGGAGGCAGAGAAATGAAAAATATTTTTTTAAAAAATTAAAAACCATTTTAGGACTTGTTTTAAAAATAGAAATTTCTTCAATATCTTAACTTCTTGCAAGATAATCAATCAATTCAGACAAATATATAAAATCCATCGATTTTACTTATTCCATAATAACATTCTTAGAAGGAAAAACAGACACTAATGCAAAAATACCCAAGAAAAGACCTATTTCCTACTATTAAGCTGGAGTCCATGAAACAACCATTCCAGCCATGATACAAATTACCGTTAACGATATTCCAGGTGGGAAAAACAGATGCAGTTTAAGAAAAGTGTTATTGCTGTTAAAGAACTCCATAGGTTTTACAGACACAGTCTGTTACACCTTGAAAAATGGAACTTTCACTGACCATCTGTTCCTAGCAGAGAACACCCAGAAACTCTGGCTTTGGCCAGAAAGCCCAACTCAAAGTCAACGTACCATGAGCAAAGGACATCCCAGAGCTTAATGAGCAGCCAGGATCAGATGTCAGGGGAAGAATTTGGATGGAGATCACCCATTATTAACCAGTTAAACAAGGAAACCACTGCAAGAGCAGAGGATGGCATCCAGAGGGGAATATCTGCAAGAGCAAAGCCCACAATATTCCTACACCCACCTCCAGAGCRTGGGTCTATAATACACAGCATCACCTCCACCGAGCTGAAAGGATATGGAAAAAAACAACCAAAATCAAAGACCAAAAAAAATTAAATGGGAAGGATTATTGAAGAAAGAAAACAGCAAAAATTACCTCACCCACAATTTTATTCTGCTGTGTTGTGGAGCCACTTGTTGGGAACTTGGCAGCAACAGCCCAATGGACCAAAGGCCCAGCTCAGCAGTATTGTTCCTGTTCAGATAAAAGAAAAAAAAAAAAAAAAAAAGAAATCAGATGTGAAAAGCAGAAACAGCTTTTATCTGCTCTGTTTCCTTCAGTCTGAAGCTCAGGGATTCCCAAGACTGAGGTTTTAGCCATATCTTTAGATTCAACTGGGAGTTTTCACACCCTGTGAATTTGTTAAACATACCCATATATTAGGCACGCTTTGCTTTTGGCCTACACAATGTCTGTTGACAATGGAACACATACCAAAAAAAAAAAGGAAACAAAAAAACCCACTTCTTCCCTTTAATTTCAGGGTGCAAACATAAGGGGATGCCTAGTGAAACACAGCAAGCAATTTTTATTTTCCGCAATCTCTGATTTCACATTATTGTCATTTCTCCCTGCTTTGCAATGTCATATTTTATAGCCAGTATCAGTCAGTTAAAAAGGATCTGGTTTTAGTCCGTTTTTACTACATTTTTACTGCATTTCCTACAAAAAGAAAGCTTGTGCAAATAAAGGGATTATTGAGAAAGAACCACACAACTGAGACAACCAAGTAGACCCAGAACAGGACWTGTGAACAATTTMAGGGATGATGATTCCACCACTTCCCTGGACAGTCTGTTCCAATGTTTGACCAACCTTTCAGTGATGAAATTTTTCTTATAGCAAATCCAAACTTTCCCTAGTGCAGCCTGAGGCCATTTCCTCTCATCAGGAACAGCATCCAAAAGGATCCAACAACTCAGATAACTCCGGTGACTTTAATAACATCCTAAACTCATTTCCCACACACATACTTTCACAACTGATTTTTCTATTTTGGTCCAAATTTGGAAACCTAATGCTTCAGAAGGAATTTAAGATGCTTTTAATGTTGTTGATTATGCTCTAATAAAAAAATAAAAGAGAAAAGAASAAAAAGAATGGCTTAGGAAACTCAGGTAGAGGCACTTACACACTGAAAAGTAAGGAAATAAAAAATATTACAGACCTTTTTACAGCAATTATTCCTCAGAGGAAGCATTTTAATCAAAATGCTGATATTTTGGGTTTGTTTTAAGCAGCAGGAGCATTACACAAGAGAGAGCCTTCCAGACTAATCATCAAAGCTTTCTAAACCTCATGATGAGGTGGTGGAGAAAGTCAAATCACATGGGATGACACTGGGGTGAAGGAGAGCAGTAAAGGATGCTGAAGGAGCTCCTGTCTTGAGTTTTTCTACCCTTAGAAAAACCACCCAATTACCCTTTCCTCCTCTTTGATTACACAATCATCTTCAACACCCTCAAAAGCAGCAGAAGTTCCAATACATGGGGAAAAATAATGATTAAGAGCCTTTAAGTTAAAGCACAGTACCCAGAACCAGCTTTCAAAGACAGGGTAAATAAGTAAGACCTTTAAATTTTAAGATGTTGCTCAGCAACACCTTGTCATGCCACATCACACAACACTTCTTCCTTGTTATTTCTCTGGCCAAAGGTCAAAATTCCTCTTCCCAAGAGACAAGCCTTCAGAGAAAAAGAGTGGTGAAACTTTTACATCCAACTAATTCAGCAACAATCCACACCTCCATCCTGGAGATCTTCCTACATACGATTTATTGCAATTTAGGGTGGGGGAAATGACAAAATTTGTCTTAAATTGAGGCAGTCCTGCTTCAAATAAAAACAGAATTTTTTGTCCAGCACACAGAGTTCAGCACTGAAATCTCAGGCTGCTCATGGCTACTGAGGTAGGAGTTTTTATCGYTATCATGTAGCCTTGGGACAAGCATTTTTAAACCGGCTTTTTAAACATTTTGCCAAGTGGGGATTCAGGTACTTAAGTGGGGGAACCTGGTGGTCGAATTTCCCTGAAATGCCCTTATGCCCATCTCCCAGAGCACCCGAGGCAGCTCTAGGAGGTTGAAAACCAACAGTGAAATTATCAGAAACACACTACACTGCACATGAGATTTCTTGCCCACCCATCTTCTCCTTATCTCATCCTCCCACCAGTTCCATCCCCTGGATCAATCTGTTTTCTTCCCCAAGTCAATCTTTTTCTGGTGTTTTTTCCACAGCAGTCCCTCTCCTTTGTGTCACTCTTGCATTCTCCACACAGGAATGCAAGAGGGACGTGATCCTTGCTTGGCATCCACAGGAACAACTCCATTATAGGAAGGAATTGATGAAAACCCTGCCCACCTGCAGGTTTTTGGTTTTTTTTTTTTGGTTGGTTTTTTTTTTTTTTTTTTTTTTTTTTTTTTTTTTAAGCCATCGTGTATGTAACTCACATGATGTCAGTACAGGAATATCACACCAAGCTCTGGAAAGTAAGGGGCGGGTTTTCCTCGTTTCTATGGTTATGAGCAATTTTAATGACCAACCTAAATAAAAAGGCTGGAAGAGAGAGAAAGTAGGAAGGAGTGAGGTGGGTGTTTAATTTTGATTGACAAGACAGAGGAGAACTAGTTAAGATCTGTCAAATGCCTGCTGAGGATCACAAACCCTCAGCACATTCTACGGCAGACAGAATTAGTCTAAATGCACAGCTTTACAAAAATATTCCTTATCTGCTGAGATCAGAGTTCAGCATTTCAGTCTCACCACAGAAAGCAGCTGATGTCATAACTACCAAAGGAACCAAGGTAGGGCCAGAAAAAAAATATATTTTTATTAGTAGTATTAATATCTACAATGTCTTAATATGTCTTCATTTTTGTCTCTGGCTTATATATATACATATATATTTCTATATTTATATAAAATGACAGCATCCTCAAGATCGTTGACTATCAAAACAACCATTTTAAAGGTATTATGAAAGGCACCACTTTGGAATCACATCTGCATCACACAAAATGTTGTATAAATACAGAGTRARGAGMTAAWTCCTGCATTAAAGACCTTAAAATARGAGATYGAAYGCAGAAGGAGTTGAACACAGATTTGATGGAAAATTTCAGGAAACACAATCTGGAAAGACAAAAACACWGGCATGAAAGTCAGCTGTGATGTTCCCTGAAGATATACCACCAAAAAACAAGYTTTGGGGAAAATGAAGAACATTCCTACAAATGAAATCATCAAGAAGGAAGACGATTGGAGAGGTGGAGACTTGGAGCATTTCAAAGTCAGGAGCAGAGTTTTGTGACCTTGGAGGGAAGAATCAATATCTCAACAAGGCTGCATGAGAAGACTGAACCTGCATCTGGTGTTAAGGCCAGGGGGAAGCGGGATGCACCAAAGGACAGACACAAAGTGATCCAAAGACGTGCCTGAACCCAACTGAAAGATGYTTCTCTCGTACTCACTTGGCTCAGCTGGGATGCAAGCAGGACACAGAGATCTTCACAGGGCTACACACCCATGAGCTTTGCTATTTTATCAAACGATGTTTGAATTTTAAGGAGAAAAAAATTCAGCAAGAGAGGATGTAGTTACAAAGGAGGGAAGTCAACAGCTCCTGAGAAGCCTGCCAACAGGATCTGCGCTTCAAGCGTGCAGTTTTGGCAGAGAATGTTCTCAAAATCTGATATTTAAAAGTCTCATGGTATTGAAGTGTAATTAAAGCAAAAAGATACAAGTGAACTAAGATCAACACAAACTTGTATCAAAGTCAGCATGTGTTCCCACAAAGTCTCAGCCACCTGGTTCTTCCATGCTTCATTCAAAGACAGAAAAATTACCTACTTTTATTCTCACTCAAAATCAGCCCTCTCCAGCCTCTAAAAGGGATGGATTTGTAACAATCTTCAAGATTTAAAAAAGCCCAAACAAACAAAAAGACCCAAAACAAACCCCAAAACTCACAATAAGTTGTTTCATTTACTGCCAATTTCCAATCCTAGAGAAACTTTGTTGTGATACAAACTTTTCCTTCATCCATCAATGACCACACATCGATGCATGAAGGAAACCAAGGCTGATGAAAACACCTACAAATTCATACTTGCTCCTCAAGAACTGGAAAAACATGAAAGAATTCAAATACTTCATTGAGAAAAGCCCTTAGGAGAGGAAGGACTTGGGGATATTGGTGGATGGGAAGTTTGACATGATATTRCATATCACACACGGTAATATGGCTGTCCCATCCCTGGAAGTGTCCAAGGCCAGGCTGGATGGGATTTGGAGCAACCCGGTCCAGTGGAAGCTTCCCCTCCCATGGCAGAGGGTTGGAATGAGATGATCATCCAGGTCCCTTTCAACCCAAACTATTCTAATATTTTATGAATTTACTGCAGTTTCCTTCCCAGTAATGGCACCATGAACTCAATAACCAAGAAATTAAAAAAMCCCAACAAAAATATGGAATTCATATGTGATCTGATTTCTTACTGCAAGGTTTCCAAYAGCCAAGCTGTCCATCATCAAGTTGGAAAGTCAAAGCAGCACAGAATCAGCTGGCACAAGCTCATTTATAACCAGATAATGCCTCAAAACCTCCCAAACCAACTCTGCTGCCATCAGAGCCACCTCTTCCTTGGACGGTGCCCAGGAACTACTCGCAAATGAAATCCAACCAAATTTATTGCCTTTGCAAGCCTGGAAATTTCACTTACAGAGGTGACATGACATTTTGTTTCGCCAATGCTAATCTAATACCTTTTTAAAGGTGCATACGTTTCACCCTGTTGGCTTCCAACACTGAATTACCAGCTCTGCTAAGCTTCAGAATAAATGAGACGAGCGTGGCCTCCAGGCAAAATCCCTTTGCTGTAATCTTTATTCAAAACACACCGCTCCGGAGCCTTGCATGCATTGCCAAAAATCGCCTTGAGGTTTGCTCTTAAGATGGCAATTTGCATATCAACATTTTGCTGCAGAGCTTACCCAATGTCCCCGCTATTATTTTAATACTCGGCTGTGGGCGGCCCCCTGAGCGGCTCACAGAAGTGCAGGCTAAAAATATTCCTGCCTTCCCCACTGGCTCCACACATGACCACAGCTCGGATGCAAAACCAGGAGCGATGGCATCCACCCGCCTCTCCAGGAGGATGCRCAGGCTCCAAGGTGCTCAAAAAAACGTGGCAGGAAGGAGGAAAGTAGCTCTGCATGGATGGAGGAGAAACGCACAGGCACCAGAGGAGGAAGAGCGCAGAAAGAGCGGGTTTTACAAGGGAAGCAGGAGAGGTTTATCCGCGTGCAAAACATTCTTGGGAAAACACRTTAAGAGGTATTACAGCAGGTGAGGGAGGCACCGCCTGGGATATGAATTTAAGATGATGCTGAACACAGGAAGGGAAAGAATTCTCAAGCACAGAACGGGAGCGATGTCGGGAAGACGCGAGCACAGCCTGATTCATGCCCCAGAAGGGAGATCCCGATTCCGCTGGCAGCACCATGTTGATGACAGCRCAAGAAAAAACATGGATTGCAGGTTTTTCTCCTTGCCCTCCTCCCCCTTGCCCAGTAAACCCCGGGCTCAGAGGTTGTAATTATTTCTGGCAAGGTGTAAACAGGTCTGGGAAATGAAATAGAAAACCGGAGCTATTTATGAGACGCCACGCAGGGACTCAACATCGGAGCCCCGCTACCAAATCAGAGAATGCAAGGTCACCCCGGTCTGCTCAGGAGAAAAACTTTGAAAAGGGGTTTGCAGCCAGACAGGCAACACAACCAGGCTCAGTCTGCTCTGGATGGCAAGGAAATGGAAATGGAGAGTGGAGAACCACCAGAAGACATTGCTTCAGTCAGCTATGAGGGCTTTATCATGATGCTGGTAGGTTTTGAGATGACATCCATGGCAATGACTTCCACTCCTGACAACCACCTGCCCCTCTGGGCTGTGGGATAGGAACAAGGAGGACATCAGGCCCAAAACTCTCCCTCCACCTGYTGTAGAGKGAGGMRGCCAAGRGSTTCCCYTCTCTGGAARTGTTCCAGGCCAGGCTGGATGGAGCTTGGAGCAACTCGGTCTCTCTGCCCATGGCAGGGGGATTGGAACAAGAYGAYCTTGAAGGTCCCTTCCAACCCAAACCAGTCTATGATCTGCATGTAAATGACCTGTGGAGATCACTCATCCCCTTGCCCAGCAGGCCACCACTTGTTTCCAAGGAATTGGATTATTGTCCGGATCAAGGAAGAATCACAAATTTTGGAAAGCAATTTCYTTTCTGCTGGCAGAGAAAAGCAGCAAAAGCTGAACGCTCTGGGAAGGAGGATCTTTGCACCCCAATGGGGCTGGAGGAGCCAGCAGCACCTCAAGCARCCCACAAAGCAGCCACCAGGGAAAATTTAAAAACATTCACTGATCTCACTAGGAACCAAAGGAAAAGAGATGATCAAAGCCAGAAAGTCCAGGCAGAGAGGCACTGAGTGCCCCTGGGGCCAGCAGGACCTCCAGACTATTTTCTGCACACACTCTTTATATTCTGTGCTCAAATGCCTCAGAAACAGGACTAGGATGCACAACCCTGTTTCTGAGACTATGCTAAATTCTAATTAATTTTAGAACAGATGGCAAGCACAGTGCAGTAGGAAAGGGACTGGCCAAACACAGGACAAGCCTGAAGACCTCAGAGCCTGTGGGACATCTCTATATATGAAAGGAAACAAAGGTATATCTGAATAATGTGCAAAGAAATAGAGAAAGAAAAAAGAAAACAAAAAAGTAAACCTTGGTTTCCATGCAGAGGGAAGAGGATCTTGACAATTAAACTGACAATATTCCCATAAGATGAAGGAAAAGCCCAAACCCCCAGAATTCCAATCTCATGATTGCCCTATGTTTGAAACAAAGGAGAAGAAACCAGAGAAGTTGTGGATACCCCGTCTTAGAAATTGTTCATGGTCAGGTGTGATAGAACTATGAGCAATCTGGTCTAGTGGAAGGTGTCCCTGTCCATGGCAGAGGGGTTGGAAGAAGGTCCCTTCCAACCCAAACCATTCTAGGAGTCTATGAAACCCATTTGCTTCAGGCACTGAAGATAATTAACAGGGAAATATCTGTAGTGAGACTCTCACTGTGCCTTTTCAAATTCCAAGGTGTCCTGTTTTATTCAAATATTGCAATCCTGCTTTCACCACTTGCTAAGATGCCTCTCCAAGGGGCAGATTTGGGCACTTGGCTAGAACAGGATCCATTTTTAGAAAAACAACCCATAGCTACAAAACCTCCCTCTGCTGCAGGATCAACACTCAGAAGGGATTTGGAAAGCACACAGTTGCTCTCTAAAATAGAAGCGTCAAAAAGCTTTGGACAGCATTTCTGGRGCTTCCACACCCACATTTTGCCACCTACTTCCATCTTTGAGCACTTGCTGTTAATGGAAGCTCAAAGTCCTTGACACCGAGAAATCTGAGAACTGCTAACATGCAGTGGCCTCGACACAATTTAAGCACCATTATTTTAATATTTTGCTTTTTTTTTTGGTACTTTATTTATTATTAGTAAAAGTAGATTTCGTAAAATGACTTGATTTTTCCCCATTACTACAGCTCTGGATAGCTTTTAAAACCTGCCTGGGATGGTCTGTAAGAGGATGGGGAGCATCAGGAGGTTGGACAAACTTCCCTGATTACAGCTACGAGTATTCACCATGGCCTCATCCTGCCCACATCAATCCCACTGCACTTTTGGCAGAGAAAAGACTAAAATTTTAAATTCTTTAAAGCAAAAGCCAAAAAAACAGAGCATAAAAGTAARCAAAACCACATCTACTATTATTATATATATGCTAATTTTATATAGATGATCTTATGTACTGTATTACAGAAAATACTTGTTAATTTAATAATAAACATATTTGTAAGTTTAATTTTTCATACTTTTTCACTGAGCATCCACAACCTGCAGAATAGTTTATGGGAATGACATTAAGATCTCTCCAGCAGCAACAGGCACTTGGATAAGGGAGAGGCTGGGGATTAGCAGGCACACAATAGAAGACATCAAAACAGTYGGGGAAGGTAAATCACATCTCAAGCTCTCTGACACTATATCTAAACTTGTATAAATTAGGTATTTTAGAAATTAGGAGGTTTTCATGAGAGTCTAYAAAGTGAATAGTGTCACAAGGGATCACAAATCAATTGTTTTTGTGGRGAAAAACACAGCAAAAAGCTGTATTAAGGTTTAGCTCTTGATTCACTCTGYAYGAAGGRAAATCTGAAGATCTGCAGCTTCCARCAAGAATTCCTGTCATGTACAGGGTTATATTAAACAAGGTGTTACCCAGCGAGGCAGCACCACTCCCGCAGCCTCATCGACCTCCCCCATCTCCAAACGGATGCACAGCAGCACTTCTATCTCCAAAATTAGAACTTGGAGCATGGTGAACATCTCTGTGCTGGGAYATGGGATGCTGCAAAGCATTTGCTAATAATTCAGCTCAAATCTAACTATAATTACCTACAGTGAGTTGCAACCACTGCTCCCTCTGATCCCTTCCCATCCCTGGAATGTCCAAGGCCAGGTCGGATGGAGCTCTCAGCAACCTGGTGTRGTGGAAGGTGTCCCTGCCCATGGCGAGGGGTGGGAATGAGATGATCCTGAAGGTCCCTTCCAACCCAAACCATTTTATGATTCAAGGATTCTAAAATTGAAGCCACTGTTGCACAACTCACAGACCCACTGAAACATCATCCAAGTCTTCCCCAAACAGCCCAAGAGGATTTTGCTCCCCTATGACACCCCAAAATTGGGCCACATGAGCTGGGCAGCAGCACCATTGCATGAGGGTTGTAGTCACACTCAGCAGACGTCACRTCTTGATAAATCATACAATCACAGAATGGTTTGGGTTGGAAAATCTCATTCCAACCCCTGCTATGGCCAGAGACACTTTCCTCTAGACCAGGCTGCTAAGCTCCTTCAGCTTAAAGCCATTCCCCCTTGTCTTATCACAAATAAATAAGGGAATTTCAAGGCGGGAGGAGAAAGATGGAGAAAAACAGCATTCCTGGCTGTATATGGGATTTTTGACAAAGCTGCTATTAATAGCAAGTTTGGGAGTTCCCTCATACCAGATTTGAGTCCCTGGCATCTTACACAGCCAAGAAATGGGTTAATCCAAAAATTTGGGTCATAACACCTCCAAATMTGCCTGTTTTTTCACATGTAGAAAAATAAAGGAGGCACCTCCCTCCTCCACGCAGAAGCATCACAAGAAGTTTCATTATAAATGGAAAAAAAAAAGCAACAGGTTTCAGCAATGAGCATGATCAAAGTCTCTCGTGGAAGAARAAAATGTTTTATTTTACAGAAATAAGAACTATGGCAACAGCTCTGGAATAAAATCCTACAGCACGGTTGTCTCCTGCACTCCTTTACTCCATGCACCAGATGATGGAGGAGTCCTACAAGGGGAAAAAAATACATGGCCAAGTTATTCAAGACTAGAATGACAATAAATGTACGCAGAAAGGAGAAGGAGGACAAATAAAGTCCTCAATAACCTCAAAAAATCGTATTTTTGCAATGCCTGCCTTTGCAGCAGGGAAGACAGRGGAGTGAGAACAAAAGAAACACTACACAATGAAGAGCATCAAACATTCYGCAGTTATTTTCTGCTTTTATTTAGGGAAGAGATGACAGAGAGAGTGAAGAAATCACCATCTAACCAAATATGAGTACTTCAAAAAGAGAGTTATTTAAAAAAAAAAGGAAAAGTAAATATAGGTATTGCAGCCGAGTTTGACTTCATTCAAGGGGAAGCTGGAAAATATTTTCCAGATTTTGCTTGCAGCATCCCAGCAGATGAACTGCCAACACACCTAAACTGCCCTTGGGAGATCTTTTCCCCACAGCTCTTCATTCCAGAAAAACACATTCAAAAGCACCTGCTGATACACCATTGSTTCTTATTTTTTGTACCAATCTTCAGGATATATTTCAAAAGTAACTGATCGCCAGTGCAATCTCTGCTTTTCTAATGACCATGCTTCAGGATATATTTCAAAAGTAACTGATCGCCAGTGCAATCTCTGCTTTTCTAATGACCATG
>NW_026623329.1:1130957-1143116 GCF_030028575.1 Malurus melanocephalus | reverse complement strand
CTGAAATTTAGACTGAGTGGATCATGTCCTAGGCAAACACCCACATTATATTGATCAAGAATCATGGAAAGGTTTGTGTTGGAAGGGACCTTCAAGATCATGCAGCTCCAATTCCTCTGCCATGGACTGGGACACCTTCCACTATTCCAGATTCTTCCATGTCCTGTCCAAATTGGCCTTGAACACTTCAAGGCATAAGGCATCCACAATTTCTCTGGAAAACTCGTGACAGGGCCTCACCACCCTCACAGTAAGGAATTTCTTTCTAATATTGAATCTAAACTTATTCTCTTCCAGCTAGAAACCATTCCCCCCTGTCATGTCACTCCAGACCCTTGTCCAAAGTCCCTGTCTGGCTCTCCTGGAGCCCCTTTAAGCACTGGAAGAGGCTCCAAGGTCTCCCTGGAGCCTTCTCTTTCTTCTCCAGGCTGAACGTGGCCAGCTCTCCCAGCCTGGCTCCACAGCAGAGCTGATCCATCCCTCAGATCACCTTTGTGGCCTCTTCTGAACTCACTCCATCAGCTCCACGTCCTTCCTGTGCTGGGACCCCAAACCTGGATGCTGTTCTCCAGGTGGGTCTCAGCAGAGTGGATCAGAGGGGCAGAACCYCCCCTCAGCTGCTGCCCACCCTTCTTTGGATGCAGCACAGGACATGTTTGAATTTCTGGACTCCAAGTGCACATGGCTGGGTTATGTCCAGCCTCTCATCCACCAGTACCCCCAACTCCTTCTCCCAGGGCTGCTCTTGATCTGTTCATCCCCACAGCCTGGATTGACACCAGGGATTGAAACACAGGACCACTCATATCCCGGGTGGAAAGACTCATCCATCCATCCATCCATCCATCCATCCATCCATCCATCCATCCATCCATCCATCCATCCATCCATCCATCCATCCATCCATCCATCCACCCATCCATCCATCCTTCCTCATCAAACCTGGACACACAAGTCCTTTCCAGTGCAAGCAGCCTTTGGCCTGACAGTGGCAATTCCAACCCTAAATAAAACAACAGAGGCTCCTCCTGCACCCCCAAACCCTCAGGTGTCACCAATTTCCAGTCCCCCAAAGCACCACCAACTCCCAGAAAGTCCACAAAAACCCAAGCGAAAGCCACCAGCTGACCCCACTGCACAAAGTAGGTGAACTGTAGGAAGGAGRATAATAAAGATGGGCAAAGTAAATTAAAAGTTTTCAACAGTTCATTCCACTTTCATTGAGCAGAATGTGTTTATGGTAAAGGCAGGGAATCGAAAGTATTATTTTTATCATGATATTATTTACCCTTTCACACTTGCTATTTAAATCTTCCTGAAATCCCAGAAGAGCCAACAATTCAAAATATCATTTGATGTATGTGTGTGTATATATATATATAAGGAAGGGTAAGCACAGACTCATTCATTTTCAGAATGAAAATTCTTTTTTTAAATTAGATTTTAAGTGCTGTAATATCCATGTGCAAATTTATCAAGACACAGAATAATTATTTTTTCTCCACTCCCAATAAATATGCTCCAGACCTAGAGCAAGCATCTTGTTTGCTGGGAGATCTGGTCACACCAGAGGGTTGAGTGATGAGGAGCAAATGATGAGAGGTTTGAAATATTAAAAAAAACCAGAAACTAATAAATCAAGAGTTGTGAGGAAATGATTGAGACTGCTTACACAAGAGAAGATAACAATGAAAGGTTTTAATATTGAAATTTCTGCTCTACCAGTCTCTGTAGMCAATCTCAACTAAGTAACTTGAATCACAGAATACTTTGGGTTGGAAGGCAACTTTAGGATCATCCAGTTCCAATMCCCTACAATATGCARGAACACCTCCCATCATCCCAGGTTGCTCCAAGCCCCAWCCAACCCTKGAACCCTTCCAGGGATGGGGCAGCCACAGCTKCTTTGGGCAACCTGTGCCAGCATCTCACCGCCCTGATAGGGAAGAATTTCTTCCTGATTTCCAATCTAAATCTACCCTCATTTAACTAAATGCCATTCCCCCTTGTCCTATCACCYCACGCTCTTCTGGAARATCCCTCTCCRTGGTGTTGATGCAGATTCAAGTTTTTGAATCCCGGATGGCTCAGGGCAGCTGTTGTCTGACCTCTTGTAGCCTTCCTGCTCTGCCATCTTCACCAGCTGCAGCATCCTTTTCCCTCCCATCCTCAGGCTGGTCTCTGGACTTTTTCTGGTGTGTTAAATGCACTGATTCCCACTTTCCAGGGGTCATCCAAGCAACAAATAACCCTTCTTACTCTCTCCAAGGCCTCCCACCTTGTTGATTTGCTTTTGTTTATTAATGAAATTAAAAATTAGCCTGACCACGGATGCAACTTTGACGGACATCAGGAGGGAAGAGGCTGAGCAGTGCCGCCACATGTCCTGGCAGGGGTTGGAACTGGATGGTGTTTAAGGTCTCTTCCAACCCAAACCATTCCATGATTCTGTGATTAACACTCCAGAAAACATCCAGAGTTCAGCCCGAAGATGAGATGAAAAAGGGTATCACAGCTGGAGAAGACAGTGGAGCAGGAGAGCATCAYGGGGTCAGACAGCAGCTGGCCTGAGACAGAGGTGATTTAAAGAACAGAAACAACTGTACAGACACCTGGACCACAGCAATACAGAGCCCAGCAAGTCAGGATGGAGCCCTCCATTCACAGCCCCACTCCAAAGGGAAAATCAGCCTGGAAAAAGGGATAAATGCATGATAAAGTATAAACCTTATTTCTAAATAAAGAAAAAGGGTGGCAGAAACCCCTCATATTTTAATCAATCCTTCCCAGTCCACAGCACACAGCTGGTAAAAATTTAGGATTCAGTCTGCTGAATCTCAAATCCTTTGTGCAGAATGAAACACAAAGYAAAACTTGAGGGCACCACCCCACGCAAGGGTTTGCAAACAAACAACYGCTTGTTCCCCCAACACTCCCAGACACAAGGACGCACTTCAAGCTCCAAAATGTCACAGAAAACTTCAAATGCAAACAAGCAGAGGGTTCTGCAGTGCATATTCAGCGTRCTGGTGGCAGAATGAAACGTGCTTTTAGGCTTCCAAACCCTCTGCTTTTTGATATGCACACAAAGACACCGAGCAGTTCCATGGGAACACGAGGTTTCCCTGACAAAGTCCACTCCAGTGCCAGATGCCGGAGGTTAATTGTACCCCACAGCTCRGGGGAGCTTTTATTAAAAGCTTCAAACCACAAACACTTTCCAAAGTACAAAAGCAACAAAAAAAAGTTTCCGCAGTCAGCCAAGGACCACTGCAGAAAGCAGCGCTTTGTACATTWAAAAGTGGTTTTATTTCCTCTCCTTGTACTTCCAAATCCATCCCACTGCCTCAARCTCCCTGAATTAGCCTGGAAAAGGGGAAAAAATAATAAATAAACAACATCATGCCCTCTATGAGGTTAAAATTGAGCCAAAACCTGGCAGGTAACAACCCAGGAGCAGTTCCCAACAGATTGTCACTATGCTGGAAATCGATGAATCACAGGTTCTTTGTGTTGAGCAACTGTGGGACGGTGAAAATCTGGGTGCAGGGACATGCCATCCTCACCCAGTCTGCAGTGACATGGGACACAGGTGTGGTTCACAGAACCCTCAGCAAGTGGGTCCCTCCCTGCTCACAGTCCTGGGCAAGGCCAGCCTGTCCCCAAATCACTCATTACAAACACACAACCCTGTACAACAGCAGTCCTAGACCCCAATWTCCACACACAGTCCCWGTGCCAGCCCTGTCCCCATGTCACACACACCCTGTGCAGGGCCAGCCCTGTCCCCATGTTATACTTTGCCCTCTGTGCCAGGCCAGTCCTGTCTCCATGCCACACATCCCACTGTGCCAGCCCTGTCCCCATGTCACACACACCCTGTGCAGGGCCAGCCCTGTCCCCATGTTACACTTTGCCCTCTGTGCCAGGCCAGTCCTGTCCCCATGTTACACTTTGCCCTCTGTGCCAGGCCAGTCCTATCTCCATGTCACCCATCCAATTGTGCCTGTCCTGTCCCCATGTCACACATCCCACTGTGCCAGCCCTATTCCATGTCACCCATCCGATTGTGCCTGTCCTGTCCCCATGTCACACATCCCACTGTGCCAGCCCTGTTCCATGTCACCCATCCGATTGTGCCTGTCCTGTCCCCATGTCACACATCCCACTGTGCCAGCCCTGTTCCCATGTCACACACACACCCCCCAATCTATACCAGCCCAGCCCTGTTCCCATGTCACACACATACACACCTGTGCCCGGTCAGGCCTGTCTCCATTGTCACACCCTCCCTGGGCCAATCCTGTCCCCATGTCACACACACACACCTTGCCAGCTCTGGGGTCATGTCACATACCCACTTTGTGCCAGGCCAGCCCTGTCGCCGTGTAACACACACTCCAAGCTGTGCCAGGCCAACCCTGTCACACACGCACACCTGTCCCCGTGTGACACACACACCCTGTGCCAGGCCAGCCCTGTCCCCATGTCACAGACACACACTCCAACCTGTGCCAGGCCAGCCGTGTCCCCGTGTCAGACACGCACACCGTGTCACACACCCAGTCTCAGGCCAGCCCCGTCCCCATGTCACACAGACCCGGTGCCACCCCGATCCCCGCGTTCCCAGGCCGGGTCACCCCCGCGTCCCCTCAGCCGGACCGGCGCCCGCCCCTCACCTGCCGCCGCGCGCCCGTCACCGCCGGCACCCAAACATCACGTGACCAGCGCGGCCCCGCCCACCGCGACCACGTGCCCCTCCCTCCTCCCCATCGTTGTAGTCCTCACCCCGCAGGTGCCGCTGGGCTCATGCCCTCCTTTGGACTACAACTCCCAGAGTGCACCGCGACCGGCGTCCCRTCCCCTGCACTCGGCTACCAATCGGCGGACGGGACGGCCCGAAGGGGCCCCGCCCACCTGCCCTCGGCTCCTCCCGGCTCAGGGCGCCGCCCGAAGCCGCCCCTCAGGAGCTGCTCCGTGCCTGCCGCCGCTTCAGGGCGTGCTCTCTGCTCCACGCCCTCTTCATCCTCACTGCCCTCCTCATTTTCCCCCTCCATGGTGGGGGAACGGTTGAGGCAGCTGGGAGTGTTTATTCTGTAGAAAGGAGTCTCAGGGGTACCTCGTCACTCCACAACTCCTTGACTGCAGGGTTCAGGCCGGCCGGGGTCGGTCTCTTCTCCCAAACGACAAGAGATGGGATAAAAGGAAACGACCTCAAGTTGCACCAGGGGAGATTAAAGTTGGATATTAAGAAAATATTCTTCACTGAAAGGGTGGTCAAGCATTGGACAGGGCAAGTAGTGGATTCACCATCCCTGGAAATGCTCAAATAATRTGTAGATGTGATATTTGGGGATTAGTTTGGCCCTGGGTTAATGATTGAAYTCAATGATCTTACAACCAACCTTTTGGTCTTTTCCAACCTTAATGATTCCATGATTCTCTGACGGGTCGCTGCCCTCCTTTGTAGCCACACAGTGCCCAGGGCAGTGCTCACAGAAATAAATTAATAAACCCCACCAACCTGCTGCTGGTAAAACCCCAAATTCTGTCCAAAATACCACAAATTGCAGCCTGAGACTGGAGGTTCACCCAGTCAAAGTGCTTTGATAGAGCGGTCTGGAGTACAACTGTACCTGCGAGGGGTTTGCTTTTTATTTGCGAAGCGACAGCAGCTTTACGTGGTGGTTGGCTTGCAAAAGGAGTTGTAAAGAGGATTTTCTTGATAGAGCCTTTAACCAACAATTCATTTTAACAAGGGACTGACAAGCCAGCTGCCTGTTCAGAAATGGAGTTCTGCACCAGTAGCCCTGCTAAAAAAAAGCTTTAAAAGGGCTGAGGGGCCACCTGAGCCACCATAAACTTCAGGGTTTTACAGCACCGAACTGCTATCGGAGCAGTTTCCTCCATCTTTTGCTGCATTGATAATCATTTATTTCTGTGGACTCAGAAGAAAATCCCTTAGGAGAGGGGACGTAAAAACATACTGATAACGAAATACAGCTGTCTGGTTGTTGTCTGCAAAATCCTCTGACTACTGGTACATGTGTAACGCACTGTGTCTTGCTGGGTGGTTTTTTGGGAGTGGGGGAAGTGTGAGTTAATCCTACAAGAAGCATAGATTACATTTCAAAAACCACTGCGAAAAWTTTGCAGTAATTTTCAGTACAAATCATATTTACCTCCAGCATGAGCCTCATGAAAGTAAATAAGAAAAGAAATATATAAACACGTGCCAATATAAAACAGCCCAAGTATTCCAAGGGACAGCAATCATAAAAATTACAGTGGGATAAATCTCATATGACTACTTTGGTTTGCAGGCTGCATCTTGCTGGTTTTGCATTTTGGAGCTGGAGAAATACTGCTTAATCAATACGTGCGTTATTCATACAATAATAATGCTGTGTATTCTCTTGGGACATTTTTCTTCTGAGGAATTTGAGCTGTTGCAAACCTTCGCATTGTGTGCAGCAGGGCTGGTCCTTGTTATTAACAGCTGCTTATTGAYCTTTAACAGCTTTTAGAAGGAGCAAGGGTGGGGTTTTGGCACGGCATGGAAGTCAGGTCTTTTACATAAGCAGGGCAAGGTGTTGTGTGTCATTAAGATGTTGCTTTCTCTGAATTTAGGGGAAAAAAMCCCAAATAATTAACAGCTTTGTTCCATCCCAGAACGATAACATCTATAAATCTGAAAATTATACAGTCAGCTGAATGGGAACCAGAAGCTCCAGGGGCCAAAATTTTATTAAAACAGCTTAATCTTCATGTTTCTCGTGTTTTACTGGGAGGAGGTTGCCTGTTTGTCAGCTGCTGTGTGGCGTCTCCCAAGGTGGAAGCAGAGATTTCATTCCACGTGAACAAAACTCCTGGAGGTCAGACTTGTGTACCTGGAGGGATTTGGCAAATGTGGCTTGGGGGTGAAGTTGTCATTGGGTTGCTGCTTTGGAAAATTCCCCTGATTCCTCTGTGAAAATGAAATGGAGGATCTCTACCCGAATTTATACAAACTCAGCTGTGATGCTTTCACCTCATCCCTGCTGAGATGATTATCCAGTTAGGCTGGCTGTGCCTTTGAGGAATTTCTTCCACTCTTTGGAAGGAGTTTCCTTTTGGCTTACAGGTTTGTTTTGTGAATYATCTTAAATCATAACCTTTCAATAGCTGGGCTATTGCAGTATTTATGGGAAGGTAATCCAATTGTCCTCTTGGTTACTTTTTTCCTGAATCATGTGCATTTCACTTCACTGTAACAATTTTTATTACAGCCTATTACATACTTACAAATAACTCAGTGGGGTTGCATTCCTATTACTACAGGGCTTTTCTACAAAGCAAGAGAACCCAGACAAATAACTTGCATTAAATAAAATGGGGGGTTTAGGTTATAATTTGGATTATGTTCTTAACGTCAGGTTTATAATCCAAGCTACTATTAACTTCTCTCCAGTTTTGGATTGACTGGAAGTGTTGATAAGTTCAGGAAAAGTGAGGTAACTAAAAAACATATCACAAGAAAGTGTCAGTGAATGCTTAATTTATGCCATTAGCACACATTTGCTGTGTCATTCCCAATATCCAYGTAAACATAAGGGAAGAACAAAGAGCAACTTTTCCTTGCAATCAAACAAAGGAGGAAGCCTGGATATTTGTCTGGAGTATGTACAAATAAATTTCTCCAGATTTTAAAATGTTCTAGGAATTATTYATTCAAAATAGTTTTTCATTTGTGCTTAAGAAGACTTCACTTAAACAAACAAAAGCACAAAAAACCAAACAACCACAGAACTTCTTTTTCGAAGTTTTTTTCTTTATTTGGTCTAGTTTTTTTTTTTTCAGATCTAAATGAAAATTATTCCTTCCTTTCCTTCCTAGATTCCTACCTTCTTTTACTATTTTTTTCCTGCTATTTTCAGTAGTTGGGCTGGGCTTGTGGCTTTCCTGAAGATTGCTGGAAAAAGTAAAACAGTTTTTTTAGCAGTACTTAACTTTTCAATCTTGAATTAACTGGCCAATAGCACAGTTGGAACAGTGCTTTTTTTTTCTTTGATAAAAATGCTGTTTTCCACTCAAATGCCTTATACCCCGAACCAGTGAACTGCAAGGAGCACAGCAACAAATACAAGTTGTCCTGAATGCTTCGTGAAACCAAGGCTGACTCTTATTTCCTATTTTCAGACACCCATCCAGTGACCTAAGATTCCCTGAAAACAGCACAGCTCAGAGCTTATCACAGCACACATCCATATGTTGTTACCTGTGAGCAATTTAATAAAAAAGATATTATAGCAACAATAAAAGGAGTCTGGAAAAAGCCAGCTAATCCCCAAACAACCTTATTTCAGTCTATTTAAAGTCCAAGAGAGACTTGAATTCCTGGACCGAGCAAATTCTGGTATAAAACAGATGTTTTCATCAAGTACTGCAGTGGCAGCATTACATGTCCCAAGCTGGTGACTGCCTGGCAGGTCTGGTACGTCACAAGGAGGAATCACGAGCCATAAAGAAATGATTTTCAATATTTTGCACATTCCTGCATCAGTTACATCTGGTTATAGCTGCAATAGTGTGGATTTTAGTGGCATTTTGCCTGGATTTATCTGAGCATTGCCACATTTGACCCTTCCTTTTCTAGAGCCATCTGTTTGCATCTGAATTAGGAGAATAAAAGCTGCAAGCCAATATAAAAAACATTGTCTCCGAGGCAGCGATAAGTCAATCACCTCATCAATAAAGCATGTCCAATGCTCTSAGTAATCCCAGTGATCAGTTTTGCTTATGGAAGCTGGAGATGTTAAATCGAGCTCGGAGCAGGGATGACAAGTGGCAATTGAAAGTGATGTTGACAGAGCTAAAGGAGCCCACGCTGAGAGCAGCAGATGTAACACAACAGTGAGGGGACGGGGCTAAACCAGGCTGGTGGTGAGGAAAACTCAAAGGTCGGAACAAATCCCTCACTCCACTTAACTCCATGACAAAACACTGGTGATCTCTCTCTCGGTTCAGCAATGCTGCACCTGGATAATCAGGRGGAAAAATTGGCGGACGCAGAGGAGCTGTGGTCCGGGAGCTACGGGTACAAAGGATGCAAGGAAAAAACCACAGAGACTGAACTGATGGAGATTTCAGCTCTGAAAATCTCAGTGCTTTGCCCTTCCCTAGGACAGTTCTTCCCCGAGGCTGGGTTAGATGTGGKTTGGAGCAGCCTGGTTTAKTGGAAGGTATCCCTGTCCATGGCAGAAGGGCTGGAAAAGGACAATCTTAAGGTCCATTCCAACCCAGACCATTCTGGGACATCTAAAGGCATCAAAGTATGCAGGGAATAACTGAAAACCTCCTTTTTATGGTGCACTTGTGAAATAATGAGCCTGAACAAGGAACCCCTGAAATACAAGCGAGTGTATAGATATAACTAGGTATATTGACAAATAAGATTTTTTTTTTTTTTAATAGAAAATTAAAAGGTCTTCTGGATTTAAAGCATCTAATTCTGATATAATTCATCGTCTGGTGTTAAGGCTGAATTCCCTTTACCAGAGTCAAGTCTCTATTTGGTTACTGTTATTAAAGCTGCAGTTACTATTACTCATTAGTCAAGAATTGTTCTTCCTGCTTCTGCTCTCATCCAGTTAATAGATTTTTTTCCCCTGAATTACACATTTCCAAAGCCAAAAGGTTTTCTACACATTTGTGCTACATAATGTGGCACTTAAGAACATGGTTTAGTGATGAACTTGGCAATGCTGGGTCAATGGTCRATGATCTTGGAGGTTTTTTTYCCACCTTAATGACTCWGTGATTTTATGATTCTGTTCATGTCCCACAACAGACTGTAACTCTGTTTAAATGGCAAGTGCCACTTCAAAATCAGTTTTAAATAACACTGGTCTGNTGATTTTATGATTCTGTTCATGTCCCACAACAGACTGTAACTCTGTTTAAATGGCAAGTGCCACTTCAAAATCAGTTTTAAATAACACTGGTCTGAGAAATATGATAAAATCTTCCATTTCCCAAAGAAATTTTTTTAAATGCGCGAAGACAAAGAGAAAGTTTTGGGGATTCAATGCCAAAAGCAAAAATGCTTTTTCCGGTGTTTATAAGGACTGAGCACAACTTACGTTGAAGTTTCTGTCCACACTATAAGACAGTGAAAGTTCAAAAAAACAACTACAAGATCCAAGATCTGGACAATGTAATTATGAACACAGATTGAAAGAGATGAGYTTGGTGAATCTAGAAAATTGAAGATCTGGGGAAATGGGAATAACTGTTCTGATACATGAAGCCTTTCGGCAAAAAAGAAACAGAAAAACTGTTTTCCATGCCCACTGAGGATAGGTCAGGAAGCCATTGGCTTAAATTGACTTGGATTGCTGGGAGAAGATTTAATTTAGATATGAAAAACCACTATCTGGTATTTAGGTTTCTAAAGCACTTGTACAGGCTACCTGGGAAGGGCTGGAATTTTGGGCGCTGGAAGTTTTCAAAGCCAGATGGAATCCCAAATCATTGGTGGAAGTGTTTTGTGTGATGGTTGAGATGATATGGGGATGGACCAAACAATCTCCTGAAGCCTCTCCCTTCAGTGGGAAGGGTTAGATTAATTAAACCCATAAGGAATTCAAGCCCATTATGTTTTAAAATAAATACTTTTTTAAAATCTGTGTTGTTTCAGACCCAGGTACATTTGACCCTTCTTCTCCTACCGTTACCAAGTGGGTGCCAAAAGAGCAGCCTACAACTACTTTCAGCTCAGGGATTTCCTGTTGGGGTCCTTGCTGGTTTCTTTCTCCAGCTCCTCACCCAGATTTAAGCCCATAAAAATGTCCATTTGTATTTTTCATGACTGACACATACTCCAAGAAGAAACTTCTTTGTTTTATTTTAATTCTCATTACCWTCATTTGAAGGCATGAGTCTTTGCACTAGAAGGAACCAAATTGTTGCTCCCACCCTCTACTTCCTGTCTTTAAAAGATTTATATCAGTCAAGAGAAGGTAAGAGGATTATTTTATCCCAAGGCTGCTTATTTCCTTTAAATGCCTTTTGTTAAACTGTTTTTTGGAAATCCAAAATAATTTTATTTCCTTGGTTACTGACACCCTGTTAACCCTTAAAAAACCCCTAGAATTCTAAGAGGTTCAATTAACCAGAAGTGAAACCTTTATACCTTCCTTCATCAAAGTTTCAGATAATTTCTCTGGTTCAGATGTCAGGTTTATAAGTTTGCAGTTCCCTGGATCTCTCCTGGATCCTCTCCAGTCTTCACATACCRGGGATGCTTTAAGTGAAACATTGCACATTGTTGTTAATAATTCAGATATTTAATATTTTATTTGCTCTAAATCTCTTGGGCAAACATATCCAGTCCTGCTGTTTTGTCTGTAGTTACTCTGTCTTTTTAATCCAATTTTTTTTTTTTTTTCAGGCTGGCTCTTTCCTGAATTCTCTCAAAGAGAGTCTGGKATGTTTATCACTCCTGTTTCCTTTGTATTTCTTCATATTTCTAATAYCAGTTTTACCCTGCTGTTCAACTGTGCTTTTTTTCTACAAGAGCAAACTAGTGGCTTGTTTCCTACTCAGCACCCTGACAGTGTTGTCAACACCTGTAAGGATTTAATTCCTTTAACTTCCCCTTTCAACTTTTCTTTGAGAGCTTATTTCTACCTGGTCCTGCTGCTGGATTTGAAGAGAGCTTTGGTGGATGCTCARCCCCTTTGCTCCCTTTGGGRTSTYGATGCAAGGTACATCGTRGAGTTTGCTGCAGGATGCTGACTTCACTATGAGATTTCAAACTGGATTTTTRTAGCAACTCAGGGGTTATGTGTCTTCTTCTGGGATCAGTCACCAGCTGCTGCTTCAGGCTCAGGTGTGACCTTTGCTCAGCCTMCATGGAGGGAACTGAAATCACCTGGAATSCTGGTGCATGAGAAGCYGTGTCCTGGGCTGCAACAAAAGAATTKTGGCTGTTGTGTCAACRGAGGGGATTCTGCCCATCTACCTCRCTCTGGTGAGACCCTTCCTGGAMTCCTGCTTCCAMYTCCAGGGATCCCATCATAAGARGKATGTGTACCTTTTGGAGAAAATGCAGAGGAGGAGGTGAARATGCTCAGAGGATTTGGAGCACCTCTGCTGTAGAGACAGGTTGGGAGAGTT
>NW_026623329.1:1087425-1130521 GCF_030028575.1 Malurus melanocephalus | reverse complement strand
ATCAGTCAGTGCCACTGTAGAGGTCTATAAGAAGGTCTGTTGCCCCAAGGGTGTATTGTCCCATCTTGGCTTAGAGTTTCAGTTCAAAGAGATTGTTCTTGACCGTTTTTCCTCTCTCCTGTCAGCATATGGCTTATTCRATTCAGTGTCCCTTTGATTATTTTCCCTCCACCAAGTTTTTGAGCTGTGTATTTCCGTCTCTTATTTAGGCTCAAAAATGCCCGTTYCATCATCTACATTTCTGAGGTTTCCAGCACTTACATAGTACAGCACCTACGGCTGCGTTAGCTCCTGTCTTGACAACCTTTTCAAATGTCAATCTTTTTGTTTTCCATTTTCTGTTTGATTATTTACTTCCCATGACCTATTCTTCATTRAGAGGCACCTACATTTGTATCTTCATCTTTAGAAATGTCATCCCAAACCATATGCTCTGGTTTGGCTTCCCTGACTCCCCACTCCCTCCCAGCCTCCCTGATTTTAGGTGACAATGCCTCAGGTGAATTCTGTCTCTCCAGTCCCGGATTTTGACACTCTACATATGTCATATGAGCCTGAAATTGTCTTACATTCATACTCTGCCTCTCCATCGGTCTCCCTGGATCTGCACAAGATAAGGAAACACTTCATAAAACATCACCTTCTTTTTATTTTTTCTTCCAGGAGCTTGATTTTTGTCTCCACACGCAGGATGTCCCTTACCTATGTCATTGATATTGGGCAGTGACCACAAGATCCTCATCATCTGTCTCTTCTAATCCTCCATCTACCTCTATGTGTTCTAACAATAAATGGCATCATCTTATATTTCTTAATACCTTTAATAAGAGATAACTGCTTTCCTGATTGATCTTCCAAGCATCTTAATTTTGCTGTCCTCTTGCAAATGGTCTTAATATCTTATTGATGAGGGTTTATATATGATTTCTCTGGAGGAAGTGGAGGAAAAAATATTGCACAATAATAAAACAAGAACCTTTCAATGTGATTTAAACTTTGTAACGACCYGGAAAGGAGACAAGGTAAGGGAGATTTAAGGATATCCCACTGCAAAACCCAAGAACATATGCTTTAATTAAATTTAGCAGCCTAAATCAGCTCCTCCCCTCCCATCTGAATGGCTGGCAGATAGTCTGTGATCAGGAAAATATGCTTTCCTTTGSCCTTATTTATGTTGCTAAAATTCCTCCTAAAATTTCTCAGTGTCGTGACTGGATATAGCAGCAGTGGGAGCGAGAAATCAGACAACAAGATATCACCCAGACCCACATGAAGCACTTTGGCTAACAGGGTGCTTGTAGTACAGGTTGTCAGTATTGATTGGATCTCTGGTTTCTTTCTAGCGCTGGAAATGAGACCCAAATTATGAAATTTTAGCAAATAGGTCCTGTCTCATGAAGAAGGTTGGGATGGTTACTCTGCAAAACTGTCTGAWAAAAAGATTTCTTACAGTTTTTAAGACACCTGTGTCCATAAATGCAAGTGCTTTTTCTATTAGTATCTTATAATGTTTGGAGTTGAAAGGAGCTGTGACATCCCTTTTTGAAGGCAAAGGGAGCACTCAAGATTTGTAGATGCTCCTGGGCAAAAGGAACAACAATAGTTGGACAAAAGTGTGTGAAGTTTTAATAGTAATTAGTAAATCACACACTTGRSATGGAAATTGATATAAGTTACTCCCTGATCTCATGTGTGAGCACACAGCAGTGGAGTCTGGATAAATGGGTAAAGAGGAAGAGAAGAGAGAGAGATGAATTAGAGAAGGGGAGAAAGAGAAACAAATGAAGGAAGGGAGAAGGAGAAAGAGAAGGAGAAATCACCAGTCCTGGCTCCAGCACTGAACCAGCTGATGGTGTACCCATGTGCCAAGGCTTCATGGGGATAACTTTTTATTGATAAATTTTTCCCACACTGGATGTAAATTCCTCACTTTCTATGCAGATCAGTTGCCATACACAGCCTTCTAGACTTGTCTGGAAATGGGTTGGAGGGCTCAGGGGTCTTGGATGGYGTTGATCCCCCCTTCAGTCYATGTCCCATTCCCARCCTCATTCCTGTGCTTGTGCTGYGCTGCATTCACTGATCTCCAGGAGTCAGAACAAGGATGTTTGTCCCAGAAAARTGCTGCCCTACCTCCCTATAGCMCCCCTCCTCCAGCYACAACAATTCTTGGCTTGCTCTGCCACTATTTSGCTGTTGGTRTTTGAGAGATAAAYATCAGCTCCCTTTGTSTTCTAGGCTTTTACAGGGATKTTGAAGATCAKCTTGGWGGGCAGGGWCACCTTCCCCTAGACCAGGTTACCCAGARTCCAAGCCAGCCAATCAATCTTGACCATCCCTAGGGATAAGGAGTCCAGGGACAGAAAATATTAAATGTTAGAAATTTAAATTTTTCTCCTGTGCATATCCAGAGGCATGACTCTCCTAGCAGAGCTGAGCAGTTCCTTCCCAACACTTCATGAGATTCAGGACACTGGCTCTTTTCTCCAACACCCCAGGGAAGCTCATTTCAAAACCATGTTCTGGGTGCATGTAATGATCACCAATGACACAGTCCTGAGTGTCTGGTAATGCAAAATCTGTCCTTTTTGCGGTATAATAGAGATTATCTTCCTTGCGTAGGAAGTGGGTGGTTTGGACTCAAGTCTCTCAGGTTGGGAAGTTTCCAATCCACCATTCCCATGTGCTAGAAAAATGTGCTAATCATGCAGCTGGGTTAAAGCTGCTTTCTATCCTGCTAGGCAAAGCTGTGCTTTTGTGTGGGAAAAGGGCCCTAAAGCTCCATAAAACCAATGAAGGAACAGCCAAAAAAGTGACATGGCATTGCAGCTCATGAAAGAGAGGATCCTAGGCAACCTCTTGGGGGAGAGCACGTCAAAAGGGTGTAAAAATATACTGCACAGGACCTTTAAGGTTAAACAAAACACTCATGTCTGATGTGATAAAGAAGAGGGAATTTGCTTGAATTTCCCTAATCCTCATATGGAAGAGCTTTTTCCTAGAGGGTGTCTGACGAAATAATAGAGGTTACCTCCCTCGGTGGATGGCCTTTGTAATGTTGTTGAGCCTCATCCCTGCTCTTGAATAGATTGCCCAGGGATTGGAAAATTACTTTGCTTTTCTTCTTATAAAATGAGCTTTTACTAACCATTGTAGTGAGCTACAGCTGTATGTTTCAGAGGAGAGGTTTTATCGCTGATTCTTTTCAGCCTGAGCATCCTTTTTCAAAAAGGAAATAAATGCTAAGTGCGAATAGACCCCGCTCTCATTAGGACAGCTTTGTTCTATGTTTTATATGAGTGGGAGAGATGAGCACAGGTCTGTGAAGTGCTGCTAACTGGAGAGGACACACAGCAGCACTGAGACCGGCACGTTACACCTGGGGCTATGCTGTGGTTTCTGGTCATCTTTAGTGCCTCATCTCCACCTTCAGTAAATTTACTTCCTTAAAATATCCTGGAATATTCAGCCATTTCAAAGCTCTCATCGATGGCAGATCTCCAAGGAAGAGGCTGGATGGTGCAAAAGAGGCATCCACAAGGTAGACCTTTCTCTGCTTCAAAGCTGAACWGATGTTCCAGTTTGTGGCCAGAATGTTGCTGCATTGTAGGGAATTCCTGGATCCTGAATTAGTTAAAGTTCCTTTTGGCTAAAGCAGTGTTGCCAGCTGGTCAAGGGAGGTGATKCTCCCTCTCTGCTCTGGTGARACTSCACCTGGAGCMCTCTGTGGTGGTGGGYTGACCCTGGATGGACACCAGGTGSYCACCAAGGCCACTCTGTGACTCCCCTTCTTCAACTAGACATGGGAGAGAAAATATARTGACTCGTGGTTTGAGAYAAGGACAGGGAGAAGACACTCACCAATTACTGTGATCGGCAAACCAGACACAACTCAGCAAATATTAATTGAATTTATTACCAATCAAATCAGAGYCTTAATGGAGRATAATGAGAAATAAAAYCAAACTTTAAAAACACATTTCCTCCACTCCTCCAGGCTCTGGGGTGACCTTAGAGCACCTTACAGTACCTAAAGGAGCTCCAAAAGAGCKGGAGAGGCATTTTGAACAAGGGCATGGAGTGACAGGACAAGAGGGAATGGCTTCCCAGTGTCAGAGGACAGGGTTAGATGGGATATTTGGAAGAAATTCTTCACTGTGAGTGTGGTGAGGYCYKRGCACAGGTTTCCCAGAGAAGYTGTGGCTRCCYCATCCCTGGAAGTGTTCCAARTCAGGTTGGACGGGGCTCGGAGCAACCTGAGATAGTGGAAGCTGTTCTTGTTCCTAAATGATCTTTAAGGTCCCTTCYAATCCMACCCAACTTCCATAATCACTTGCAGTCAGTAGGGCAGGTGAGTATAGTTAAGAAAGGACATTCTGCCTGCTTAGATTTCACCAGGAATTCAAGTCATGCCATAACTCATTAAGACAATGTGTCCCAAGATTTTACCAATGATTGGTGTTGATATGCTGTTGAATAGCTCCACCCTGGATCAGAAGTGGCTTCACCTCAGAACTGGATCAGCTGCATTCCARTCCTGGTCCAGAGTTAATGTGAAGTCAATGGAAGAACTTCTACTGAGTCAATAATCCCTGGATCAATTTCCTATGTCAGTTCACAAAGTGCTTTTGAATAATGTATCCTGAAGGCTTTATATAAAATCGAAATTAGTGTTTTCATTTACTTGCATATCATCAGAATAAAACTTTTTTTGGAAATTGTTTTACTTAGTTATTTATCTGTTTGGAGATTGGAGCTGAAGTCTATTGATCAGCCTGATTAAAGAATGTGAAATCAGAGTGAGGCTGGCACTCTAATTTTAATGAGTTAGTGTGTTCTTTTTAKTTTTCTCAGATGGATTTGATAAAATGAGATACAAATCTACACACCTGCAGGCCATTGAGATAATACAGTGCTGGGGTAAAGAAAGGGAGAGAGGATACCTRCATTCATCAGCACGATAAATGCAAAAAGGGAGAATGATTAACTTTGGAAAATRTTTTTCATAGTCCACTAGCTTAAGATATTAATGGATTGGTGCTTGAATGAGCCAGACCTCTTAATCTTAAAGTGGTACAATTTCAAACACAACAGAACTAAATGTAGGCTATTTGATCCGKTTTTTGGGAGCATGGARTATCAGAGAATCMTAGAATATCCTGAGCTGAAAGGGACCCACAGTATCATCGAGTCCAGCTCCTGTCCTATACAGGACAACACCAAGAATCCCACCATGTGCCTGGGAGTGTTTTAAATGCCCCTGATTTTGTGCTCTGATCTCTGTTGTGCTCTGATCTCAGTGTGGGCTGCCATTAGAAGTGCAGCTGGTCCTGCTCCTTCCACTTCCCAGCTGGCCCTGGCTGCACATTCCTGTGCCTTCCCAAATTTGAGCAGTTGTGTAGGTGGGGGAAGCAAACAGGAATCATTTCTAGCAGCAGTCTGGAGCTGGACCAAGTAAGAGTGACATGAAAACTGAACTCTGAAAGGCACCATAGCCACGTGTGGTTTTGGAAACTTCAGTAATCGGAAAATCCTAGGTGGTGCAGTGGTCATTTATTTCAGGAACAATGAAAAAATTATACAGTCTGAAGTAAAAACAGTGGTTGCTTWATTTTTGTCTTCAAGGTGATTCCTACTACTGAAATAATTAATTGGCAATGAAGATGGTGAAKRGTCTGGAGGTGAATCCATAGGAAGAGTGGCTGAGGTAATTTGGCTCGTTCAGCTTGAAGCAGGGACCATGGACAGGGCCTGAAGGATCTGTCTGAAGTTGTGTCAGGGGAGGTTTACGTTGGATATCAGGAAGAATTTCTTCACCCAGAGGGTGGTTGAGTGCTGGAACAGCTCCTCAGGGAAGGCTCACAGCCCCAAGCCTGCCAGAGCTCAAGAAACATTTGGACAGCACTCTCAGGCACAGGGTGGGATTCTTGGGGCATCCTGTGCAAGRCCAGGARTGGGACTCGATTATCCTTATGGGTCCCYTCCAATTCAGAATATTCTATGATTCTATTTTAAACATTTGAATAAGACTTCAATGAAATATRATGGGAGAGGATGAAGATGTGTCCTTTAGGCAACAATTTCAAGGTCCAGTAAAATCCATCTCCCGGCAGGTGGAAAAACCCCCCAAAATACCACATGTGTTTTGCAAAAATGAGATTCATTAGGCTCCTCAAAAGTGGAACTGCTTCAACTGAAATCACCTTAATAGAGAAGRTGGATTAAGCAGAGACCTTACAAAGAGCAAAAAGCTCAGAAAAGGAAACTGCATTTTAAAGCTCAGAAATGCAAGGATAGCACGAGCATTCCTAAAAGTTAATTCAGATTAATCCTCACAAGAAAAGTTAAAATACAGAGCGAGGATTCTTCAGTACTAAAATGTGAAAATAAAAAAAAAAAATAGAAAAAGAAGTGGAATAAGAAATACAGGGCAGACATTGAGGATAATGGAAATATGACCCTGTAGTTTGAGGTTAATTTCAGTTCTGTTTTCTGTAAAGATTCTGCTGTGAAACCTGCTAAGGAAAGACAAGATGATTAATGGGAAGAGGACTGTGGACATGGAAATTTCTATTACCAAAGTGGAAACAAAACTCTAAACTAGTTTCATTTAGCCAGGGAGAAGGAAGGAGATACCAAGACGGGTAATCAGCATGCTTGATATTTGAAAGAGCTGGCTCAGGAAATCAGTGCTGCATCTCAAAGCTCTTTAATAAATGTATGAAGTTGGGGGTGGTTCCATCTGTGTGTCAAATAATAAATATAGAGTCCATATATGAGAGCAGAAAAGCAACCACCCAGCCCCAGAAATGTGCAAGCTTTAGAATAAATCTTCCCAAAAACAAAAATGAATGAATAATTAARGAAAAGGAACGACCAAAGGAGGTGAAAATAAATCAAGATGGGAGGAAATACAGATTTATCAAAGGCTGTTTGTGTCTGATATCTTTCCTTAAAAAGGATAACCAATTCTTATGGATGAGAAAAATGCTTTAGACATAATCCACTTAGACTTCAATGAATATCAATATTGTGCCACATGGGATATTATTAACTGGAGAAAAAGTGGATCATTTCCAAAATACTAATGTGRTAAGTAACTACTAAAGAGAAATGACCTGAGATTCTGAAGAGAACTTGTAGTTTGCAGGGCAGTTTTTAGCAGAGTTTCACAATGCTCTGTCTTCAGACTAATCTTATTTAATGTTGCCATTGGTGACCCTGCCTTAAAAAATAGAGCTTTACTAATGACTTTTGTAGACAGCACAAAGCTGGGAGGTGCAGGCAATTCAGGAGAGGATTGGTGTATTAGTGAGGTGGATTGGATGAAGAACTGAAAAATGTAATGGGACAAAGAGTAAGGTCRTGTGTGTGGGGATTAATAACAAGAGAATTGGCTCTGAAGCTGGAGCAGTGGAAAATGAGGGAGTAAAAAGGGCACGTTGTGTTTGCTGATGACAGAATGATACAGACCTGGAAAAGCAAACATTCCAGGGTTGCCTCGGTTCAGGGGCTCTCCTGAGAGGGCTTTGGTGAGGCTCAAATGAAGCCTCTTACAAAATAGGGTACAAAATCCTTGGCTCCCACAAACAACAAATGTGACTTGAAGCAGGTCCTGAAGGACCCACCAGGGTCACCAGGTAGGAAAACCTAGGATTGTTTGTGTTTTATACGGTCTGGGATAGGGGCAGCTCAGATGGGATATGATTATTCTTTAATAGAAGTGAACTCCAGGAACAGARAAGGATTTTTCAGAGGGWGAACTGTGATCATAGAACAATAYAATCATAGAAAGGCTTGGGTTGGAAKYGATGTTAAAGTTCCAAACCCCATCCATGGGCAGGGGTGCCACCCACAGATCTGGATGCTCAGAGCCCTTATGCAAGAATGGTGCAGGAGTGATGCAAGAATAAATTGTTATTTATTTGACATGGATTTATTTAGTCTGAAAAGTCTTAAGAATTAAGATGGAAGGGTCTGGGACAGTGTCCTAATGCAAATAATGGAAACAAAAGACCTTACTAACAKGGTAGATTTATGAGGTAGAAACTGKAAGATATCACYAGCTGTTGTASAGAATGGGTTTTGATTGCCCAGAAAGAGCCTGGATACTTTGAGCTCAGCTGTGTCACCTTCAGTCCCAAGCTGGGATGATGCTGCACTTACAGTTCYGTGTCTCTGACAGAATCACAGAGTTAAAGAATACCCTGAGCTTGAAGGGATCCACAAGGATCATCGATTCCAACTCCTGATGCTGTGCGGGACACCCCAAGAATTCTCCCTGTGCCTGAGAGCCTTTTCCAAGTGGTTCCTGAACTCTGGCAGACTTGGGGCTTTTTCATGGTTCCCTGTTGCATGGTGCAAACCCATCTTAGRTGAATCAGGAGTGAGACTTTGAGGTCTGCTGCTGGTTCCCAGCATGAAGGATTCTCCTTMCCCCCTTTAGGTAAAGGAGATAACCCTGAGGTTAAATGAGCTGAGCCACACTCTCAAGGTGAATCTTTTTTCCATATGGAGAAACTTGGGAGCCCAGAGTGCTTTCTATTTTAGGATCTCTTCAGTCTGGAGAAGAGAAGGTTCTTAGGAGACCTTGGAGCTCCATGTGGTACCTAAAAGGGCTACAAGAAAATTTGAGAAGGATTTTTCACAGTGGCCTGAAGTGACAGAACAAGGCAGAGTGGCTTTAAAATGAAGGAGGGTGAACTTAAATTTAAGGAATAAATTCTTCCCTGGGAGGGTGGTGAGACCCTGGCACAGGTTGCCCACAGAATCTGAAGTTTTCCCTTCCCTGGAAGTGTCCAAGGCCAGGTTGGWCAGGGCTTGGAGCAACCTGGGGTAGTGGAAGGTGTCCCTGCCCATGTCAGGGGGTCAGGGGCTGGACCTMGGTGACCTTTAATGCCTCTTTCCACCCAAACCTTTCTGTGATTTTATCATTAATGATCAGATCAGTGTAAGAAAGGAGAAAAATCTCTCATTTGTGCTTTGTACTTCTACCTCCTGGATTGAGCCTAAACATCACAGGGCCGCAGCTGCAATTGGAGGATATTTTTACAACAAGAGGGAAGGACGTGTCCTTATCGAGCTGTCCTTTCACAGTTCCTCTGAGTAAATGTTTCAGCAGAACACAAAGTTTCTCAGTACAAGGCCAACCTGCTGTACCTGCACAAAACCATTTACATGCTCGCTCACACCATGTATCCAGAGGAAATGTTCAGAACCAGGCAGGACACCTTAGTCAGCAGTGACATTGCGCTCTCGTTCTTGTAAAGGATAATTTACACAGTTTACTGAGTGAGTGAAATACAGAAGGTTAAATATCTCACCTAGAACCAAATATAACCTCCTCTTTGCTCTCCTGAAATTACAAAACCCCYTGCACTATAAGGGGAAAACACATTTCTTTATGACACTGTTTGCTCAACAGTAAAATAATGAGCAATAACAGATAATTTTATAAGATAATTTTTTTTTCTCTGTTTTAGATAATTTAAGTGTGTATCTCCTTACASTGCAGCACCTTMCCCATGTCAATGATGTATTCCACARGTTAGATAAGAGCAATGTGTTATTCCTCACCCTTGACAGTTCATCCCAGTCAAGGAGTCCTCCTTAGGTGGGATCAGCTGTGGGAGAGCGAGGAGAGAGTCTTTCCCCCCCTTACAGAGATCAAAGTGTCACTTTTGGAATCATTTTAACAAACACTCTGCTSTGTTACCAGAGGCGTCTGGAGGGAAATTATCTCTCTTGTAGCTGCTGCAAACTGGGTGCTGCCAGGTCACTGTGACCTGACAGACACAGCCATGGGGGAGTGAAGTGGGGGAGTGACAGCAGAGTTATCCTGGGAAGATTTGAGAAAGGTTTACAGAGCAGTCGAAAAGCAGGATGTATTTTTAACATGGGYTGCAAAAAAGGAAAATTCTAAAAGGAAAAATAATAACTCTAACTTCTTTTTTAGATATGATTAATTTTTTTTCAGAATCCCACACTCCAGTGACAGTTGGTGATATTAAAGTCTACCTGTATTGGGGACATGTCATATGAAARGAAATGATCCACTGAGCAGTCGGACTGGAAACAATGAGGAATATCAGTCCTAGTTTGGGAAAAAAGGGTTTGTGGAGGAGAAAACCGTCATGACTCCCCTGTATTCCCATAGTGACGAGAGAGGACGGCCCTTGCTGGTATCCATGGTGTGTGTAAGCAAGGAATATTCGTGATACAGAGAAGGCTGAGAGCCACTATCAGAGAGTTTTAGTAATTTAAAGGGAATGATAGAAATTCAAAAAATGATTCAAACAYTGTCCACACATCTATATTTATTCTYATTTTGATGAGTCAAGCAGAGGAATGCTCTTTGGTGGGAGGACTTGAAGAGCTCAATTCTGTTTTCCCCTGGTTCGGCTCCAAAGTGGCACCTGGTTGAGAGYCAAGAATTCCCTGCAGACCAAGAGAAATCAGAGCAGAGGGTAGGGAGGGGATGCAAGACTGGCCGAGGACTGAGATTTCAATGTTGTGAAAAAGGAGAGATTTTGCCATTTACGCAATCCAGTGTAGTTCAAACATGATGCTGCAGCAGAATGGAGACTAACACAAACTCTGCCTGTGGCCTTGGTAATTTTGACCTGATCATTGGAAGGCAGTGATGGATTCTTAAATTTAAATCATTAAAATGAAGCCAGATCAAAGCAGCTCTGAGAATACATTCAGAGAAAGCTCTCTCATTGTGCCAAGAGTAGCCTGCATGCCAGAGCTCTAAATAAACAGTCTAAATATACAGGTTCATAAATCTTGTGTGAGAAATTAAAACAAGGGAAAGGACATTGATTTATTGTATGTTTTCTGGAAAGCTTAAGACTTCATCTTTCATTATAATAACAGYGTTCCGTGCGCTCCGTAAGGGGGCAGAAGTGCTTGACTTCAATTGCGCTTTTCTTGGGGTTTTTTTTTGTAATTATAAGGTGACCAGGAAGTTTTCCCAGAMCAGCAATCTTATCAGCGCCACTTTGAGGTTGTTTCTCAAGTCTCATTGAAAGCTCATAGCTGAGTCCAAGTTTCCCAAAAAGAAACCGACCTCTTGGGTTTGAAATAAGGCTCTTGTTTCAGGGAAAGGATTTTGTGAGAAATGCCACAAAAATCAGGAGAAGCAATTGAGAGTTCTGTGGTCAAGTTGTGACTGATGGATATCACAAGTGTTGCTTCTTATTAAGAGTTAATCCTAGAATCACTAGGATCAAAAAACATTTGGGGTTGGAAGGAACCTTAAGGATCATCCAGTTCCACACCCCTGCCATGGGCAGGGACACCTACCACTATCCTAGGTTGCTTCAAACCTTGTCCTAGAACTCCTCCAGGGATGGGGCAGCCTCTCTTGGCAACCTGTGCCAGCAACTCACCACCCTCACAGGAATAACTTCTTCCTAATATCTGATCTAAACTTACCCTCTTTCACTTTAAAGCCATTAGTGAAGACATTAATGAGTCAACAGGAAGTTTATACCAGATGCAGATACACCCTGATTTATTAGAAGGACATTTTTATGGATAACTCCCAAAAATGTGGTGGTTTTAATTTGTTTCTCACTTTTTATTTTATTTTGCCCCCACTTGTAGAACCTCCATAACCTCCAGACCTGGGTAGCTCCACTGTTGTGTGCTGTGTGGAGGGAGAGAAAGGGGTTAAATCCCTACATCTCTGTGAATCACAGCCTTGCTGTCCTCTCCAGTAAGCTAGGACTTGTCATCTCTGAATTTGGGTTGTACACTTATTTTCCAACTCTGTCACTTTTCATGATCTTTATCTCTGTAAAACTTTCATGATCCAGATGTTCCCTACTGGCTTAGGTGGCTGTGCTGGAACCCATCCCCACTTAGTAGCGCCTGGTGCCTGGGACACAAATCTGTGTCCAATAATCAGAGGATGCAAATGGTATCTGCAGAGCATAGCTGAATTTAATTAGAAGAATAATAAATATCTCAAGCTTTGGCACAGTGCATCCCCATCATGGTTCACTGCCTGTACAAACAGCTCCATGAACAGCTATTCCTTCTCTGCATACCTCGAGATTGACTTTACCTGGATAATAGTACTCACTTTTGAGGCACTTAATAATGAGAAATATTGTGTCAGGTTGGAGGAAATCAAAGAAAAATTGTCTGGGGAAGAAGAATTTTCTTAATGTTGCTCAGTGTCAGCATCTGAGAAAAGTTTTAGCAAGACTGTCKTCGTTGCTGTAAATAGATTCATGCTAGATTGATACCTTAAAACACCTGGCACACCTAATTTTTTTCTTGTTTTTTCCAGATGGCTGAAGAAAATCTTCGTGCCACTCATGGTCAGGTTTTTCTGTCAAGTTGTTTTTCATTTTTCTTTTTTCTTTTTTTTTTTGTTTTTCCTCAAGGTAAGGATGGGATTTGAAAATCTCCCTTCTTAAACTGACCTCCTCTTACATAAATTGTTATAACTCAAAAAAGATGGTGAATACAAAGAGTGGGCTCGAGCCAGCAACCAGAAAAAGGTGTTCAGGGCTTTAACTGGAGGGTTAKATCCTCCTCTGTTATATCTCAAAGGCAGCACTAAACAGGATGTTCTAGAAAAGATGCCTTGGAAAAAGGAAAAAAAAAATTGTCTTCTATTTTTGTCCTCAACATTTTCTTTTATTCCCCTAAGGATTTCTTCTAAACCTGAATTGCTRAGAAAAAATCCTCATTTCCTTACATTCCAGCTTGCTTGAACCCACTGAGAGGTGAGGTGTCTGTCAGCACAGGGGCAATGAACAGGGGCATGGCTGGGTATGGCAGTGATAGGGTGAGGTTGGCTTTTCCCCTTTAAAATCCTTCAAATTGACAAAGCAACAACTTTTTCTCCCRTGGATTGTGGGCTGCCTCCTCTGTCTAGAAGCAGAAGTGGATCTGGGCTGGAGCGCCAAATAACTCTCCTTTCCACCCAAATTTGCTGTTGCCAAGCAGAGACCCTTAAAATTTGGGCAGATGCCACAGAGACTGATATCCCTGCATTGCTGCAGAGGTAGACCTGATCATCAAAATGCAGAATAATTCCTTGCATTAATTGACCTGATGGCCCAGACGGCTGTTCCATTTCACATGAGACCCACCAAAGATCACAGGTCATTTACTCAGTAAATCCTGCGAGTCCCTTAGCAAAGAAGACCTTTCTCAAGGCAAAAAATTCTCTACACAGAGGCCTTGAAGGACAGAGGGAGGAAGAGAATCAGAMTTTCCATCCTGCTCACAGGGCAGAGAAGACACAGGAGAATATCTGTCCCTGGGACGGTAAAGTCTCCTCCACATCCCAGCTTTGCTTTGCTTCCTCACTGGAGAGTGGAAAAAAAAGTTCCCCAAGACTCTTGAGCTGGGGAGATGGGACAACTTTACTTCTATTGAGTTTGGGGGTTCTTTTCTCCACAGTCTCAGTCTAATTTCCCTGCTCTCCATGGGAATGGTAACATCATCAAGTCTGTTGGAGCTCAAGRAGTGTTTGRACAGCACCCTCWGGCCKGTGGTGGGGTTCTTGGGGCTGTCCTGCACAGGGCCAGGAGTTGGSCTYGAGGATCCTYGTGTGATCCAACTCAGGCCAAAGAGATKAAATTATCTTCTCTTTCCTTAGAGGTGATATCTAGGAGTTAAGCTTCACAATTCCCTGGAGGTCGGTATGCCTTTTTTTTTTGCACCTTTCACTGGATAATAGAAAAGCCACAGACTTTAGTAAGCTGATAAATTTCAGCAGTGGCTGAAAAGGCAGAGTACAAATACAGAGTCCACAGGTACTGAAAAACCCCTGGAGAATAACAGTGAAAATGAGAAGAGGATGTGAAAACAACATGTGAAGAGAAAGTGAAACAGTTGGGTTTGTTTAGCCTAGAAAAGAGAAACCTAAAGGAAGCCAGGTGTGTGTTCTTCCAACAAAGGAGGGGGAGGCTATGGAGATCAATAGTTCTGTGCCCTTGGTGACTAAAACAACACAAAATCTGTTCGACTTCCAGCAAAGAAAAGAAATTAAATGCCATGAAAGAAAATGAAGAGTGAATGTTGTCTGGAGAGGCGGTGAAAACTCCTTGGATGTTTACCAGGAGACCTGAGGCAAACAAGCTGTGGAGTGGTGTAGGTGTCCTTGATCCTGCCTTGGTGCAGAGGAGGGGGTTAGGACAGAGGTTCACGATTTGGGGACAAAGAATGTACCTGAGAAGGTGAGAAGCCCCAGAAAATTATTTTCAGCCTTGTTCTTTGCTGCCTCTGTGCCCAGAGTCTCTATTTTTGAAGCTGTATGAAGAAAAACAAACACACACCACCTCCAGCCTTCTTTCTTTTAACCAATGCAAACAGCCAGAGAACAAAATAATTTTCAAGGGGATTTGGGAAGAAGAGTGAGGCAGACAGGTTACTCATCTGCTCYAGAAAAGAAGGATATTTCAATTTAAAAAGTCCAAAAGCTTCAGGAGCTGATGACCTTTAGGTCCATTGCATGCCTTGGAAATCCACTTCTAAATAAACATTGCTGGCTGACGCATGCTCTAATAAGGACGGCATATTGCAGTCATTTGCTGGTCGGTTCAGAGCCTTGTCAGCTCATTCACAGCACATTTACTGCCAAATCATTCCTTTAATCACAGAACAAAAAATGTTACACACACGAGCACATCTCCCTCATTAGCTTGGGTGGGTTACTACTGCTGAGGTCTGGGGGACCTCAACTTCTATTTTCAGGTAACTCTTYGTGTGTGTCTGAGTCACTGCTGTCACCACCAGGGCTCTGCCAGGATGGGAATCACAGCCCTGAACTCTAATAACGCCGATTGTCTTGTCCTGAAGATGTCTAAAATGTCTCTGCCCTGGGTGAGACATAGCTGTGATTCATTTTAGCTGCATGCAGCAGTCCAATGAATGGTGCTTTTTATTCCTAGAAGTCTYGTGGAAATAATTAAAGACCTGCTTGACCTCAGTATACTGTTAGGAGTTGACCCTTTAGGATAGTGATACACCAGGGAAATTAAATAAGTAAAATAAATAAAGTAAGTAAAATAATTAAAATAAATAAAATAAGTAAAACAAGTAAATTAAGTAAAAGAAAAAGTATGGCTACAAATGCCCCTTGTGCCCACCATCCTCAGCCTGGTGAAGGATGTGGGGCTGCTGGAATGACTCCAGAGGAGGCCACCAAGGTGATTAAAGGGATAGGGAAGCTCTCCTGTGAGGAAAGGCTGAGAGAATTGGGTTTTTCAACCTGGGAAAGAGAAGGTTTTGGAGTACCTAATTGTAGGGAGGTACTGCAAGAGTAGGGAGCCTGCAAGAAAGAAAGAGAGGGAATATTTACAAGAGCATGGAATGACAGGACAGAGGGGAATGGCTGCAACTGACAGAGAGTGGGTTTAGATTGGATATYAGGAAGAAATTCTTCCCTGGGAGGGTGGGGAGGCCTGGCACAGGTTTTCCAGTTGCTGCTCCATCCCTGAAAATGTTTAAGCCCATGTTGGATGGGGCTTGGAGCAACCTGGAACAGTGGAAGTGTCCCTCCCTATGGCAGGGGGATTGGAAAGAGACGATCTTCAAGCTCCCTCCCAACCCAAACCATTCCAAGCTTCTGTGATTCTCACACTTCAAATTTTGCAGTCAGCATTTGTAGAGGCAAAAAATCATTCAAGTTGACATTAATATTTGAGAAAAAAAAAGTTAGGTGATGTCTGTATGGGCTGTGGGTTTAACAATGCACATAAACACAGAATTAGGGCCCCTTGCAGATGTTTGCAACCAGCAAAGYGAGAGCGGAAATTCCCATTGCCTTGCAGAGACAGAAGCTGCAGATGCCATGTGCTCTTTTTCCAGGGAGACGCTGTCTGAGCTYGGAAATTAAATATCCTTGGAAAATTTCCTGGGCAATAAGGGCAACTGGCACATCCTGAGTTTCCTCGGTGCTGGGAACTTGTTTAGATGCAAAGTGCCAAATGGGCCTGAACCCTGGAATGTAATGATGCTGAAGTGGGGTTGGGGAGGGTTTGGAGAGCCCCACTGGCACATGCCAAAGGCACACCAAGGGCCTCTCCAGCCTTCTGCTGGGATAGATGGATGGTGTTCTGCTGTCTGAGGATGTTCCCCGTTCAATACATTGCTACACAGTCATCCAAAAATGCTGTTCCAAACTCATCTTCATCGTTACAACTCCAGCAAAGAGAATTCCMGGCCAGCATGTGCTGTTTTCTGACGATTCAATTGCCATTATCCTCATTTTGGTGGCCTTTTTTTAACACTCCCTCTGCCACCTGATGTCCCCARATAAAAGGCCAGTCACTTATTTYACAGAATCACAGAATCCTAGATTGGTTGGGGTTGGAACCTTAAAAGAWCATSTATTTCCAACCCCTCTGCCACAGCAATTTCATATTCAAACTGTCCAGGAAAACTCAAATCAAGAAAAAAAGTATTTTGAGRCTGCAGTGGTCAAATGTAATAAAAAGCAAAAGTCTCCTTAGTTTGAGGTTATCCCATTGTGCCACTGGCCTTGGATCATATTAATAAGTGTTATCACACTGTTCAGTCACTTCTGACTCTCCAGTTCAGGTTCCCATTTTCCATGTGAATTAATTCGTTTCCTGGAAAGCCAAGGAAAGCTGAATTTATGCTTGAAATTCCTTTTTTAATTTTTAAAGAAGACGTTAATCTCTTAAGGGTTTCTAGAAAATTTTCCTTTTAGAGAGCACACACAGGCATTGATGTATATCAGGATGACTTATTCAATGGTAAGATTATATCATTTAAGAAAAAAAAACTTGTGAAACACATATTTTCAGYTTTGTAACTCACATTGTCTCTGTGCTCGTGCAGTATTTGCTTATCTTAAATGTTACCATCAGATCAATTCCCTCTGGTAAAAACATGGCTTTTTTAGCACCTGACAGTATTTTTATTTTTCATCATGATTATTTCCCACACGGATATCAGCTTTATCTGTGATTGCACATTTCTATCAGACTCGATGCCTTACACGTTAAATTTTCTCTTGCCCTGTTTGGGCTCCCTCATGGTCACTTCACTTCACTGTGGAAACCTTGACCCAGGAAAGATCTGTCCAAATCCAGGTGCTACCACCACAGCACCAACCTGTTGTACCTCTTTTATTCAAAGTGAGGAATTTCCACCCAAATTCGAAATCCAGGGAAGTTCAGAATAACACATTCAGTCCCCAACTATAAGAGGCATCCAAATGAAAATGTTCAGGGTGTTTGAGTAATCTTTTTTACATGAGAGGTGTTAAAACCCCCCAGAATAAAGGCTATATGATACATGTTCAGAACAGAATAGTTTATGATATCAGCGTATTTGCTTTTTTTTTTTTTTAGTTTGCTGAAGGGATTCATAGTTGGCATATGAGGTGGTTTGTTGACAGAGGGAGGAAAAAACATGAAGCCAAGCCAAACCATTCCACCTACAATATTAATTAGCTCCAGCATGAAGAAGTCATTCAGATTTTATCGTTTTTCAAAAATAGATTGGTACATTGATTCGAAAAACAAGGACCAAGCTACTGTTTATCAGCCCATTTGAGCCAGTTATATAATTAACATACTAAAAGTTTAGAGGTCCTGTAATTTAAGTGTTCACATTCTCCTTCCTATTTGTGAGTCAAATCCAAAACCCCATTGAGCACAGGGGCTTTTATTATCAAACCATTGCCAAGTGTCGAGATAAAATCCTGCTTCTTCTCAGATTCAAAAACAAATTATTACATATTAGCCTCAGCTTTTAGTGAATAAAATAAAAGCAAAAAAATTAATTTTAATTTTGGGGAAAAGAGGCTGGAAGATGGGACCTGAACTGATCTAAAAGATGATAAAACAGAAACTGAAGAAGAACATTTATCTTTGTTGGGTTTTTTAATCAAGAGGTTTTTGTCCTATTGGATGAAAATCACAAATGTTTCTGGTCGTTCCAGAGTTCCTGGGTGCCTTCCTCTCCAGATCAGTCACTGGAGGAACTTGGCAATGAGTGCAGGTGGCCTGCAAGGCACGCTGGAATATGGCAAAGGATGATCTCATCCCACTGCCAGCAGARCCAGGAGCTCCCAGACAGAGCAGGAACTGCCAGGACAGACACAACCAGGGCTGAATCTGGGATCTGGTGCCTCACTGAGAGGCTCCTTGGCTTTYCTGGTGCTTCAAGGGGAGTGTGGGAAGCTGCTGCGGAATGGGAGGGTTTGAGGAGTTTCTGCTTTCTCACTGCTCTCCCAAAGGAGAACTTTGATCATCAGGACCATGAAGATGTTGGGAGGGAACATCTCTCCTGTGAGGAAAAACTGAGGGAATTGGAATTGTTCAGATTGGAGATGAGAAGGCTCCAGAGAGACCTTACTGCAGCCTTTCAGTACTTAAAGAGGCTCCAAGAAAGCTGGAAAGGGACTTCTAGCAAGGACATGATAGTACAAAGGGAACTAGTTTTAAGCTGAAAGGGAATAGRTTTAGATTGGATATTTGAAAAAAATTCTTCCCTATGAGGGTGGGGAGGCCCTGGCACAGGTTGCCCAGAGAATCTGTGGCTGCCCCATCCCTGGACGTGTCCAAGGCCAGGTTGGATGGAGCTCTGAGCAGCCTGGGATAGTGGAAGGTGTTCCTGCCCATAGCAGGGGGTTGGAACTGGATGATCTTTAAGGTCCCTTCCAACCCAAACCGTTCCATGATTCTGTGGTTGTGTATTTCCAGCAACGGAATGCTCCCTGAGGTGGGACTCTGGTGAGAAATGTGGGTACAAAATATCACACAGGCTGTGAGCCTCCTGCCAGTTCTCCAAGAGAGACAATTGGAGACTGAAAGACATTGTTGTAGGTTTAGGGAGTCTTTAGTTAGCAAAAATACGTGGACTTAACTAGCTATCCTATTTTTAAGGGATTATCCTTTTTTTCTGAAAGACTAAAGATGGAAAGCTCTCCCTTTGTTGAAATAATCATGRAATAACAGAATRGTTTGAGTTGGRAAWAAACSCTAAAGATCACCTAGTTCCAATCCCSCTGCCATGGGCAGGAACAGYTTCTGTTTCATCCATTTCTTCTGGTAAGTAAAAGATCAGCTTAATCATCAACCACATTTTTGCAGGACAGAACTGAGGCAGAGTGGCTGTTTATGGCACTTCTCAGTGCGAAACCYGCCTTGAGAAACCTTTTAACAAAAGTGAGCCCAAGCCTTGACAAATTAGTCTTAAGAAAAGCCCATTCATGTTGTCCTCAGCAGTACTGAATTACGCACTTGAAATAAAAATAATAGACTTTGCCTGTCAAAATGTGCTATTACCCCATAAAACTCTGCCTTTTCACTTTTTTGTTCAAGTGGAGAAACTGCATGCAAGGAAGCAGATCTGTGAAAGGCCCATTAGCAGCTCGGCAGGCAGCAGATGCTCACCAGAGGTGCAGATCAGTCTCTTTGCAAAGCTGCAGTGAGGTTATCTGGGGGTTAAACSCTCCAGGKGTGATGACAAGTGAGATCTTCCTGATGGTTCCTGTCCCTGGGAACGTCCTTTCCCAGCCCAGTTGCTGCTTGGTCTTCACTGCAGTGGGGATGCAACATGAGATGTGTGTGACTCCAGCCTGGATCAGCAGGAACATCTCTGAAAAACATGGAGAAATTATCTTCATTCAAGTACAGGAGAAGGTCTGGATGGATAGAAGCTCTGGGATGAACAATTTGAGAAGGGCAGCAAAGCTGGGGAAGGATCTAGAGCACAAGTCTGATGAGGAGGAGCTGGAGAAGTTACAAGGCTGGGGAGCCTCAGCCTGGAGAAAAGACAATCAGGGGGACCTTATTGCTCTCTAAAAATCCCTGACGGGGGGAAGGTGTAGCCAGGTTGGTCTCTTCTCTCAGGGAATCAGTGACAAGATGAGAGSAAATGGCCTGAAATTGCTCCAAGATAAATTTATTTAGAATATTGTGATTTTTTTTTTTTTCCATGGGGAAGTTTGTAAGGCATCGGAACAGGCTGTCCAGTGAAGCAGTGGAGTCACCATCCCTGGATGTGTTCAAAAAAATGTGTGGATGTGGCCCTTCAGGACACAGTTCAATGGTGAACATGATCATGGTGCTGGATTAACATTTGAATTTAATGATCTTAAAAGATTTTTCCAGCCTTAATGGTTCCGTGATTCTCTGACTGAGGAAATTCTCCTTGACCATCACAAAGCCAAACAAAAAAAACTTATAAACATTTTTTTACAGGCCTTAAATTTTTGAAATGTTTTCCCTAATGAAGATGTGAAGAAAATTACACATTCTGTCTTTGACAGGAGCAACTCGTGTGCTACAATTGTATCTACAATCATTCCTATGGGTCATTAGACTGAAAGAACAAATTAAAATGAGTCCTTCTGAAAAATTCACCCATTGTTAAAWAATATATCTTGGCACAATAAAAGCATTGCATATTTCGGGTGGTATGCTAGCTTCATTTTCAATCAAAAGAATCATTAAAGGCTTGGTTGAAAGAGCTGTATTTTCCTCTGTGGCCACTGGTGCTTTAAACCATGGAAATGTTAAAATGCTCCTGGCAGATGCTCATTCCTGTACAGCAGAAAGAGAAGTGATCTATTGTCTGCTTAATTATTTTTAATAAYAGAGTGAAAATTCATTAGAAATGGTTGAAATTGCAAGAAGTGTTGATTCAAGTCAGTTGGCTTCACAACGTGTTGACATTTGCAGATGGCAAAGCTCACATTGACTTCCACAGGACAAGTGAGGCTGTGGTCCTTGGTCATACGGAAACATGAAGTAAACAAAGTTCTTAGAGATAAAATCTCTTCTTAGATAAGTTGATATTTTTGTGCCACTCAGTGCAAGGAAGACTTTGAGAGGCTGGAGGGTGTCCAGAGATGGGACTGGAGCTGGAGAAGGGTCTGGAGCACCAGCAGAGGCTGAGGGCTGGGGCTGCTCATCCTGGAGAAAAGAGGCTCAGGAGGGATTCCTCTGTGAAGGAATCGAGCTCTGCTTCCAGGGAACAAGGGACAGGATAAGAGGAAACAGCCTCAAATTATCCCAGGGGAGGTTTAAATTGATTATTAGGAGGAATGTTTCATGGGAAGGGTTGTAAAAAGATTGGAAAAGGCTTCTCAGGGAAGTGGTGGAGTGACCATGCCTGGAAGTGTTCAAAAACCACACCCTTGACCCCATGATCTAGTRCTGAATGTGGTGCTGCTGGGTTGGCAGCTGGACTTAATGATCTTAAAGGTCTTTTCCAACCTCAACGATTCTGTGATTCTGTGACCTAACTGAGGAAAAAGAAAAATAAAAAACAACAACGAAAAAGAAAAAAAACCCACAAGTTTTTAGTGTACAGTTTTATTCGAATGCAGAGTAGAATTAACAGCCTGCCAAGTTCAGTAGAAGGGGGAATAATTATTTAAAGTTAAACTCATTTATTTTTAACCGATTTTTGGAAGAAAAGCTAGGAAGTGTCGGCAGAGCCAGAGTTATGTGGGAAGCAGGACAGATCATAGAATGGTTTGCATCTCCTGGACATAAGGAAAGGGTGTTCATAATTTAWGAAAAAGCTGATGGTTCAGTTCTARAAAATWCCTGAACACWGAAACTTTTAAAGATAGAGACAGCAAATAGTATGATATGTCAAGTGAATATTCATTGTCTACCACACTTAGGAAATTTATCCCTAGGTTAGTTTTTTGAGGAATTGTTAGTTTTCAAAGCCCTTGCCTTTATTTTAGTCTTGGTTTGCCAGAGAATTGCACAGAAATGTTGCTTGGGGGACACTCATGGCAGGCATTTAGTTCAGCTTCCTGCCTGAAAAAGGGCTGTGGCCAACATTAGATAAAGTCACTGATGACTTCTCCCATTCAGGGCTTGACATTTCTATGACCTCACCAGTGAACAGGTTTGGTGATTTTTTAGTTCAGGGTTGGTTTTGAGATTTATTGAGGGTCTGCTCAATGACAGGACAATAGGGAATGACTTCAGGCTGAAGAAGAATAGATTCAGATTGATATTGGGAAGAAATTGTTCCCTGTGAGGGTGATGAGGCCCTGGCACAGGATGCCCACAGAAGCTGTGGCTGCCCCATCCCTGGAAGTGTCCAAGGCCAGGTTGGATGGGTTTGAAGGATTTTGGTCTAGTGGAAGGTGTCACTGACCACATTTAGGAGATTGGAATTGGATGATCTTTAAGGTCCCTTCCAACCCAAACCGTTTGATGATTTTCTCAGTTTATGCCACCCTTAAATTTCCTGGGAGGGCTCTGTGTCATCACCTGGGCCCTGAGGAAGGGGAATGGTGATATCAGCCCTGGCTATTCTTGTTACGAGGTTCCTGACAGACACTCAGCCCTTGRTCCCTGTCCTTTGAACAAGGTGATCCAGCCAATTTTCACCCTCCTTGACAGCCTGTTCTTCCACAGCTCCCTCCAAATGAGAATTCAGTGGGAGGTGATATCTAAAGTCATATTAAGCCCAAGACATGACATTTGCCAAACTTCTTTCACCCACTAGACATCCAATTTTGTCATATAAGGCAATTAGGGCTCTCARTCACCCTTTGCCCTTCTTGTTAACCCCATGGTTTTTCCAGAGGGAGGAATTACTTGGAGTGACTTAYATTKTRGAGTATTTTCCTCATTACTATRATGATTGTTTTTATTGCTATGTTTTACTTGCTTTTGGTGATTTCTTTTAATATCAGCTTTTTTTTCATTTGTCAGGGATCTTCCCATATCACTTATTTTTCAAGGATGATAAAAAATTTTACAATCACATAAAACAGGCCTTAAATACTGTATAGGATTTCTTAAGGACCTTTATTCAGACTTYAAAAGGAGTTTAAAATTCACAGGATGGATTTCATCATGTGTAATCTTGAAACAAGGAAAATGTTTGTAAACATCCACAAAATGTGGTTTTCTTCSTGATTTGTGATACATTTCAATGTGGTTTCCTGTCATAAACCCCTTTTTTCATATGTTAGAGTGAAGTTGCTTGATTTAATTTTGTAAGTTCTTTAAAGACAAAAGTGAGGGCAGACTTGCTTTGAAATGTGTTAAAAGTCTATCTGAGTTTTATRGTTGAGCATTAAAGCTTAGAATTTCATTGAAGTTTAAACAGAACATGGGAACTAAGAGAAAACTTATAACTTATTCTGAAAAATTGGACATGTATTTCTGTCTTACCTAAAATGACTGTGATAGCAAAACAGGAAATAAATAAACMAAAAAAGTTTTACTCAGCAACATAAACTACTTCTGAAATACCCAACATTTGTTTTTCATGGAACACTGTGTTCTTAATCTAATTTATCGATGTTCTTTTAAAAAAAAAATAAGTTTGCTGTTTCAGGATGTCATAAACATTATGAAATAAGTGGGATCAGCAAAAGGATAGAATGAAGTGAAAGATCARGTGGAGTGTGTTTACATGCCTCAAGAAACATCCACTCAGAAATAATCACATGTTTTTTTCTTCAAAGAACCTTTTTGAATTTTTTTTTTTTTAATATTATGGAATTTGATTTATTCATGGCAGGTCAGAAAAAGCATCTTTTCTTTGTGCATGCAAACAAGTTCCAGAAGCTGATAAATACTTACTCCATTAAAGTTAAATCCATCATCTCTGTAAAAAAAAAATTGTAATAGATTCTGAAATTAATGTTTTATGAAATATCTTAGAGACCTTTTGTTATTTAAAAAAGCAAAGCTTGTAATAATTCAGTGGTCTATTTGAGGGCGATATAAAGTTCACTTTAGAGGAAAACACCTAATGCTTTAACAGAAGCAGTTTTTTCTTAAAATACCTCTTGTAACAAAACATTTTCCTTTATTTTGTGTGCTTTGCCCAAAGCATTGATTAGAGCATGCAATTACAGACAAGCTTTGCTGAAAATACTAATCAAACAGGCTACACAGAAGCTGGGACCAATAATTCACATGCAAAAATATGTTAATGAGGAAGAGAGGGTGGTACCTGAGGAGCAACTTTGCAAAATCACAAGAAACAAGAGACAAAACAAGAGGAAATGGCCTCAAGTTGGTCTGKAGGAGAGTTAGATTGGATATTAGGAARAATTTCTCCCCTGAARGGGTTGTSAGAYGTTGGRACAGGCTGCCCAAGCCAAWGGTGTCAYCATCCCTGGAAGRTTTYAAAATACATGCAGTTSTGGCMTTTGGGGACAKGGGTTAGTGGTGGCCTTGGCAGTGYTGGGTTAATKGTTKGCCTTGATGTTCTTAAAGGAGTTTTCCAATCTAAGACATTCTGTGATTCCATTAGAGCACCTTGTCTGCCAAATCAGGAGCGCTGGGGCCATTCCTCAGCTGGGRTTAACTGGGATGAGCTCTGGTACTGAACTGGGCAGGTGATGTTTGTGCCCTGGAGTTTGTGCACATCGGGTTCAGAAAGTGGTGACAAGAGGATGGAAAGGAAAACACAGGTTTTTAATGGGAAAACTCTCTGGGACAAAAAAAAAAAAGCCTGTGGAGGAGAGTTGGGATGATGCAGCACTTCAGACACTTTAGCTTTCTCTCCAAATACCTGATTCTCCAGAAGATAAAAATAAAACAAGGGAATGCAAAGAGACAAACAAGTGGTGGAGTAGGAATGAGCTGGTCAGAAATTCCAGAGAAGGAAAAYCCAGGGGAAGGGGCTGTTGTGTGACAGGAAAGGCACATGGCAAGAAACAAAATGCTAATATATAAAATTAATATATTTTTGTTATAGATAGACTTCTTAAGAGTCTTCTGTGTCATAGGAATCTAAAATGTGCTACCAAGCTCCCCATTTTTTCTGCCTGTAGCTCATCTCTTGTCTTGAGCAAACTCCCTGCTGTCTCCCTTGCCTCTAACTTTAATTTAATAATATACTGGGTTGTCCAAACGATTTTCAATCATTTAAAAAATGCTGATTTTTTTGTTTTTTGTTTTTTAATAGCTCACTTTTTAGGTGACTGATGCAAAGTATCCTAAACTGATGCTGTTCTAGGAACACAGGACCTCAAAAGTGATTTACATGCTTAGCAATAGAATTCCAATTCTTCTCTATAGCTCTTTTTTTTTTTTTTTCCCCATTCTTGGCTTACCTTCGTAGGTACAAATAAATCCCTTTTTATTTAGCATACAAGATCAACTATTTTACTGGATGCCAAGTTGYCAGTAACAGCTCATGGAAAATAACAGCTCCTGTGCATCTTTTGAGGTTTTTTCCACTGATTAATGTTTTCCAGACATTTTTCTGGAAACCAGGTTGGTATGGGATCTCATAAACAAGCAGTGGCATGCTCAGAAAATAGAAAAGTGGTCCTGATCATCAGAAATCTCTCATCTGGATGCAGGAGGACAGATTGTGCAGACAATTGTCAAACAGCCCAGTTGAGCAAGGAGGCAGTGGCAGGCAGTGACAATATTGGAGTAGTTATGTAGTTCTCATACATAGAATCATGGAATGAGTTGGAAAAAGGACCTTAAAGATCATCCAATTCCACCCCCATGCCATGGGCAGGGACACTTTTCACAATCCCAGGTTCCTCCAAGTCTCTCCAACCTGGCCTTGGACACTTCCAGGGATGGGGCAGCCACAGATTCTCTGGGCAACCTGTGCCAGGATCTCACCACCCCCACAGGGGATAATTTCTTTCTAATATTCAATCTAAACCTACATTTACCCTTGTCCTGTCATTCCAGGCTCTTATAAAAAGACCATCTCCATCTTTCTTGTCAGCTCCCTTCAGGTACTGGAAAGTTGACGCTGGGTCACCTTGGTTGAACAATTCCAATTCTCTTTCCTCCCAGCAGAGCTCCTCCATCCCTCTGATCACCTCAGTGTCTCCTTTGGACTCCTCCAACAGCTCCAGATCCTTCCTGTGCTGTGACCCCATAGCTGGAGGCATCTCTGCAGGTGGGGTCTCACCAGAACAGAGCAGAGGGGCAGAATCCTCTSCCTTCACCTCCTGCCCACCCTGCTTTGGATGCAGCCCAGGACAGCAGAGCTGAAGTTAAGAAAACTTAATAAAAATTWTAATTTCCAAGCCATCTGCAGTATCACAGTGTCCCTCATTTCCTCCTCCATGTCATGTTATTGTCCTCTGGAGCCAATGTCATCTTCTGCTTCCTCCTTCTCTACCTTCCCCTACTTTCCCAAACACTGAGATGTTTTTTCTGCCAGTATTTCCCAAGATTTGTTTGTTTATTTATTTTTGTAACAATGAAATAAAAGCCTCTGAAATCCTGTTTTTTTCTACAGTTGTCATAACTGCCTTCATTAATGATGCTTCTCTTTGTTAGGAGGAGCTGATTTATTTAATTGTATTTGYTRGGAATTKTATCTGGARGAAAAATAAACTGTGAGAAATAGAYCTTATCATGCCATGCACGCCTGAATTTCAAACAGATTTTACTGGAAGCTACATTATGGGGACAGAGCTGAGGTGCTGTCGTTCTTCTGCACCTCAAAGACACAGCAAACCTTGACAATCCTCCAGGAGAAACTCTGGAGCTGAGCAGCATGTCCATTGAAATTCAAGGAAATGCCTTTCCTCTCCTTTCTGGCTTCAAACTTTGGAGTTCACAGAAATGTTAGGCAAGTCTTCTGCTTTGAAATTATCTTCTCCTCATGAAGGTGGGGGTCACCTTGGGTAGCCAGACTCAGGCATTCAGCTGCAGCACATAGCTACAGGACATTTGTGTGTTCTGGGAGAAGAGCCGAGCAGACTAAAGGCATTAAAGATGGTCCCATTGGCTGTCCATTTCTACTCATCAGAAACTGCAAATCCTGCTGGAAAATATCTCTCTCTGCTTTAACACTGAAAAAGAGTGGCTGGTTAAAGAYAGAAGGCAGCTTAGAGGGATCCTAGCAAGGACTGACACAAAATAAGGCAGAAGCACTGAAAGAATTCCGTTCAGGGTGAATTTCATCCAGGGTCAACAGCATAATCTCCAGAATGAGAGCAGAGCTCAGACATTCCAAATCATCTCTGGCCAGCAGAGGAGGTTGGTGGTGGTGCTGCTGGGTCTTGTGCCRCTGAGAGATTTCTATTTCTGTGAGTAATAACCTTGGCATAATCAGGAATTGGGAAAGGTGATTTTCCAACAAATCTGAGGGTGTTGTTTGCCAGCTGTGTCCTGGGTTGCATCTCAAACAGAGTGACCATCGGGTCAAATGAGAGGATGCTGCCCCTCTACCTTGTTGAAACCCTCTGTGGAGCTGTGTCCAACTCTGGGACCTCCAGAGAAAGACTTGGACCTGTCCAGAGGAGAGCATTAAGATGATTTAGAGGGATGGAGCACCTCTGCCCTGAAGACATGCTGAGAGAATTGGGATTCTTCATGAAGAGAAGTTTCTGGGGAGACTTTAGAGCCCCTCCATTACTTGAAAAGAGCTGGAAAGAGATTTTTTTTGGCAATGGCTTTATGTTACAGGACAAGAGGGAATGGCTTTAAGCTGAAAGAGGBAAGATTTAGATGGGATATTTGGAAGAAATTACTGTGAAGGTGATGAGGCCCTGGCACAGRTTGTCCAGAGAAGCTGTGGCTGCCCCATTCCTGGAATTGTCCAAGATCAGGCTGGACAGGGCTTTGAGCAACCTGAGATAGTGGAAGTGTCCCTGTCCATGGCAGAGGGTGGAATTGGATGACCTTTAATGTCCCTTCCAAWCCAAACCATTCCTTGTTTCTCCAAGTCTCCAAAAACACAATCCAGGATCTTTGGTTTCCCACTCCTCTGCCTCCTCTTTGCACAAACATCCACCCCCTGGATAAACCAATTTCTCTAGAAAGGAAATGATGCATTTTTATCAACAGAGGTTTTGTGCTTAGGAGGGAGAAATGGGTTACATTTTCAGCATTATGATGCTTYTAATCCCCATAGGATTTTCTACATAAGAAAACTGCATGGGAGTCTCATCCAGGGTGCTGGGTAATACATTCCACACTTAGCAACTCATCCAGAGGCGTATTAAATTTTGACCAGGAACCGGGGAATATTTTTTTTCTGGTTTCACAAATGGGTCTTTGATACGAAGTTTAAGTCCAAAGTTCAAAATCCCCCAAAGGAGAAAGAAGTCTGGGTTTGAAATTGTGATTTGAACCTTTTAAAGGTAACTGTAATTCAATTCTGGGTTCTAAAACACATCCTGTCAACTTCCTATTATTGAAATCAACATTAATTAATGTTGCTTTGACCATGTTCTTAGCATTACCATCAYTTTCAGCCTTGACTTTTGCCACCGATACATTTCAAAATTGTTATTCTAAACCTGTAAATACCAAAATTAGTCAGTAAGAAGCTGTACCAGAGCCACGCAAAAAGTGATTCACCTGTTTCACAGTGACTCAAATACAAATAATTCGGAATTTTTTCATGGAAAAATAATTTCCAATAACAGTGTTATATGGGAGGATGATTCTTGACTAGCCTTAGTGGTACATCAGTGACAAAGCAATGACTAAATTCAGGTAATATTTAAAATTGCAGCTTAGAGATTCAATAATTCTCTATTTTCTTTCCAAGTGATCACTATCACCATAGGGGGTTTRTGTTCCTTCCTGGGCCATGTCTACAACCAGCACAAGAGTTTAGAAAGTTCTGCTGAGATCAATGTCCCCATGACCAGACCCCAAGGACCTCCCCCTCCCAGCCAGCTGCTGAGTACAAGATTGGCAGTTCCATTATCTTCTAATTTACTTATTTATTTTACTTAAAATGGATCTGAAACCTTGACCAAGATTTATAAAGCTTGTCGGTGTGGCCAAAAGTGAGATGGACAATGTGTACAGGTGATGAAGAACAAACAAAAAGCCAATCAGTAGGTAAAAAACTAAAACCAAATTAAATTAAAATAAAAATTGGCTAGTCCCACTTACGGTGTCTGCAGTGTCCTGCACACCAACACCTCTGTCTAAGTTTGAACCTCCAGAGATATTAATATTGTGCTAATAATAACCAGCTCTGTATCTCTGTGTATTCTACATATGCGTAAGTTGTTCGTTGCTAATTTGTCTGCAGGAAGGTCTGAAATCCTCTCTGAAGATTTAAATGTCTTACAAGTTTTATTTTTACATCCAAGTTGCCGAAGGTGAGCCCAGTTTCACCACCCACGCATGCAATGAAAAAAAAAAAAACTTTCTAATTTGCTGGAGAAGGTCCTCCAATCCCCACCCACAGCAGGATGGTATTTTAAATTTTCCCAGAAGAGTTGATTATGGTGAGACCCTTAAATTACCACCTACGTCCACACACCCACGAGTAGATGCACTTGGTCTCTTGTAACATGGAGCCCTGGAAAATTGACTTTTTGAGAGATCTGGATGTGGGTTTCTTTGCCTTTGTTGACAGAGCAAAGGTGAGAAATACAAATCCATTTGTGAGCTCTGTAAAGGGGAGCTTTCACCACCAGAAAACGGTGTCTTAACACAGGCTGGAGCTCATCTTCAGGCTTGTACACCTGAAATTGCTTCTTTCTTTGGAWTCAGCCTGGAAATTAAGTTAATTTTCTGTGCTGCTGCTGTCTTGTATCACGGTGATGTTTCAGTCGGGGTGGAGCTTCTGCTTATCTATTTAAAAAGAAAAGAAAATCACTCAGATTCATGTTGAGACTGTTGACAGAGCATTTTGTAAGGGGGAAGGTGAGCAAGCAGAGGTTCCTGCAAGACCAGCACCATCCCTTTTTGCCAGGCAGGGAAGCAGAGGCACAAGAGGGATGAATGCCATGACTGATTAATGCTCACTGCCTCTTGCCAGGGAAGAGTTAGGAAGAGATGTTAAATCTCCCCATTAGCAGTTTCCTGTCTCAAGTACTCAAGTGTTTCTGCATATTTTATCCCCTTCTGTCTCTCTGGGACACTCCAGCCACTTTTCCTCCACCGAGCTCTGATCTGCTCCCAGAATCTGATGCTGTGATGTCTCTGAACTCTCTCCTAGCCAGGAATTCTGTTTTGGCCCCAGGAACCTTTAAGGATTCTTGCTGGAACACCACAATAAAAGTAGGGTATAAAGCTGTTAGAGAGCATCCAAAAGAGGATGATGAAGATGGTGGAGGGTCTGGAGGGGAATCCTTAGGAGAAGTGGCTGAGGCCACGTGGTTTGTTCTGTCTGGAGGAGGCTGAGGGGAGACACTGAGGTTCCTCAGCATCCTCATGATGGGGAGCAGCAGGACAGGTGTAGATCTCTGCTCTCTGCTGAACTGAGGGTCTGAGCTGAGTCAAGAAATGTTTTGAGGATATTAGGAAAAAAATCTTCACCCAGAGGGTGGTTGGACACTGGAACATGTTCCCCAGGGAAGTGGTCAYAGCCCTAAACCTGCCAGAGCTCAAGAAGTGTTCATACAACACTCTTAGGCTCATGGTGGGATTYTTGGGGGTGCCCTGTGCACAGCCAGGATYTGGACTTTGATGATCCTCATGGGTCCCTTCCAGCTCAGGGAATTCTATGATCTTAGGAATCACATGACTCTCTGTTCCTAAATAACACTGTTATCTGCCTGGACCTTCTTGCTGCATCTGTGCAGAGTTGCAGAGATTCTGACTGGAAAGGCCCAACTTTCCAAAAGCAAAACAAAATCATTGACATCCAAGCTGAGATTCTCAATATGCAAAAAGCCAGGGCAGTGAGGGATATTCAGTGTCCTCTTAACAGAGGTGCATTTTATGTTGGCATTTCGAAACTCATGGCTGGATCTTATGTTCACTGATGGAAATAGCATGGTGATTTTTTTTTTTTTTAATAATAATAGAATATCCAGTGTTGGACAGGACCCACAARGATCATCAAGATCCAGCTCCTGGTCCTGCGCCTCAAGAATCACACCATGTGCCTGAGAGCATTGTCCAAATGCTTTTTGGGATGTGGCTGCAGATGAACAGGAGAGACCCTAACCCTAACCCACCCTTTTTTTCTTCCACCCATCTGTYTCAAGTTAAAAGTGAAAAGCTGATTGCAAGACTAGAGAAATGGCTATATAAAAAAAGCAATGACACTGTGTCCCCAGCTGCTAGGGCTGAGATTTGTCCTCATGGCGTGGTTCTCAAACATTGAATGGGGCATTGCAAATGCAGATACTGAGCTCAGTGTTTTCCCAGTTCTGGGTGTGCAGAAGTGCCCAGAGTTACAGAGAACACCCCTGGATGGAGTTCAGCTTCTCTTCTCCCCTCCAAGGAAGTCCAAAAAGACACTCAGAGATGGATAGAGAGAGGAAATCCTGCCACTGTTGGCAGCAGCCATGGGGAGAAATCAGTGATTCAGGAACTGTAAAACAGCAAGATGGAGCAGCACAGGCCTTAAAACCAGAACGTGGTTGGAAGGTACTTTACACATTTCAGTTCTGCCAGCTTGGGAAATGATCTGAACCCCATGAACAGTCACCTCACCTCAGCATATCCAGAATAGGCTCGGGGTTCATGGCTCCATGACTTGGTTGAGGTGCTCTCTGTCCATCTCTGTGTATCCTTTGCCTTATCCTCGATAACATTTCACACCTTGGCCAGGCTGTGCACATGAGGGGCATCATGTCACAGCAGTACTGACAATGTTTCTGTGAAAACAAACATCCCCAGGGGTGGCACTAATTGGGCTTCTCGCTGTGGGGCTGATTAATAAACCTCCAGGGAGGAGCCAGCCTTGTGCTCCAGGACTTGGTGAGTTTAGAAAAAAAWCTCAGTGAAGTTTGAAACCGAACAGGCTAATACCTTTTGAATGCTAAATTAAAAAGCACCCATCTGATCTCAAATTCCTCTCGGGAGGGGGRAAATTCAGAGGGAGAAGTGGGATGATGAAATTGTCTGGGAGTTAGYGGTTCTGAGTTGTCAGGCTGGGGCTGAGCCACTGCTGGGTAAATGCGACCTTTCCTTCGCTCCCTGCTCCTCCACATCACTCCTACCTCCTCAGAGGTGACAGAACAATATCTAACAGCCGGTTTCTCACCTCTGCAGGCTGTGACTGACACTGGAAGGAACTGAGGGGAGACATCCTGAGGGTTTTTTCCTCTTTTGATTTGAAGCAGGATCAGCAGATCCCCACCAGGCATATGATCCAGAATCACAGAAATCTTTGCTGTGCTTATTCCTGCTGTGTTCCCCCATTGCATGAAATGGCCTCTGGACTAGAAAATGTACAGGATGGTGGGATTTCTCCCATCTCTGGGAGAAAGTGGCAATAGAAATTCCACCTCTCAGTGAAATCAGCCAAATGGATCAGATTTTGGCTTGAAGTGGCACAGGTTGTGGACAGATGCACCTTTTCTTATCTCTGGGTTTTAACTTCAACTCATGACAGAATAAAGGATGCGTGCAAGTACCCAGTGAATGCCTACCCTTTCAACTGCTCAGTTTGAGCTCATATAATAAACTAGGAAGCTCCAGCTGGGGCGTGAGTCTTTTTTGGGGGAGGACCCAGGATGTTTGGTGACTCAGGATATTACTACAAACCCTTGAGCCYGAGCTAATGCCAAGGAGCAGCCAGGAGGGAAATGAAAAGGTGATGACTGCATCCACAATAATCTGGTCTAAATTAGCATTGACCCCTCAGGAAAGAGATTTTGGAGTCACTGCAGATAATGCAGGTATGTGTCACCCCAGTGGTCAGCACAAGAAAAGTATGTGAATAAAATMCTAGAATTTACCAGAAAATGGATGGAAAACAGAGTTTCTGTGTAAAGTGTGTGCATGTAAATCCCTGGTGAACCTAAATCTGGGGCACTGTATGGGCTTCCATTCATGCCATATAAAAAAGCATGAGGCTGAGTTAGAAAAGGTAAAAAAGAAGGATGATCAGAGATGTGGGCTAGTTTTAATATGAGGAATGGSTAAGCAGTAATTCTCATCGCAGCTGCGAGTCTTTCTGTGCACCAGCAGCCATCTACAAAGTGATGACGAGCACAAAAAGGCTGAGTAAGGAAAGGTTATTCATCATTTCTCATASCATGACAACCCAGGGACACTAATGAAGTGATCAGATAGCAGGTTTAAAACAAACAGGAGGAACTTCCTCTACACTCATCCTGGAACTTGGGAGTTGCAAATGTAAGGTTTTCCAGAAAGGGCTTAGAAAAATCCRTAGAGAAAAATCTCATGGATGGCARCTAAAGACCAAAGTGTGCTGGTTTTGGCTGGGATACAGTTGATTTTCTTTATAGTAGCAAGTATGGGCTTATGGTTTGGATTTGAGATGTAAACAGCAGTGATAACGTAGAGATGTTTTAGATGCTGCTGAGCAATTCTTTCACAGCCTTTTCTGCTTCTCACCCCACCAGCGAGTGGGCTGGGAGCCCACAAGTGTTTGGGAGGGGACACAGCSAGGACAGCTGACCCCAAATGACCCCAAGGGAGAGTTCAGACTGTGTGACATCATGCTCAGCATGTAAAGGGGTGAAAAAGAAGCAATGGGGAGACTTTGAGATTGATAACATTTGTAATCCAAGTCTTTTTTAAGCCCCCAAGGTGGGGCTAGGAGGGTTTGAGACAACACCAGGTTTGAATGGGACGTGCTGGACTGAATTTATGGCTGCTATTGCTGTTCAGCTGTTAATTGGCAGCCCCTGTGTYTSCCTGAGTGTCTATTCGAGCCCAGTGCTTGTTAGTGGCTGCTCTTTTCTTCCTCTGCTCACTGTGGTGCTGCTCTGCTCCTTATCTGCCTGTGCTGGGAATGCTCTGATAACAGCAGCAGGGATGTGCCAGCCCTGGCAGATGGCCAGGGGCTCACTGCTGTCTCTATGCTGCTTTTTTGGACGCTCTGGAACTCCAGTGTGAACCTGAATCAAAGGGACATTGACCTGAGGACGAGTCCACGAGAGAACAGGACACCCTGAAATGTCCGTGGYTGTGATTGTGCCCCACCAGAGCAGGTTCATCCTGAAGGGTCTGACTCAGAGAATATGCCTGTGCCACACCTCCAAAAGGATTGTGGCCAAAAAAAGAAACCCAGGCTGGAGAAGGCACCTCTTGAAGCGATGCTGGCTGTGCACGAGGTCACACTGCAGCACCTAAAAACTTGTGGCCAAGGATGAGCCCATGATGGAGCTGGGAAATCCTTAGATGGACCTCAGCCTGTGTTGGGATAGGTTTTCTTCCACAGGGACAGAGGCTGTAGATAAATCTATTCCATGGAGAGATTGTGGTTCACTGATGAGGTTCCAGCTGAAACAGGTACATTCCTGAGGGGCTGCAGCCTGTGGATAAATCCAAACTGGATTACTGAGAGCAAAGACATGAGTTTATTGCAATACTAAACCCTATAACYTTATTTAAGGTGACCATGGATGGAGTTTGTAATGGAAATACCTTCAAATTGTTGCAACCCATGATTTGGGCTGCGTGTTTTTAGGTTTATTCTGCCAGGAACCACTCGAATCAGTGGAGAACAACCTTTTTAARCAGCAAGTGCAGCTGTGACCTGACCTGAACTGGGCTTGGTGCCCAAAAACTCCACATCAGACCCCTCCTTTCCATTCTTGAGTGACCACCATCACAGCTGGAGCCCAAAGTCATGGGCTAAAGGAACCCAATGGACATTTGTGGATATTTGTGGATATTTTATGGGCATTTTATGAACCTTTCATGGGATTGGTCCGTAGATTAGAGGGATGATATTTGTGTATTATATGAAATGATGGGAAGGGRGGTGGAGGGTTACACTGGATAATGTTGGAATTGAGGGTGTTGTAAATGGTGTGGAATAATGGGTGGAGAAGGTGCTGCTTGGGCTGTTAATTTGATTTTCTTCATAGTAGCTAAAGTGGGGCTATGGTTTGGATTTGTGCTCTCCTGGAGATGGCTGAATAGCTCTCTGCCCATGGGAAGTGAGGAATTAATTCCTTCTCTTTCTCTGTGGGGCTCTTTCATAACTATTTAACTGTCTTCATCCCAACCCACAAGTTTTTTCACTTTTGCCTTTCCAATTTTCTACCTTCTCCCACTGGAGAGGAGTAAATGAGCAGCTCTGTGGGGTTTAGTTGCTGGCTGGGGTTAAACAATGTCACAAATTGAGAATAAGCTGGCAAAACCACTGAGCAAAGATGAAATTCCCTTTATGCCCTCTTTCTTACTTTCCCCCAAAGCCCCATTATCAGTAGATCTGTGACTGAGTAAGAAAAATTCAGGTCTTGACCATGATGGCAAATTTATACCAAGGAAACAAATGTTCCTACACTCACCCTATAGCCTGGTTTCATTCCAGCACGGCCTTAGCCAGGAAGTTTAACTTCAGCAATTTCCTAATTAATTTCAGGGCTGGGAACAACTGAACACACATCAGATCTCTGAAAAAAAAAAATGAAAAAAAAAAAGAAATAAACTCACATCTAGAGGCTGCAATGAATCACAGCCTGCCCCCAAATCAACACATTGTGCTGTCATGAAAAAGATGAACGCTGTTCCAGGCTGGGTAACCTGGCAGAGACGCTCTGCTCACCCCTGGGAGCGCCTCAGTTGGAGGAGATTATATAAAGTGGGGCACTCCATTTCCAGAAAGGTTTGTCCTACTTCAAGAATATCTAGTGGGAACCAAACGAGCAGCCAACAGGGAAAAATTACCTGTGGGGAAATATTAAAATCATTATCTCCTTCAGAGAGCTGAGCAGGATATGGCAGGGCTGCTCAAATCTRTGAAGGGTTGTTTTATCATGGGAGGAGAAATCCAGAGGAAAAGTTTAAGCTGCTTTTGGGGAAGAGAGATGTTGGGGTTTTTGAGCAGCTGAGRGAGATGAGGGGGCTCAGCCTGGAGAAAAGGGGGCTCAGGGGGAACCTTCTGGCTCYGCATAAATCCCTGGCAGGAGGGGACAGCTGGGGGAGGTCAGGCTCTGCTCCCAGGGAACAGGGACAGGATGAGAGGAAACAGCCTCAAACTGTGCCAGGAGAGGTTCAGGTTGGACATCAGGAGGAATTTCTTCATGGAAAGGGTTTTTAAGCATTGGAAGGGGCTGCCCAGGGCAATGATACAATCCCCATYCCTGGAGGTGTTCGAGGAAGGCCTGGAGGTGGCACTCAGTGCTCTGGGATGGGTGACAAGGTGCGGATCAGTCAAAAGTTGGACTCAGAGATCTTTTCCATTTGTCATTTTGTGATACCATAATAGATTTTCAGATGGCCAGGACTGCAAAATACTGAAATTAATTGCCTGCAACAWCTCCATCATAGGAAGCCTTGAAAACAAAAACCCCACTTTAAACAAAGATCATCAACAAAGATCCATCAACAGTGACCTAGAAATACAGTGTCTTGCTTTGGGACAGGAAAATAAACTATGCAACCTCTTGAGTTCTCTCCCAGACCTATGRATTTGTAATGCTGTCACAAACCTCTCCCGTAGGCTTGATAATTTGTGTGRAAACACCTTGGGTGTCCTGAATTAATTACAGAGCCCTTTACTAGATTGTGGATTGGGACTGGCAATGTCATTCCAGCAAGGCCCATGAAACACAGCTATTTTAGCTTTCTATTCCTATGGAGACATTTTCATTTCTCTTCCCTGCAGCAGGGTTTGAGAATAATTCAGACTTTGCTCGTTTTTTTGGGGGTAGAAATTAGGGGAACAACATAAATAGTTTGATCCTTATTTCTTTAATCACAGGGTGCAGTTTCCCCGTCCTGGCTTCTGTTTTTGTTTTGTCTTTTTTTCAGAACAGCTGAGCTGACTTTGGGTGGGCAAAGATTTCATTGGTGCCCATGAAGAGCTGTTGTAGGTGGTCAGAGAAGAGAAGGTTCTGCCACAGAGGTGGTGGCAGAGGTTGCTCAGAGCAGCACAGCCTGGGAGGAAACACGAATGGATGAACTCAGCCACTGAAGAGCAGAACTGGGCTCTTCCAAACTCTCCAGAGGGGAATCCATCCCTGAGCTTCAAACTTGTGTGCCCAGCGAAGCTGAAAGGTGAAATCTGTTCTTTATACCTCACTTTGTACCATGGAAATGCCTTCCACCCTTTGCTGTATGTGACCTGGTGGCACAAATGTTCATGGTGCGGGGCTGGAGGGAGCTGCYCTCTGCCCACTGCTGCAAACCCCAGATGCCACCACCAAGTGACACCTGGGGCAGCTTTTGGCTCACTCTGCTGCCCCTTCAGCTCACAGCTGCTGGAGGAAGGAGGCACAAGCAGGACTTCCACATCTGTGTCTTACCACGGGGATGAACATATCCCAGATGTCTGCCCCGGCTGTACAAGATGTAAATGTCAGCCCTGTTCGTAACTGAAATCAGCAACGAATGTCTTGGAGATGGCTGGGATCAACCAGGAAATCTGTGTGCTTTCTGTAGCTGATATTGCTGGGGCAATGCCTGGTACACAAAGAACAAGTGAAAAGAACGTGGTCTTGTTTRTTTATCAGATTATCTCTCAGTGCAGCTGGCAAATATTTACTACGGCTTGTAAGGAGCAGTCAGGAAAAGTTTTTACAGTCTCGGGAAATTCTCCCTTTCTCAGGCAAAAACATCTGGTTGGAGGAAGTTATTTTGTCCCCTGCTGCTGACAGTTTTTGGTGTGGTTGTCTGGGATGTTCTCTATGCATTTTTTGCCAGATGAGCAGATTGTTTACTCCACTTGCCGCCTTCAGCTGATGTTTTCATGCAGGGCTGCTGCAAACCCCTCTCCATGATCCTCTCTGCTTTCTGGCATGAAGGGAAGGCAACAGGGAATATAAGGGAAAAGAGTTCCCTGGGGAKGAGGAGGCCAGGAGGAAGAGGCTCAGGATTCACTTGGGCTCTGAGCATCACCAGAAATTGGAGCATCTCTTTTAGGAGTAAAGGCTGAGAGAGCTGGGCCTGACCAGCCCTGAGAAAAGACAAATGAGAAATGAACTGATCAGTGCCTAAAATATCTACAGGGAGGGGTCAGAGGATGGACCAGGCTCTGCTCTGTGGTGCCCAGCAATGGCACAAGAGGAACAGACAGGAATTGATGCCCAGGAAGTTGCACCTGGACATGAAGAAGAATTTCTTTATTGTGCAGTGACCAAGCCCTRGAATAGATCACCCAGAGAGGGTGTGGAGACTCCCTTAATGCAGATATTCCAGAACCATCTGGACACAATCCTGTGCCCTGTGCTGTGGGATGGCCCTGCTGGAGCAGGGAGGTTGGACCAGCTGACCTCACTGTGGTCCCTTCCACCCTGTCCCATCCTGTGATTCTGTGACTCTGTGAAAACCCATTTATGAGCTGCTTGGCTTTGTGCTCCACTTGAGAGGCAGAATAAACACCTACAGCAGTTCCTCCACATCYTCCTCTATCCCTTTCCTCCAGACTGTGTGGAAAACACTCCAAAAACTGAGCAAGGACCACCCAGATGCTCCGTGTGGAATGTTTCGTGCTGTGGCATCGGATACAATCCAAGGCCTCTCGTTGCTGCGGCACCAGAGACGGAAACTCGTGTTTCCACTGCRCAGGAATGGGAAAGGAGATCATTCCGGCACAGCTGTTGCTGGCTCTCAGTCCCTGAYAGCCTGGGATAGGTTCTCATCCAAAATGTACCCCATACTGTATTTTAATTAAACTGAACAAACAAACCAATCACGGAGCCATCCAGCAGAGCTAACTTTGCTTTGTGGCTGAGCTGGACTCTGCACCGCAACGAGGAGGGAAACTGCATTTTGGCACGGCTCCTGCTGTCTAAATACTCCCAGCCAAGCACTAGGATAGACTTTCTTACAATAAAAAGTTGCTGGGGAAAAAAAAGAAAAACAAAAAAACAACCCCAAAACAACACAACAATCCACAAAGAAAATGGCTTCAGGACTGTTCTCTTCTTGCCCGTATTTATTCAAGCTGTCTTCCTCTCTCCGCAAATTTGGCAAACAGAGTCTGGCATCCCAGCTCAGGGGACACCTGTTAAATAAATAGGCTCAGTCTCTAACTGCTGCATTCATGGCAGGGTTTCCTGGTTCCCTTAGGCAGCTAATTTTTGTCGATTATCATACAGTACAGAGGGATTGTTTGTGCCTCTGCAGCCCATCCCGGCTCTGCCGCCTGTGACGGGCACGGCCGCGTGACTCAGCCCCGCTGCCTGCATGGAATAAAGAATGGTATGATTCTATGATTCCGTGATTTGTTAATGTGGATCRCGGTGCAGGGAGAAGCAGCCAGGTGGGGTTCTTGTGGAGGTGAACTGAGYCCCTGTTGATTTGTTTGGTTTTCCTTCTTTTTTTTGAAGAAAACTCAGAGCTGGAATGAGGCTTCAGCGAGAGCGGGAGTTGCTGTCGCCTGAGGCAGAGAGAAAAAAGAGCTTCCTAGGAGGCAACAAATGGGCTGGGAGGCCCTCAGAGAATGGCTGAGCAACAGAAGGCATTGAGGGTGATTATTTTAGTGGTAGAGGCTTCAGGATACTCAGAGGAATTTAAAGTTGTGGATTTCCCTTCCCTAGAAGTGTTCAGGACCAGGYTGGGGCTCTGAACAGCCTGGTCYAGKGAAAGGYGTGCTGGYCCRTGRCAGGGGGATGRAATGWGAGGATCTTTAAGGCCMCTTTCAACCAAAACATKTCTTGATTCTGTKATTCCATGAATTGAACRGTCCCAGGAARTTCCTGRACACARAAGCAAACCWGCACACAACACACAAGGTAATCCTGGGTCTGTGTATCCTGAGATGGGCCCCAAAACTTCCCAGTGCTGGGCTGGGATGTTTCCAATGGAGAACTTGTCCCTCACCAACCACAAATTCAGGCAGAAAGAGCTCATGCTCTCTTCCCTCGGTCACGCAGTCTCGCTGTGTGGCAGAGCCACCTCCAGCAACCCAGAAAATTGTCTGTATAAAGGTTTTAGGGTTCATTATCTTATTAGTGGTGCTTTTAATTCATTGAATCATGAATATACAATGGTTTGAGTTGTAAGGGACCTTCAACGTCACCTCATTACAACCTCTGTGCCATGGCCAGGGACACCTTCTGCWAWCCCAGGTTGCTCCAAGCCCTGTCCAACCTGTCCTTGGCCATTTCCAGGGATTGGGAACCAAGAACATCACTGGGAAACCCATTCCAGTGACTCACCACCCTCACAGAATTTCTTCTCAATCTCTAACCTAAATCCACCCTCCTTTGGCTTGAAACCTTTCATTTTAAGGGTTTGAGGGTTCAGGAGCACAAAAACATCATTAGGGTTCCTTTAGCTTGACTTCTCAACATTTTCTCTTCTCTGCAGTGTCTTGCCTGGACTTTTGCTGAAGATTGAAACCATTGGCTTCAAAACAGAGGAGAGAAAGACTCACACTTGAAATACTGATGGACACCTGTGAGAATTCAGGCTTTGGTGCCCACCAGCTCTCCCTGTTGTCTGAAGCTTTAGCAATGAACTTCAAAACTCAATAATCAGTGGAGGGTGTTGTGTAGCCTGGAGAAAAGGAGGCTCCAGGACAAYCTKATTGCTCTCCACAACTCCCTGACATGAGGGTGGRSCCAGGTGGGATTCAGCCTCTTCTCCYAGGTCAGAAGTGATAGGATGACAGGAAGTGGCCTCAAGGTCCACCAGGTGAAATTTAGATTGGATATTACAAAAAATTTCTTCACCGGAAAGGTTATCAGGTTTTGGAACAGGTCGCCCAAGGCAGTGATGGAATCRCCATCCCTGGAASTGTTCAAAAGCCATGGAGATGTGGCTSTTGGGGACATGGTTTAGTGGTGGATTTGTCACTGCTTGGGTTAATTGTTGTACTCAATGATCTCATCTCACAGCTCTTTCCATCCTTAGTAATTTTATCATTCTATTCTCTATCCTTCCAAGTTTCTTGCTAAGATGTCACTGCTCAGTTTGGCTTCTTTCTTCTCCATCTCTTGTAGTCTCCATTTCAAATTCAGTCACTTCCATGCCCAAATGGGGTATCCCAGGACTGCCATCCTTGTTGGCAAGGCACAAAKTTTATTTTGAGGTGACACCCTTTGATAAACAAAGAAATACAATGAAAATTGAAGAAAGTTGTGTTCACACTCRCACTTTTAGTCAGCCAGGTCTGCTCTGCCCTCCTGAGAAGTCTGGAATCTAGAAAGGGGTGGATTCAATACAAACATTGTTGAGTTTAGGATGGGATTTCTGCCAAGGATTTAGCTGAGAGGAACAGCCCATCTATTTCTGTGTGTTTTGGACTCCTGCAAGAAGTCAGAGTCTTGAGGGATTCTCCATACTGGCTAGAAAGATTCGCAGTTTATTTCTGAGCACYGAATAAACTGAGTCTATCTATAGATTTGGCTCAAAGCTGGAACTCCCTGGGAATTCCACTGAAAACCCCCCTCTGTTTTCTTTTTAGAGATAATTATTCTGAGATAGAATGAAACTCTAATCTCCTGTGGAATAGAAACCCTCACACTCAGTTTAGATGAAGTTGTGAAGGGATTCCCTTGAAATCTTTTTCAAGCATGTCTGAAGCTCTCTGAGGAGCCTGAAACCCAATCTGCCAGCTCTGGAAAAGATGGAAACCCAARCAGTCTTGAAAATCCTGAATAAAAGCCAAATAAAATGTTGCAGAAAATTGGGGCAAAATTGATTATTTTTTTTCCAGAGTTATATAGTGCATATTCTATAAAATCATTTTTCTCAGATAAAACAATTCTTGTGAAAATATGAGTTTTTTATATGTGTGTATATATATATATATTTCTAAACCATTGCTCATTAAATGGAAATTACTCTGCTATTTCATAAATAGACTCATAGACTGGTTTGGATTGAAAGGAACTTTCAAAAATAATTCAGTTCCAACCCCCTGCCATGGGCAGGGATGCCTTCCACTAGATCAGATTGCTCCAAGTTCCRTCTAACCTGCTCTTGAACACTTCCARGGATGGGGAKTTCWCAAACCMKCTGGGTGAACATATATATGAAGRTTGCTCAATCCCACTCAAGAGGGSATCCARMTTTCCAAAAGAAAYWATTAAAAACTCTTAGCCMTGACATCCATGATTGCATCAGACAGAGAAAGCAGAAGAAAACTCACTTTTTATGTTGAATGAGAGACACTCATCAGACTCCTTCCATGGCTCCACCAARCCATCCCTAAAACAGATGCACACCCCAGCAGTAGGTCTTGCATAACGTGTTTAGCTGCCTGAAAAGAACAAATTCTTTATCTCAGCCAAAAGAGGAGTATGAGTTTGCTTGCAACACCCAAACATGGATGATTCAATTCCCCTTTTCTTCCAATCTCCTTGATCCCTCCAGATTCTGAGGTCGTGCCTGTGAAGACCTTCTCAGTCGGAGCCCGTTCCTGTTTCTCAGCCTGTTCTGCAGCAGGGAACAGCAGGAGCAGATGCAGTGCCTCAGAGCTGGGTGCATTAATAACTGCCTCCACTCAGGGTTTCCCTAGCCAGACATCCAAGCCTGCATTTCCTAYTTCAGCTGGACYCTGCTTKCTTGGCTGAAYGTGTTTTGTGAGGCACAATCYCCTTCCTTGTCTGTTATTTTCATCYTTTGTTRAAACCTGACCTTGCAATGAGACAAATCTAAACATTCCGTAGTGGGATAAACCCACCTTGCCTGGTTATTCACCAGCTTCAGCCTCAGCTGAGAGGAGCAGGAGCAATCCCCTATTTTTCTTGTGTTCATGACTGATCGGAAAAGATAAATTCTTGGCTCTAGCTGCAAGAGAGAGTCTTAAAATGCCATTACACCCTGGGTCTTTGCTTTGCCTGAGGTCTATCAGTGGATCAGTTACAGCAGGTCTGAGTAGCAGCTAAAATCCCTGTTTTGAAAATATTTGCTGTGCAGCCTCAACAGTCATGTACCAGGAATTCTCTTCTTCATTCTTTCAAATCTGCCCAATTCTCCCTTACTGTGATTTTGCCTCTTTAATCATTCATTTTCAGAGAATCATAGAACGGTTTGGGTMRGAAGGAARCTTMARAATCACCTAATTCCAGCCCCCCTGCCATGGYAGGGACACCCTCCACTAGATTTTAATGGGAGTTGATTTTTTTGTTCACATTGATTTTAATGTGCATGTCAACAAGTTACACACACTTTCGATTCAACACCTAAAAAACAATATATCCTAATCTGCTTATTTTATTGGYGTCATTTGTCTTAATTCTAGCTGGGGCAATATTGCTTACAAGGATTTTGAAATACAATAAACTAATTTTATTTACTGTACACCTGGTGCTGGGGCAATATTGCTTACAAGGATTTTGAAATACAATAAACTAATTTTATTTACTGTACACCTGGTG